>NC_085141.1:302884964-303227167 GCF_024139115.2 Armigeres subalbatus
GACAAGACAGAAGAAGGAAGAAGAAAGGAGGAAGAAGAAGGAGGAAGAAGAAAGAAAGAAGAAGGAAGAAGGAAGAAGGAAGAAGGAAGAAGGAAGAAGGAAGAAGGAAGAAGGAAGAATGAAGAAGGAAGAAGAAAAAGGAATAAAGAAAAACTAAGGAGGAAAGAAGAGGAGAGAAGGATGAAAAAAGCAGAAAGAAGGAAGAAGGGAGAAGGAAAAAGGAAGAAAGAAGAAGGAAGAAGAAAAAAGAAAGAAGGAAGAAAGTAGAAGGAAGATAGAAGATAGAGGATGGAAATAAGAAGGAAGAAGGAAAAAAGAAAAAGGAATGAGGAGGAAGAAAGAAAAAATAAGGAAGGAGGAAAAAGGACCACCCATAAACTGATGGTGAAAAATTACCATTCGACCAAACGGTATTCGACCAAACGGCATTCGACCAAACGGCATTCGGCCAAATGGCCTGACACCAATATAATCGACACAAATAAAATCGCGATCACTTATCCTACCAAAAGAAAATTGAGAAACATTATTAATGCTTTTCGTGCAGTTTCCAGCAAACAAATCGATGACGGAAGATGATCCAGACCTGTGGCATGTAGGGGAGCCACGTTTCATCAATTGCAAAAACATCTAATGTAAACATGGTTAACAATGATCGATAGTTTTCGATGTTGCCAATCTTCGGGCATTATGCAGCCCAATTTTGATAAAATTTCTGGAGTGTTTTTGTAGGAAGGCTTTTAGCCTATCATATTCAAAGTAATGAAATTTGATAGTTGAATCATAGGCTAGATGAACCAGTTGTGGATATAGCACAATCGCAAATGGCCAATCAAATCACCGCAAACCAAGTTCATATCGATAAAGCGTATTCATACGATACGATAACACCTTTGATTTCCTCCAAAACAAACAAAGCATAATTATAAAAAGTGATTTTGCTTAATTTTTGACTTCCTTTGCACCAGTTGTCGCACTTTGGTCCCAATTTGGCCAATCCCATAAGAAAACAATGGAATTTGCCAAATAAGGAACCAAAATTAAGAATAGTATTATAAATTAATCAACTTTAACAAATTTTATTGTGGTTTTCACAGCTGTTCTAAGGAGAAAGAAGTAAAACCTTTCGCTTGATATATAAAGTCCACCCACATGCCTTTTACTTTCGACGTAGGATTACGTCTTTCCGGAACATTGGGGGGTCATTCTGCAGATTCAAATTTGAGACCGTCACGAAAAGTGGTCAGGAAGTGTGGGCTAATAAATCAGCCGTCTTTCAACCGATTTTAGAGATTTTAGTATCAATCGATCGACGAACTCTTTAAGATTTTGCTCAACTATCGAAAAAATGTATTCAAAGTGCTGAACTATTGAAAATTGAATTTTACTAGGCACTGAAAATCGGTAAACCAACCAATCGCGTACGTGCATCGCAAGCACAGACATCAAAATCGTGCAACTTACGGGGTCGACTCCAATCCGCAGTTCAACTAAATTTTCTCGGAGAGCGGGCACAACGATGACGCCCGTAGCAGCAGTCTCAGCAGAAACTGGAACATCGAGAGGCCATCGCCAAAAGCAACAATCTTCGGACTATCGTTTAGTTACTGTTAGTGACGCATTTTGGAAAGAAAATCGGTTCTTCTCAGGACCAAAATTTTATGAGAAGAAAGAATTGATTGCAAAAATGGCAGCGATTACGGTCCCCGGATACGGAAAAGAAGAGAAGTGAAATTTTTACGCAAGATACGGACTATCGTTTGTTTGCTATGAATGATTAGAAAGGCGCATTGTGGATCAAAATCGATTCTTGCCGAAATATTTTCTTCAAAGTGCACATCATAACCGCTTGGTGACGGTAGAAAGTTGGAATCTGCTATCTATTAAAAGTGCGGGAAGTAAACAATGATGACGTCTCACATCATTGAGTTGCGTCAAATGAGATTTTCCCAAGATTCTGATTTCGGTGTACTTGCTGTTTTTTTATAACAGTTCAAGACAAAATTTTCAAAACGACTTATCTGCTTTTGTAAATAAAGATTGAAACGTCGATTTGACGAATATGACAGAACTCCCACGCAAACCAACACCACCAACAGGTAACAGAAACCTTCAGCAACCTATTGATGGTGTTGATTTACATGGGACTGCTATCAGATTTGTTAACAAAAGCAGATAAGTCGTTTTGAAAATTTTGTCTTGAGTTGTTCTTATGTGTGGCGACAATTGGTACACCCACCCTAGATAGATTCATTTGGAAACTGGTGGAAACTGATTTTAGCAGAGTATTAGGATTGGTTGGTACAATGGTATTGACATTACATTACTTACTCATCATATCATAATTACATCTTCTTCTTATTGGCATTACATCCCCACATTGGGACAGAGCCGCCTCGCAGCTTAGTGTTCATTAAGCACTTCCACAGTTATTAACTGCGAGGTTTCTAAGCCAAGGTACCATTTTTGCATTCGTATATCATGAGGCTAACACGATGATACTTTTATGCCCGAGAAATCGAGACAATTTCCAATCCGAAAATTGTCTAGACCGGCACCGGGAATCGAACCCAGCCACCCTCAGCATGGTCTTGCTTTGTAGCCGCGCGTCTTACCGCACGACTAAGGAGGGCCCCATCATAATTACATGGTTGGAGGAATTCTCGTTTTTTGCTTGAAACTCACAAATTTGAACGCCTTCAGGCCATTAAAAGGGGTCACTTACTACAGGTACTAGTTCTTCAGAAACTGACAATTTGAACGAAACAAAAGAAAGTTCATTCAAATTTTTGAATCGCTAAACTAACTAACTAATAAAAGTGATGTAAAAAAACTTCATAGTTTCAAGATTCAAGGTTTCCCGTGTGCGAGGGGCGACTTCTGCTTACCACTTTCAATCGATAATTTTCCTGCTGGACGTTGTTGGATGAAGGACAAGCTGTTGACGTTGAAGGCATACTAATGTAGTTAACTGGTGCACAATTTTTGTTTGAAGACGTCCGTTGCATTGTGTCAATAGAGTTGCTCATAAGACCATTGATTGTAGCAGAACTAGTTGGATTCTTAGCACCGGAAGCAACAGCGGCGTAGGAGTTAGATGCAGTAGAGATATTTGAAGTGGTGGCGGTTTTGGATTGCAAGACTTTGTATTGTAAATAATATGCATGGCGTACATTAAATCAATACCTCTTGAATCCTGACCACTACAACCACCATAGTCTATGCTGGTTGTGCAATGGCTGTGCTAGAGATTTGGAAATCTCCATTTGAGAGGCATAATATTGCTTTTTCCGAAAGGCTCATAAGCTTCTTTGATAAAGGCTTGAAAGCCTTTTTCAAAGAAACACGTAAGCCTCCTTTTGAGAAGATCCAAAACTTTATTTCAAAAGGCTTGACAGCCTCCTTTTGAGAGGTTCCAAAACCTTATTTCAAAAGGCTGGAGAGCCTTTTTTCAAGAGGCGCGGAAGTTTTTTTTTTATAGAAGACTCGGAAATTTCCAGTCAAGAGGCTGGGAAGCCTCCTTTTAAGAGGCTGGGAAGCCTCCTTTTAAGAGGCTCGGAATCCTCCTTTCAAAAGGCTCGGAAGCCTACTTTCGAAAGGATTGGAAGCCCCCTTCAAGTAGCTTGGAAACCCCCTTCAAGAGGCTTCGAAGCCTCCTTTCAAGAGGCTCGGAAGCCTTGTTTCAAGAGGCTTGGAAGCTTTCTCTTCAAGAAACCTCATATAAAAAGGCTGGGATACCTCCTTTCATACGGCTCGGAATCCTCCTTTCAAAAGGCTCAGAATCCTCCTTTCAAGAGCGAGATGAACCGACCTAGGGCCGAAAATCTCGTAAATAAAGATAATTCAATTCAATTCCTTTCAAGAGGCTTAGAAGCCTTCTTTAAAAAGGCTCGGAAGGTTTTTCTTCAAGAGGCTCGGAAACCTCCTTTCAAGAGGATCGGAATCATCCTTTCGAGAGGCTCGGAAACCTCCTTCTAAAAGGCTCGGAAGCCTTCTTTCAAGAGGCTTGGAAGCTTTTTCTTCAAGATGCTTGGAAGCCTAATTTCAAGAGGCTCGGAAGCCTCCTTCCAAGACACTCGAATTTTTTCTTTCATGAGACTTTGAAACCTCCAGAAGGGCTCAGAAGCATACCTTCAAGATGTCCAGAAACTTCCTTTTAAGAGACTCGGAAGCCTCCCATCAAAAGGCTTGGAAACCTGCTTTCAAAAGGTTCGGAAGCCTCCTTTCAAGAGGCTTGGAAGCCTTTTTCCGAGACTATTGCAATTCTTTTATGAAGAAGCTTTCATTCAAGAGGCTCTAAGCTTCTCTTCAATAGGCTCGGAACGCTCTTTCACGAAGCGTGGAAGCTTGGTGTATAAGCTAAATTTAAATTGCAAAGTTTCACATTTTGGAATGCCATATACAGTCAAATTTCACTCGTTGGGCTATCTTTAGATGGGCTACGATTTAGTTGGGCGCCCGTTAGTTGGGCTGTAGCCCACTTAAAACGAAGGTGGACGTCAAATTATGACATCAACTGCAGTTTTTTTTCTTTTTCGCAGTTGGCAGCTCTGAATTTCTATTGTATTCGCTGATTTGACAGATGAAATCTTAGCCCAACTAACGAAAGTCTTTCACTAGATGGGCTACGAGTTTAGCCCAACGAGCGAAAGTTGACTGTATTGCGTTAATTTTAGGTCCGTTTCACATATACCTTATTGTAGTAGATAAGATGAAGTCATAAGCAATCGGTAACAAACAAAACATTATTTCACTACTGGTAAATTCTTAATTGGAATGTACTCTTTTATACAGTATTTTTATCGAACGTGTAGCATATTACCTTAGATTTGTAGACATATTGGTTCGACCCAACGGAAAAGATTTTGGAATGATCGTGGCAAAACAAAGAGACGCGAGAGTCAATCAGTTTGCTGAGTATTGTTGCGACGGATGGTCGAGTCTTGCAAACTCGTCCGGGTCACGACAATGACGCAGCCGGTAGTTTTGAAACCGCGTTTTGTTTTGTTTTGTTTAAGTATATTGTGTTTCGCTCCTGGAAGAGAATTGTGTTAGAAAAAGGAAGTGGAAGGAAAAAAAGAATAAACAGGGAATGGTTAAAAAACAAGGTAAATTTATACTAGCGTCCCCGGTAGGCTCTCTGACAGAAGGGCAGAGTGGTAGGTCGGGTGACCAAAAAAATGCAAAGAAGATGGCATAACGAAAAAAAAAACAAAAAAAAAGTAAAATGAATAAGAAAAAAGCAACAGATAAATAATGCTAGCGTCTCCGGTAGGCTCCCTGTCGGAAAGGCAGAGGAGTAGGCCGGATGACAAGAAGTTGCAAAAAAGATGGCAAATTGGGAATAATGCAGCAAAAGATAGCAAAAAAGAGGATGCTTTGGTCCCCGGTAGGCTCCCTGACGGAAGGGCAGAGGAGTAGGCCGGGTGACAAAAAATAGTGCAAAATAGTTGGCATTATGGAAAAAATGCAAAAAATATGGCAAAATTAATAACAGATGAAGAATGCTAGCGTCTCCGGTAGGCTCCCTGACGGAAGGGCAGAGGAGTAGGCCGGATGACAATAAATTGCAAAAACCCAGATTAATCCACCTACAGTGAGATTTTGACCCTTCCTTAATCGTAAGAAAATATTGTCAGACTCCAGTATTTAAAACGAGATTAAAGTAATCAACTTCCCACCGCGATTGAACGTATAACGTGACAAATTAATTGCCTACCCAAAGGCGGATTCCATGTGTTGAGTAACAACAAAATGAACGAATACGCACTGTATGTCATGCTGCCTATCTATCAAGCGCACGTCGGATTAAATAGCTATTGTAACATGGTTAGTAACTATCGTAACGCTGGTAGCATATATTGTACCCGTAATTTCCAGAGACCTCGATATTAATTAATCCAGAACTAACTAAATCAGTCATTGATCTGAACGAAATTCAATAGCGTTCAATAATAACATATATTTCGCCACATGGATGCATAGTTTTGGAAAACTAATCTTGTTTAATACCTTGAAAATGAGCTAGATTTGTATGGTAGTAAATTTCAGAATTTGCACACATACGCACACATACATGCATATAAGTGGTCTATTGGTGTCTCAAAACATGCTCACATTTGCTATCTAGTTTCCACTGAAGAAATTTTTGAAATCCCTTTAAATTTTTACGTTTTTGCTTTTCTGAGAAGATTGTTTGGTACATGCTTCTATATGTTCCTCAATTAAAATCAATTGTTTCTTTGAAACAAATCAGAAAAATATGCATATTTCCATACCATATCATTTGTCATAATCATATTTTCAATATTAAAGTGATTTTTTTCCTAATACCACACATTTTATTTAATAATTCAAGAGATTTATTGGTAGATTAATACGTAACACGCCTGAGTAACGCATACAAAGCGAAATTATATACACTTCCGAAGGAAGGGTCAAAAAAGATGGCAAAATGAAAATAATGCAGTAAATAATGACAAAAAGAGAATGCTTTGGTCTCCGGTAGGCTCCCTGACGATAGGGCAGAGGAGTAGGCCGGGTGACAAGATTGGTACAAAACAAAGACACTATAAAAAAAGAAAAAACGAAAAAAGAATAATGCGTGCTTTTGATTTGGATTTCATGAGATTTGAATTGGATATTGATCGAATTTGCATTGGATTTGAATTAGATGGGCTCGATCTGGATTGGATTTGGTTTGGGTTTGAATTGGATTTGGATTGAAATGAATTTGGATAAGATTTGAGTTCGATCTAGATTGGATTGGATTTGGATTGAATATTAACTGGAATTGGATTGCATTTAGTTTGGATTTGAATTGCATTTGGTGGGTTCGATATTTGATTTGAATTGGATCGGATTTGGATTTGGATTGCATTTGGATTGAATTGGATAAGATTTGGGTTCGATCTGGATTGCATTTAGATTGAATTTGGATTGAATTTAGGATTGGATTTGGATTGGATTTGTTTGGATTTGAATTGGAATTGGATATGGATGGGATTTGCACTGGATTTGTATTGGATAGCATTTGATTTGGATTTGGTTTGAATTGAATTGGATTTGGATAATATTTGGATTGGATTTGGATAAGATTTGGCTTCTATCTGGATTGAATATGGATTTGGATAGGGTTTTGTTTGGATTTGGTTTGAATTAAATTTGGATTGGATTTGAATTTTGATTGGATTTGGATTGAAATGAGTTTGGATTAGATTTGGGTTCGATATGGATTGTAATGGATTGGATTTGGATTGGATTAAGATACTATTGGAATTGAATTTGGATTGGATTTAAATTGGATTTGGATTTGAATTGGATTTGCATTGGATTCGAGTTGGATTTGGATTCGATCTAGATTGGATATGGATTTGATTTGGATTACATTTAAATTGGATTTGGATTGGATTTGAATTTGATTTGGATTAGATTTGTAATGGGATTGGATTGATTTTGGGTTCAATCTGGATTGTAATAGATTGAGTTTGGGTTGTATTAGATTTAGATTAGATTTTGATTTACATTGAATTCGGGTTGGATTTGGATTTAATCTGAACTGGAAATGGATTTGATTTTGATTGTTTTAGGATATGGTTTGGTTTGGATTTGTTTTGAATCAGATTTCGATTGGATTTGAATTGGATTGGATAAGAACTAGATTTGGATGACATTTGGTTTGGATTTATATTTAACTAGTTGACCCGGCAGACGTTGTCTTGCATAGTAGTCGAAAATGCGCGTTCTGAGCTGCCCATGCTAAATTTCCATACGATTCTTAATTTTAGGTTTTCAGGATTTACTCAACTTTACTCGTAATTTTCGCATGAGAAAATATCATATAAACCCGTCGGAAGCGATAACGGACATATTTGCTGAAGGAATGAATAAAATCCATTCAGCCGTTTTCGTGTTATGCGGATACGAACACAGACCATTTCATTTTTATTATATAGATTGGATATGGATAAGATTTGGGGTTCGTTCTAGATAGGATAAGATTTTGATTGAATTTTTATTGGATTTTAGTGATGAACTTTGTCCAACTTCAAAATCACATTAATAAAGAAAAAAAATTGGAATTTGGATTGTATTTGGATTGGATTTAGATTGGATTTGAACTGGATATTGATTCGACTTGGATTAGATTTGGATTGGATTTTAATTGGTTGGATTAGATTTGGATTGAATTTGGATGTGAACTTTTATTGGTTTGGATAGGATTGGAATTGGATTGGATTTCGTTTCGATATGAATGAGATTGGATTTAAATGTGGATTCAGTTTGTACATATTTGGATTATATTTGTATTGGATTTGAAATGGATTTGGATTAAATATGAATTGAATATGGATTCGGATTTGCCAACTTAACGCATATGGCAATGAACAGACTTTGTAATCTAACGCACTTGGCGAATATAGGATTTTCAATCATGATTTGAATGAACATTTAAAAAAAATTATGGTCAAAGTATTGACCGTGATGATATTTTCATGAATCTAAAATGTAAATTTAGCACAAATTGTGAGAGTAGAGGAGGAGAATGTAGTAGATAAGATGAAGTCATAAGCAATCGGTAACAAACAAAACATTATTTCACTACTGGTAAATTCTTAATTGGAATGTACTCTTTTATACAGTATTTTTATCGAACGTGTAGCACATTACCTTAGATTTGTAGACATATTGGTTCGACCCAACGGAAAAGATTTTGGAATGATCGTGGCAAAACAAAGAGACGCGAGAGTCAATCAGTTTGCTGAGTATTGTTGCGACGGATGGTCGAGTCTTGCAAACTCGTCCGGGTCACGACACTTATGAGCTATGTTTATCTTCATTTACAGCGAAAAACAATAAGGGGTACTTAAATAAATGTAAAAGTTCGAAGGGGTACCTATCAAGAAAAAGGTTGAGAACCGCTGTTCTATACCAATAACGTCCACATTTAATACAGGATTGTGCAATACCGAAAATGTCATCGATGATATATATATATATATATATATATATATATATATATATATACGTTAGGATCAGAGTTGCCCACGTGCCATCCCATCAGAACGAGCCATCGACCGGCCCATCGATCGATGCAACGTAAAAGTGATGACCCAGGGAATTATCCAGCTGAGGTGGCAACGCGCGCAAAGCCAAGCGAACGACAACGGATCGGACGACATCGATGCAGACTTTGACCGGGACCGTTTTGCTGAGTTGATAGATTTAGTTAATAAAAGGTTTAGCGGTAGGAAAATTCAATCAGTTTTCGAGTGAGAAGTGAATGATACTTATTGTAACTTATAATTAGTGGAATAAAATTATTTTTTTATTGAACTCTGATCCTTCAGATCATTTCTGGCGCAGTCGTGTAGTCAAATGGTAAAACTTAGTGTGAAGTGTTAGTGCAGAGCGAATATCGGCTATCATAATCAACGAGTTTTAAAAGAGGAGCAATTCTACGCGCAATCGAGGGCACCAGTAGTCCAGCATTCAGCTGTCGTGGAGCGGATATCCAGGATTTGAGGCTACCGGAGGATTGTTCCCGCCATTTGGAACCCGTATCTCAACTTCACTCGGACTCCTGATGAAAATCATCTTGTAAGTACCAACTTCATTACCATTACAAAGCGATAAGTGTATCGAAACGTGTATTAGTGAAAATTCAATTTGTGGGGAGTGCGAATAACGAACCCAAATAATTTTAACCCAACGATTATTAGAAAAGTGCATTAACGGAATTTCGTTTGAGGGAGAGCGAATATTGAACCCAAATAATTTCTGTATTAGTGTTCTGTAATTATTGATCCAATTGATCATAAACTGTATTCGAATTCTATTTGAACTGCGAGTGAATATCGAGCTCAAATAATATTCAGTACTCACAACCAAAATTAGCGCAAACGCGAAAACAAAACGATCCGTGCTATTCAACGCGAATAGAAACGTAGAAATGGCCAACGAATTAACGAAGGAAGAGCTTATTGCTCATGTGCAAAAATTAACAGAAAACCAGGAATCGCTATTTGACATCTTAGCTAGATTGCAAAATAGGGCGGAAGATCCATTTTTAGCTTACAATACCCCCGATCCAATAAAAATTTTAAGCCCTTTCAGTGGCAACAAAAAAGAGACACAAGCTTGGATCGAGGACGTCGAAGATACGTTGAGTCTTTTCGATAAGCACAAACATACACCCACATATAATCAAATTATACGTGCGGTCAAAAGTAAAATTACTGGCAATGCAAAAGAAATTCTAATTGCAGCCGGAAACCCGAGCACCTGGGATGAAATTAAAGAAGTGTTACTTAACGCGTACGGGGACAGAAGGGACCTAGCCTCGCACTTCCAATCTCTTTTTATATAAGCCAGAACAAAACCATCACGGAGTACTATAACTTAACTAAGGGCATTGATACGGCGATAAAATCAACCGCCGCAGTAATGGACGATTATAAATCCAGTACTAAAGCCATAAATAAATTGATCGGTCTTATGACCTTAACACGATTTATCGATGGTCTAGGAGAAAAAATGTCTATGCACGTCCGAAGCTATAGGCCCGAATCATTAGAAGAAGCTTACCACATAACAATGCAATATTCTAATGCGGTCTATAGGCAAAAATTATAACAGAAACCAAGTGTGCAACCACAACATTTTTCAAAGCGAACCTCTAACTATAATGCTCAATCCCATAGTTCTAAACCCAATCACAATAACACCAACAGTAATCAGAGCCAGAATCAGTCCGGCTCCGGCTATTTCAAAAACCATTCAGCCAAACAACCGACCGACGGTGACGTCTCTATGAGAACAGCCAGGTCTAAAATGCAATTGAATGCACACATAAACGGAAAACGTAACGATGCAAAGGAACACGAGCTGGATGAACAAGAATCTGATACCCAACCGGTCGATGACTCGGTGTTGGATTCTGATGATGATGAATTCTTTCTCGGAGAGGAGTTAAATTTTCTCGGGGCTCGAAGCCTAGATCCAAACGAATGAATAATAACTTTCTTCCTTACATATCATTCATAATTCAGCAAGGGCGAATTGAAATTCCTAATCGACACCGGTGCGAATAAGAATTACATTTCAGCCGATCGAGTTAATCTAGAATACTGTGACGTTGTAAAAGGAGTAAAGGTCTCGAACATTCAAGGGTCACACGAAATCACACATGCGGTTTCATTTGATCCATTTCAGATAAATAAGAAACTAAAGTTCTACGTTCTAAAATTTCACGAGTTTTCGACGGGCTCATTGGCTATGAGTCATTGCGAGACCTTAACGCCAACTTAAACATTGCTAAGAACACATTAAAGATAGGACGGAAGGAATATAAATTGAAACAGAAGTTTATGAACGATCTTAAAATTAACGTTTCTGAACAAGAGTTCCAATATCTAACAATTAAAACCTTGAAAGATGGAGATTTCACAATCACCGACGAGAGGGATTTCGATAAATTTTCAATTTTACCGGGAATCTACAGAAGTTTAAATGGAAAGGCGACGGTAGCAATTCAAAACCATTCCAGAAAACCTCTAGAGATAAACATGAATCAAATTAACATTAGGCCAGATAAATGCGAAATTGCCGAAAAACCAAATTGTGAGTTGCCGGCAAAGAATGTCGATTATCACCTCAGGAACGAGCATATGAACGATGAAGAGAAAGATGCTCTTAATGAAGTGATCCGCAGAAACTTGGAAATTCTCTACGACGAAAACGAAAAACTCACGTTTACGCATAAAATAAAACATAAAAATACGAACAACTGACAAATTGCCGATTCTTGTAAAGTCCTATAGATACCCACAAATTTTTGAAAAAGAAATTCAAAAACAAGTGAAGAAAATGTTGAAGGATGGAATAATTCAGAAATCCATCTCCCCATACACTGCCCCTGTATGAGACGTACCCAAGAAGGCGAACGCTTCTGGGAAAGAAATTTCGTTTGGTTATCTTTTACCGAAAACTAAATGAAAAGACAATCAATGATAAGTACCCAATACCTTATATAACCGACATATTAAAAAAAACTGGGTCGAGCCTGTTATTTTTCTACAATTGACTTAGTATCTGGTTTCCATCAGATACATCTTGATAAAGAGGACACGGAAAAACCGCATTCTCTGTGAATTCAGGCAAATACGAATTCACAAGAATGCCTTTTGGACTCAAAATGCTCCGGCAACATTCCAGCGCGTAATGGATTGTATGCTCAGAGATTTAATTGAGTTTGTTGCTTCGTCTACATGGACGACATTATTATTTTTCTGCTTCCTCAAAGAACATCAACTACATCTCGAAACGATTATGAAACGGCTTAAAGAAGCAGGACTAAAGATTCAGCTTGATAAGTGTGAATTCTTTAGAAACGAAGTACAATTTTAGGTCACACCGTCACCAAAGATGGAGTGCTACCCAATGAAGACAAAATTAAAGTTATTAGGTCATGGCCAGTACCTAAAAACGTTAAAGAAATTAGACAGTTTCTTGGAACGTTAGGTTACTACAGAAGATTTATCAAAGATTTCGCTAAACTAGTGAAACCTTTGACAAAGTTACTCCGTAAAGACGCCGAATTCGAAATCACTCCTGAAACGGAGGAGTGTTTCATAAAATGCAAAGAGATACTTGTAAGAGATCCCATACTCGCCTACCCGGACTATGAGAAGGAGTTCATTCTAACGACTGATGCGAGCGATTATGCCATTGGAGCGGTACTATCTCAAGGTACACTTGGGAAAGATCGGCCAGTAGCATTTGCATCAAGAACGCTAAACGTTACCGAAGAAAGATATAGCACCACGGAGAAAGAACTTTTGGCTGTAGTTTGGGCAGTGAAGCACTTCAAAACTTATTTACATGGTCGCAGATTTAAACTGGTAACAGACCATAAACCTTTGATTTACTCAATGACTAACTCTAATGATAAAATCGTTAGATGGAAGTTGCAGTTGAGCGGATTCAATTACGAATTCATCTACAAACCAGGTAAACAGAACGTCGTTGCGGACGCTTTATCCAGGATAAAGGTGAAAGATGAAATAAATGCAAATACAGCTGAAAACGATGAAAACGATGAAGATTTAGAGACTATTCATTCTGCGGATACTAGCGACGATTATTTTATCAACTGCACTGAAAGACCAATTAATATTTTCAAGACACAATTAATTTTTAAAATTGCTCGAATTAAAACAGATTTCCACGAAGCTGTTTTTCCCAAATATAATAGATACATAATTGCCCAACCAGAATACACCGAAGCGGATGTGGTGAACGTTTTCAAAAGATGCCTGAATCCTAAAGGTATTAATTGCATCAAAGCTCCCGTATCCCTACTGCAGCTTATACAAGAAACATATAGAATACATTTTTCGGCTAATAAAATTTTCAAAGTTTTTATTTCAGAGAAACTCTTGGAGGACATCAGACTGGGCACCGATCAGGACGAGCTGATCGAAAGTACCCATGGATACGGACATCGAGGGTTAAAAGAAAATAAAAGACAGATTTTACAAAGATACTTTTTTCCCGAGCTAGAAAGAAAGCTCAAAATTTTCATAAATTCTTGCGATATTTGTAAACGTAGCAAATACGATCGCAAACCTCCAAAATTAATCCAAAAAAGTACTTTTGGCGAAACTGTCTTCGATAGAATCCACATTGATGTATTTTTCATGAAGGGTCAGAAATGGCTCACTGTAGTCGATTCGTTTTCAAAGTTTGCAAACGTTATTCCGCTTCAAACAAGAACAATTGTCGATATGAAACACGCCATCACCGAGCACATAAGACAATTCGGTAGACCAAAGACTATAGTAAGCGACCAAGAACCTTCATTTAAATCCATTGATTTCGTCGGTTTTCTCAACGATTTAAACATCGAAATCCATAACGCGAGTAATTCTTGTTCTAACGGAATCGTAGAAAGATTCCACTCCACATTAATCGAACTCTATCGTACTCTCCATACAAAATTCAAGGATTTGAGCCTTAACGGAATAATTAACGTTTTGGTTGACGTTTACAATAATACTTTTCATTCAGCAATCAATCAAAAACCACGGGAAGTAGTTTTCAACTCATCAAATTCAACCAATCAGGAGGAAATAGCAGAAAACTTTCGTAAAATTCAATCGGCCGTTAAAGTTGAGCTTAATAAAAAGAAAACTAAATCACGAGAAAAATTTTCAAATAATGAAAGCCCTAAACATCTAAATCAGAATGAAAAACTTTATATTAAAAATAGTCAAAGACTAAATAAAGATAGAGACCCGTATAAAATTTCAACAGTTAAAACTAATAACGAACTCACATACATAGATAGTAACGACATAAAAATACATAAAAATCGGATTAAAAAATAAAAACATATAACACCTTAAAGCCCTCAACAGAACAAAACATTAAACAAATGAAATATGTTCCTTTTTCAGATTAATCTTCATCCACCTGATAAATGCGACCACATATAAGGAAATATCGAATAACAATGGCATGGTAGCCATAAAAACAAAAACAGTACGGATAAGGATAGGATACGATAGGACACTACATAAGATTAGTTTGGAATCACTAGAAGATAACATCAAATACATAGAAAAAATCATACACTCATTTAAAACCGTTGAGCACTTAGAGCAAACCCTACAGGAAAAGTTAACAATAGCTAAGGAAAAACTTTTTAGTTTAAGCCCAAGTAGAACAAAAAGAGCACTGATAAACGTCCTCGGAACAGCAATTAAATTCATTGCGGGTAATCCCGATAACGAGGATCTTGAGATCATACACGAAGGATTAGGGATATTGAAGAACCAGGAGAATAAGTTAGTACAAAACCAAATCAAGCAAATCCAAATTAACGAACTTTATAAAAACAAAATCAATAACATAACAGATTCCTTGAGGAAAATTAGTACTACAATCTCTAGAGAATTCAACACAGTACAAAACCTTAGATCAGACTTGGAGTTCATTAATCTCATTTGGAATACAGATAGAATAATTCATATATTAGAATCTATAGAAGAACAAGTCGAGTTCTCCAGATTAGGTCTCATAAATAAGAACATCCTCTCGTTAGATGACAAGCAGGCAATCGCAGGGAAACTTAGGAAGCAAAACATCCACCTTAACTATCTTGACGAAATATTTCAGTATTGCTCAGCAACTACCGGCATCAACGGCGGACAAGCGATGATACTTGTGAAACCCCAGTACTAGACGACAAGGACTTCGACCTCCTGGAGCTCCACACGTTGAAGGTCAACAATTCGAGGATAAAACCGACATAAACCTGGTGGCAAAGCACGGCAATCTGATCTACACCCAAACGACAAAATGCGACATTTGTGAAGGTACCAAGCTGATCGAGGACGAATGCATCTACAATATCTTAACACATCAAACACCAAAATGCACACTCGTAAGTACAATACAAGGATTCCAAGCCAAAGAGATCACAGACGGCGTAATCCTAATTGACACTACAGAAAACATCGAGGTAAACGACTCATGCGGGATTCAAGAATCATTACCGAACCAACAATAATAGAAATCGGCAATTGCACAATCAGAGCACGTAACTTCACATTCTCTGGTAAAATAGATGTCTTAAGACAAGACAACTACTTGATCCCAATTTACAGTAAACCTCTTCAGAAGTCAAACTACACGTACAACGAGGAGCAAAACTTCATGCTGCGGATTCAAAACCTGGAAGAATTGAGCATGATCCAGCTTTCCTTTAACAGCACACATAAAAGGGTAACTTTTGGAGGGCTAGCCCTTCTGATTTTAACATTTTTCTGTTTCGTCATTCCTTTCCTTTACAAGAAAACTCACAAGAAGGATGCCAAAAAGAACCACGTCGAGGCACTGATGCTTAGAACAAAGAAGCTAGAAGAAGTAGAAGCAACCGATGGTTCGAACAGTCAAACAACAAGAAAGGACCCCGGACAGAAGCGTCTGAAACTCATCCCAGAACCAAGGTTCGAGCTCCTGAAACATCAAACGAGGACGCTTGATACTTGAGGGGAGGCGTTAGGATCAGAGTTGCCCACGTGCCATCCCATCAGAACGAGCCATCGACCGGCCCATCGATCGATGCAACGTAAAAGTGATGACCCAGGGAATTATCCAGCTGAGGTGGCAACGCGCGCAAAAGCCAAGCGAACGACAACGGATCGGACGACATCGATGCAGACTTTGACCGGGACCGTTTTGCTGAGTTGATAGATTTAGTTAATAAAAGGTTTAGCGGTAGGAAAATTCAAGCAGTTTTCGAGTGAGAAGTGAATGATACTTATTGTAACTTATAATTAGTGGAATAAAATTATTTTTTATTGAACTCTGATCCTTCAGATCATTTCTTATATATATATATATATATATATATATATATATATATATATATAGTGATTTGACAGTTCTCGCTTAATTTTTCAAAAGGACCTAAGTAACATTTTTTTCATGAATTAATTTGAATAGCGCAATCAACAGAACAACATGAAAGCTATTGATTACTGTATTCAAATTAATTCATGAAAAAAATGTTACTTAGGTCCTTTTGAAAAGTTAAGCGAGAGTTATAGGTTGTGCTATAAGTGTTGAGCAAGCATTCGGTAAATGCTACTGGGAGCACTGCAAGCTCCACTTAGCATGCTACGAGCGCACAGAGGTTAACGTCTCTACCTCTTTCATATGTACTGGGCTTCGAGTAGCAAGGTTGTGTGCCAGTGGAGCGGTTCTTCCCAGCTGGAAATGGGTTTCAGGGGTTTCACACCGATGAGAAGAAGAAAATAAAAGTGACACTCGCTGCAAGATACTGGCATTCTTCTGCCTATTTGTATCTGACAAAGTGGTTTAGTTGAGAAGATAATGTAAAGGAAATTCCCTTGATAAATAGCGCCCTCCTTAGCCGTGCGGTAAGAGGTGCGGCTACAAAGCAAGACCATGCTGAGGGTGGCTGGGTTCGATTCCCGTTGCCGGTCTAGACAATTTTCGGATTGGAAATTGTCTTGATTTCCCTGGGCCTCATGATATACGAATGCAAAAATGGTAACCTGGCTTAGAAACCTCGCAGTTAATAACTGTGGAAGTGCTTAGCGAACACTAAGCTGCGAGGCGGCTCTGTCCCAGTGTGGGGATGTAATGCCAATAAGAAGAAGAAGAAGAAGAAGAAGAAGAAATGGCGAAAAAGTTCTCTCCTTTTTAGTTCACCCTTGAAAAAGGCCAAAATAAAAGGCCGAAACGTCGGGCAAAACAAAACACATCGTTTTGAATACATAAGACTGAGAAAGCCAAAAAAATTCCAGAGCAAATCTTCCAGTCGATCTCTCTCTTCAGGAAATTTCAATTTTTCATAGGTCGTTTCTAAAAAAACTTGAATTTTAGTAGGGGAACTGTTCCGATCTCCATCTCACTGTACATATATCCATCTCATCGCTAAACAAAGAAATACGGCGCCAAATTCGACGCTTCTTTTTGTCAACATGCGTGCTCACTGCAGAAAAAAATCACAAAAATAATAAATTCCTTTCCATTGCTTTGTTTTTGATGGGATGGAAATAGGAGCTATGAGATGAAGTGGCAAACCGTTCCCCTATCATTTGATTTTTTTTTTCATTTTCCATGCACTAGATTGTTCGTGTACATTTCAATTCTATTTAATCACTCAATGTAGCGTTTTACTTGCTCATAAATAAATAACAATATCTAACATCGTTCTCAACTCATTTCACCCTTCCTTAATTTTAATAGGGTATCATTAGAAGGTTCAGAAGGAAATTTTTATAACCAACCTAAAACTGCAGTGCTTTTGAATCCTCATCAGCGGAAATTGGGATACGAGAAATTTCCCCCCGGAACAGAGCGGGGGGAACCCAACGGAAATGATCGATGTACGACCATCGGCGAAAAGTTTATAAAATATCGGGTACCTGATGACCCTAATTTTGTATAGTCTTCACGGAACCAAGACGGAAAAGTTGTATCCTGTCAATCACTCACCGCGTGCCGGCCAACGTCGTCCATCGCTAGGCCAGTCGGTGTCCTCTGTTGGGAGAAAAGGGGTCAGACAGAAGAGAAAAAAAAGGTATGTCGGAAAGGGATCGGCATCTTTTTGCGCGAGGATTGGAATTTTGCCTTTTTGTATGTGGAAATGGATCTTACGAAAGCCACTTCCACTAATAGTCCTCTGTTCAGTTGAAGCGAAAAAAAAGGTGTACCAGTAAAAGACGGACGAGGGGGGAAGGTGGGGTACTTGTTTGAAAAGGAAATGGAGTCGATAAAAGAAGTTACAAAAGCTTGAGACGGAATAAATAATCCACCTTTCAGTTTTTTTTACGAGATATCGGGTTATGTTGGACTCCAACATACATTACTCTAATCAGATTTTAATTTGAATTGTGTGCGTTTGGTTAAAAATGTGTTTGCAAAAATATGGATTTTTGCACTTTTTATTGCAGTACAGTACTTTTGCTGGTGAATTGAATTTAACATTGATTTCAAAATATTTCAAATTGCTAACTAATTAATTGAAGTGTAAAATTAATTTGATATTTTAATTGAAAGGAAGGTAAAAGGATGTAAAAGGAAGGTGGAATTACATACATATTAATGTTGATGCTTGGCACGGCAAATGCTGGGTAAAGCGTACCATTGGTACTTCGCGTACCTGAAGGAATAAAATAGACCCCATCTCGCGGTCCTTAGCCTCTTACCCAGCAACTCCTATCCCTACCTCCCCGCGGTGCTGGCCGGGATACGAGCAACCTTAGGGAAGATCGGGTAACCAACCCCAGTGGGAACTATGGTCGTATGCTGACAGGGAAGGGGGGGTTTGCTCCTCTCCGGAGGTGCAAATCTTATTGAGCGTCTGTTCTCCATGTCAGGATCGGCTCACAACAGCGTCTGTTCTCCATGTTAGGGGCGGCTGATCATCGTCCGAGTGCCAGCGAGGGACTCTAAGTGAAACTGTGCACCATGGTCCACCGGAAATAAGGAGGAATGGTCCTCCGGAAATTTAGGGGGTTTGGTGTCAGGCCCTGCAAGCCAGCCTTTAAAAAATCTTAAGCAACGAACAATCAACAAGAGAGTACGGACCGGAACCATCGGCGAAGACCACTGCGACGAAAAGGGACTAGCGATTGGAAACTCGGTTCGTGGAACTGCAAATCTCTCAACTTCATCGGGAGCACACGCATACTCGCCGATGTGCTCAAGGACCGTGGATTCGGCATCGTAGCGCTGCAGGAGGTTTGTTGGAAGGGATCAATGGTGCGAACGTTTAGAGGTAATCATACCATCTACCAGAGCTGCGGCAACACACATGAGCTGGGAACAGCTTTCATAGTGATGGGCGATATGCAAAGGCGCGTGATCGGGTGGTGGCCGATCAATGAAAGAATGTGCAGGTTGAGGATCAAAGGCCGGTTCTTCAACTTCAGCATAATCAACGTCCATAGCCCACACTCCGGAAGCACTGATGATGATAAGGACGCATTCTACGCGCAGCTGGAACGTGAGTACGACAGCTGCCCAAGCCACGACGTCAAAATCATCATAGGAGATTTGAACGCTCAGGTTGGCCAAGAGGAGGAGTTTAGACCGACTATTGGAAAGTTCAGCGCTCACCGGCTGACGAACGAAAACGGCCTACGACTAATTGATTTCGCCGCCTCCAAGAATATGGCCATTCGTAGCACCTATTTCCAACACAGCCTCCCGTATCGGTACACCTGGAGATCACCACTGCAGACAGAATCACAAATCGACCACGTTCTGATTGATGGACGGCACTTCTCCGACATTATCGACGTCAGGACATATCGTGGCGCTAACATCGACTCTGACCACTATCTGGTGATGGTTAAACTGCGCCCAAAACTATCCGTCATCAACAATGTTCGGTACCGACGACCGCCGCGGTACGACCTAGAGCGACTGAAGCAACCTGATGTCGCCACTGCATACGCGCAGCATCTCGAGGCAGCGTTGCCGGAAGAGGGTGAGCTCGATGGGGCCCCTCTTGAGGACTGCTGGAGTACAGTTAAAGCAGCCATTAACGACGCAGCGGAGAACAACGTCGGGTATATGGGTCGAAGTCGACGGAACGATTGGTTCGACGAAGAGTGCAGACAGATTCTGGAGGAGAAGGACGCAGCGCGGGCGGTCGCGCTGCAGCAAGGTACCCGGCAGAATGTGGAACGTTATAGACGGAAGCGGAGACAGCAGACCCGCCTTTTCAGGAGAAGAAACGCCGCCTGGAAGAAGCGGAGTGCGAGGAGATGGAACAGCTGTGCCGTTCTCAAGATACACGCAAGTTCTATCAGAAGCTCAACGCATCCCGCAAAGGCTTCGTGCCGCGAGCCGAAATGTGCCGGGATAAGGATGGGAGCATCTTGACGGACGAACGTGTGGTGATCGAAAGGTGGAAGCAGCACTACGAGGAACATCTGAATGGCGCTGAGAGTACAGGCAGTGAAAGTCAAGGCAGCGGAGGAGATGACTACGTCAGTTCAGCGGACGATGGAAGCCAACCAGCCCCCACCTTGAGGGAAGTTAAGGATGCCATTCAACAGCTAAAGACCAATAAAGCAGCTGGTAAGGATGGTATCGGAGCTGAGCTCATCAAGATGGGCCCGGAAAAGCTGGCCACTTGCCTGCACAAACTGATAGTCAGAATCTGGGAAACCGAACAGCTACCGGAGGAGTGGAAGGAAGGGGTTATATGCCCCATCTACAAGAAAGGCGACAAACTGGAGTGTGAGAACTTTCGAGCGATCACCATCCTTAATGCCGCCTACAAAGTGATATCCCAGATCATCTTCCGTCGTCTGTCACCATTAGTGAACGAGTTCGTGGGAAGTTATCAAGCCGGCTTCGTTGACGGCCGCTCGACAACGGACCAGATCTTTACTGTACGGCAAATCCTTCAAAAATGCCGTGAATACCAGGTCCCAACGCACCATCTATTCGTTGATTTCAAGGCGGCATACGACAGTATAGACCGCGTAGAGCTATGGAAAATTATGGACTTGGGAAGCTTACCAGACTGATCAAAGCAACGGTGGATGGTGTGCAAAACTGTGTGAAGATTTCGGGCGAACACTCCAGTTCGTTCGAATCGCGCCGGGGACTAAGACAAGGTGATGGACTTTCGTGCCTGTTGTTCAACATTGCGCTAGAAGGTGTCATGCGGAGAGCCGGGTGTAACAGCCGGGGTACGATTTTCAACAGATCCAGTCAATTTATTTGCTTCGCGGATGACATGGACATTGTCGGCCGAACATTTGCAAAGGTGGCAGAACTGTACACCCGCCTGAAACGTGAAGCAACAAAGTTGGACTGGTGGTGAATGCGTCAAAGACAAAGTACATGCTTGTGGGCGGAACCGAGCGCGACAGGGCCCGCCTGGGAAGCAGTGTTACGATAGACGGGGATACCTTCGAGGTGGTAGAGGAATTCGTCTACCTCGGATCCTTGCTAACGGCTGACAACAACGTTAGTCGTGAAATACGAAGGCGCATCATCTGTGGAAGTCGGGCCTACTACGGGCTCCAGAAGAAACTGCGGTCGAAAAAGATTCGCCACCGCACCAAATGTGTCATGTGCAAGACGTTAATAAGACCGGTAGTCCTCTACGGACATGAAACATGGACAATGCTCGAGGAGGACTTGCAAGCACTCGGAGTATTCGAGAGACGAGTGCTTAGGACCATCTTTGGCGGTGTGCAAGAAGACGGTGTGTGGCGGCGAAGAATGAACCATGAGCTCGCCCAACTCTACGGCGAACCCAGTATCCAGAAGGTAGCTAAAGCCGGAAGGGTACGATGGGCAGGACATGTTGCAAGAATGCCGGACAGCAACCCTGCAAAGATGGTGTTCGCTTCCGATCCGGCAGGTACGAGACGGCGTGGAGCGCAGCGAGCGAGATGGGCAGACCAGGTGCAGAACGACTTGGCGAGCGTGGGGCGTATCCGAGGATGGAGAGATGCGGCCTCGAACCGTGCATTGTGGCGTCAAATTGTTGATTCAGTGTTATCTGTTTAGATGTTAACTAAATAAATGAAATGAATGTTGATGCTTGAAGTGTAGTGTAGATCACAGAATATGAAATTATTTCCAGATGACGTTAATACCTCTCAGTACAACTAACGCTAACGATTATAGGTAAAGCAAAAACAAATTATCTGATTTTTACACAATGACTGGTTCTTGTGTGTTGTCAAGTAGAAAAAGGTCCGACCAAGTTAATACCCCGTTTGCCGAAAAAAAAGGACTGCCAGTTATCTGATGCGATAAGAAATCGTATTTTTGTTTCTAAATTTTAATCCTTCTATCCTCCTCTTAACTCGCTGACGAAGGTTGGTACCGCCACCTATTTCCCTGTCCTGATTCACGGCTATAAGTTCCAGGTTTCGACGGAATCGATCACTGACAAGAAAAAAATCGGTCTCAGAAGTACGATATTCCCTCAGTATCCGTTATCATCCCATCGAATGGGGAGGTGAACTAATAAAACCGATAAACGGATAAACTGGGGAGCTTGTTCTTCCGGATCTGTAAGAGGATGTGCCTTCACTGAAACTGGTGGGTGCTTCCGTTTCTTCAAGAAAAGTTACTTAAAATAGAAATTTATCGAGCGTCCTTCCGTCCTGAGTCCTGTTATCTCACCTACGTCTGGTCTTGTCGCACTATCCTCCTGGGAAACGTTCTTTTGTTTGACTTTTTCTCCTTGTAACAGTGTGGTCATTGGCTCATTAGAGTTGCTTTATGGCACATGATATTTTTTGCTTCTCCCCCAGCTTTCGTTACGCGGGAATAAACTTGTGCTGTTGCTGCTCCATTTAAGGATTTTTCTTTAGCTCGTTTTTTATATCGCTCAGCTCCCCATAGTTGGCTTATTATGGTTTTAGCTGATGGTTTGGCAGATGCACAAATGCGATTACCGACTTGAATGTGTGCATCAGCTGTTGAATGTGCTCAGCAGCTTACAAATCTTGCCCCGTTTAACGTTATGAAACTGCATGGAAGTGTTCTCTGCCAGCTGTTGTGGACATTGAATTTTTTTATCACAGGGGAAAATGGCATTGGGATACAATGTAGAATGAGATTAAAGCTACTTAGTGTAGCATGTCGATTGTGAGCACAAATATATGAGTATAGTTTCATATAAAAACCAAAAATGTTGGTGTTTACATGAAAAATATGTTGTATCGAACATTAGGTTATAATTGTAATCATGGTAATGTTATTGATATAATAATCTATTTAATTTTCCATTAATCCATAATTACCATTTACATTACAATCTTCTTGTTTTTAGGTGTCCTCGCCAAGATACCATCGATAAGGATGCCGGTCGCAGTCACAAAGATACGACAAAACACAGCTCTGGAACAACAACAATGTCGTTATAACATAGAACGTGACATACACAAAGATTACTGTAGGGGAGAGATGAACATCACCGTGTAAAACCCAAATTATTTTTCAGTAAACCGTTTTTGCTCCAAGCGTTTTCAAACTTGTTGAAAGTACAACAGCGAAAATAAATTAGATTAAACTCCTTCTGATGCCCCAGTGGATCCTACTTGATGACTTGAACATACAATGTCAAGAATACGCCCCATTGGCTCGTAACAAGAATGCTTATTGCGTTTCCCTTGATACACCCGGACAATGATTGTTTATGCGCTTGGCAGTGAGCATCCATGTTGCATCATTATACGCATTGCTGGATTGGGTTCCACAATACCACATAACAGACATCAACTTCAATTGCGGTTAATGGTTGATTACTGAACACATTGAGTCCCCTGTTACTGGCAGTGGATTACGACAAGGACAATGGTATTTTGGTTCGTTGGTCAAGCTGAATTTAAAAACAATATTTTTCGAGGCTTCATGTGAAGCATTGTAGTTGCAAATTTAATCATTTTATTGGCAACTTTTTCAAACGATGACTTCCATTTCTCAATTACTGAGAATGTGCTCCTAAAATTACAGTTTGGAGATACAGAATTATTAGGTTGTGAAGTGAAATGTCTTCCCCTGCACTCATTTTTTTATTTATTTAGTTCACATCTAAACAGATAACACTGAATCAACAATTTAACGCCACAATACATGGCTCGCCATTTCGTTTTGCACCTGGTCTGCCCACCTCACTCGCTGCACTTCACGCCGTCTCGTACCTGCCGGATCGGAAGCGAACACCATCTTTGCAGGGTTGCTGTCTGGCATTCTTGCAACATGCCCTGTCCATCGTACTCTTCCGGCTTTAGCTACCTTCTGGATACTGGGTTCGCCGTAGAGTTGGGCGAGCTCATGGTTCATTCTTCGCCGCTACACACCGTCTTCTTGCACACCGCCAAAGATGGTCCTAAGCACCCGTCTCTCGAATACTCCGAGTGCTTGCAAGTCCTCTTCGAGCATTGTCCATGTTTCATGTCGGTAGAGGACAACCGGTCTTATTAGTGTCTTGTACATGACACATTTGGTGCGGTGGCGAATCTTTTTTGACAGCAGTTTTTTTCTGGAGCCCGTTGTAGGCCCGACTTCCACAGATGATGCGCCTTCGTATTTCATGACTACTCATGACGACTGTCTTTGACGCATTCACCACCAGTCCAACTTTTGTTGCTTCACGTTTCAGGCGGGTGTACAGTTCTGCCACCTTTGCAAATGTTCGGCCGATAATGTCCATGTCATCCGCGTACAAATAAATTGACTGGATCTGTTGAAAATCGTACCTCGTCTGTTACACCCGGCTCTTCGCATGACACCTTCTAGCGCAATGTTGAACAACAGGCACGAAAGTCCATCACCTTGTCTTAGTCCCCGGCGCGTTCGCCCGAAATCTTCACACAGTTTTGCACACCATCCACCGTTGCTTTGATCAGCCTGGTAAGCTTCCCAGAGAAGCTGTTCTCGTCCATAATTTTCCATAGCTCTACGCGGTCTATACTGTCGTAAGCCGCCTTGAAATCAATGAACAGATGGTGCGTTGGGACCTGGTATTCACGGCATTTTTGAAGGATTTGTCAAACAGTAAAGATCTGGTCCGTTGTCGAGCGGCCGTCAAAGGGGAAGGGTCATTAGGCCGAAATCCATTCGGCCGAAAGACACTTGGCCGAATGCCACTAGACCGAAAGTTGGTTGGCTGAATATACCATTTGGCCGAAAGGGTCATTAGGCCGAATGGGTCATTTGGCCGAATGAGTCATTTGGCCGAAAGGGTCGTTTGGCCGGAAGGGACGTTTGGTCGAAAGGGTCGTTTGGCCGAAAGGGTCATTAGGCCGAAAATCATTTGGCCGAATGGGTTATTTGACCGAAAGGGTCGTTTTGCCGAAAGGGACGTTTGGCCGAAAGGGTTGTTTGGCCGAAAGGGTCATTAGGCCGAAAGGGTCATTAGGTCGAATGTGTTAATTTGCCAAAAGGATCATTTGGCCGAAAGGGTCATTTGGTCGACAGGGTCATTTGGCCGAAAGGGTCGTCTGACCGAAAGGGTCTTTTGGCCGAATAGGTCATTAAGCCGAATAGTTCATTTGAAAAGTGAGAAATTAGGAATGAGAAAAGAGACGTTTCACTTCTCACTTTTAATTTTTCTCTTCTCACTGTAAAAAAAGAGAAGCGCGAAATGAATAGTGAGACGTCTCATTACCCACTTTGCACTACTCACTTTTCACAGTGAGAAATGAGAAATGAGGAGTGAGAACTGAGACGTCTCACTTCTCACTCCTCATTTCTCACTTCTTGCTGTGAAAAGTGAGAAGTGAGACGTCTCACTACCCACTTCGCACTACTCACTGTTTACAGTGAGAAGAGAAAAATGAATAGTGAGAAGTGAGACGTCTCAATTCTCTTTCCTTTTTCTCACTTCTCACTGTGAAAAGTGAGTAGTGCGAAGTGTTTAGTGAGACGTCTCACTATTTACTTCGCGTTCCTCTTTTTCACAGTGAGAAGTGAGAAATGAGGAGTGAATAATGGGACGTCTCACTACTCACTTCGCGCTTCTCACTTTTGACAGCGTGAAGTGAGAAATGAGGAGTGAGAAATAAGACGTCTCACTTCTCTTTCCTCATTTCTCACTTCTCACTAAAAAGTAAGTAGTGCGAAGTGGGTAGTGAGACGTCTGTCATCTGTTGTTGAAGGCTGATTCAGAACGTTTTCGTTCAGTATGGATGGCTGAACTTCAACAATGGCTTCTGTAGGTATTCTCTGCGCAATGCTCGATTCTTTTGCAGAAAACAACGTAAATTGTACTGGCGTTTCAGGTTCTTTTCGTGGCTTCAAATTTACCAAATCGCGGCGATATACTGTTCCTTCCACGTTCACTGGATAAGAGCGGTCGCACATCTTATTTGTAACCGTACCTGGAGTCCAGTGTTTAGTCGATTCGGGATGTAACTGTACGTGTTGGCGCAGAAGAGGACAATCTGGCAACCCTGTCATCTATTTTAAAAGCGCCGCGTTCACCTGTCAAAGCGTCGAAGCGGTTCCAGTGACATCTGGGATAAGCTGTCAAAGGTGTTTCCGGCAGAGTCTAGAAAACAGTCTTGATACATAGTCGAAGAACTTGTGTTGAACTCGTGTTAAAAACCGAAGGTGTTGAGATTTATCTTTTCCTAGAATTAAATTATTTTGCTTAAGTTTACCAGTGAATTTGATTATCGAACGGTAGTGGTCAGTAGTGGACGGGGACGGGAATTTGGCTCGTAAGACAAGGGCGCTCGTTAGTCAGACATCACAAGTACAAATTTGAGGTTAGTTCAGCGTCTAGAAACTGGAACAGTTGATGGAATGTAATATGTATAAATTAAATTATTATGTAGAATCCGATCCAGCCGGTACAGTGTGTTTGAGTCAGTCCGTCCACTGGTCCGTTAGTCCACCTGAAAAGGAAAAGTAAGAAATAGAAAATTAACTGATAAATATAATAACAAGTTATAACAATATAACGAATATATGTCCGTAGGTCCCATATCACAAGGGAGCCGTAGAATAGATTCGTAGGGTGAGCCAATACGAAATAGGGCCACCGAATTGTAAGTGAACCATAATCAATCTAAAATAAGAATGTACTTACCCTTAAATATTATTTTAGTTGAAGCACAATAAAGCTTTCAAACCCGGCTTAGCCTTAACTTCACCCTACACATCGCCAGAACAATCTTCAAAATTCGTGGCATGGATGGTAAACAGAGCAAAGTTGGAGCTAACCAACGAGATGGCGAAGAATCCAACTGTACAGCCTGTCAACGACCGGATTGTTCAGAGGATATGGTCCAATGTGACCACTGCGACGTTTGGAAGCGTGTGGCGACTGTTCTGTCCAACAGAACGATGACGTTATTTCGCTGCGAAGTGCATCGAGTCGTTCCAGTTCAGCGTCAGTGTTTTCTGTTTGCCTAAGTGAACTTGTCGAAAGGCAACAAATGGAACGCGCTCGTTTAGAGTTGGAGTTACAACGCCGCCATCTGAACGAACAACAGAAGCTGATCGATAAAGCCTTTGGATTAGAGGAGACGGTAAACCATACTGGTGAAGTGAACCACGAAACGATTTCTTCTACAGCAAGTAAACTGCCCGCTGTTTCATCTCTTTCCGAAGCAACCGTAGCCAAATCCAATCGACGGTCGAAATCACAGTACGAAATTCGTAAGTCGACTACACCTGTTATGGTTTCTATTCCCCTCACAAGACTGGAACCAAATACGGTTAAGTACCTGCAAGGGAAGAAGGATCCTCAAGCTGCTATGCAAGAACTCAGGAACCGGGTTGAGCAGTGCGAGACTCGCGCCAATCCAACAGCTGATCAGCTCACCAGTCTACATAATCAGCTCGAATTATGCCGGAAAATTTTGGAAGGGTTTCAGACCAGCAGCGGAGAACACAATAAAGCTTTCAAACCCGGCTTAGCCTTAACTTCACCCTACACATCGCCAGAACTGTACGTAGACCGGTGATCCTGTTTCCAGCACCGGTAAATTTCTTGTTGCTTTGTCGTATTGATATTTGGCCTTTCGCCGCGTCTCTTCGATACTGTTGGCAACATTTTGAACTGGCTTCGGTTTCAGATTCTCCAAAGATGTTGGCAGTCCGCAGCGTGTACTGCGCGAAAATAAGCGGGCTGCCGGGCTGGATCCGATTTTATTTGGTATGTTACGCCAGTGTAATAGAGCATACCAAAAATCAACGGCCGAAAACTCTCATTCAACCGCAAATTGTCTCCATTCCTTGTTAACAAAATTGGTTCCATTATCTGTGATCACCGGTTGTGGCGTATAGCGAGAAGCTCTTTTTCTATTTGTGCGTAATTCTTTTCTGTTGACGTTAAGGTACGTGACGCGTAACCGATCACTCCATGAGATTGGAAAACAGCTGTGCCCAAGCCAAAAGAACTCGCATCACACTCGATTATCATGGGCTATGCATTCTATGCCCTAGAGATCCTGAATCACTTCCTGAAGTTTCATCTGAAAAATTTCTGGCGCAGGCGCGATGCCGAAAGATAACCGAGTCCAGCGATACCTTCCAAAGGGAGTCCAAAATGTGGTGAGAAGAAGATCCAAAACCACGTGCTAGAAACCCTTTTTGGAATCCACCGTGGAGAATACCAAGATTTTTTTATGAACAGGTTATCCGACTTGTCAATATCCCCAACTCAGCCGTCTTGGATTTTTGTATGGAATTTATGCTCGTTTGTTTAAGTTTTGCACTGAAAATGTATGTTTCCCCCTGTACATAAAAAAATCTTGGAGAACACCTTCGCTTTTCCGAGCTCCGGCAATATTTCGTCGATCGTAGTAAACTGCAAGTTTGGTCGCTTAAGAGCCTTGTTTAGCGGAATCGGATCCAAACAAATACGAATTGAATCCGACTCTATACCGCCACGCTTGACTAAAACGATATTACTGACCCAATCCGTGTGTTGTGTCTCTTTGACGATAAGACCATCTTGTTCCAGTTTCCGTAGTTCCTTCTTCAGTTTATCTCGCATAGCTATTGGTACCCGCCGTGGTTGCTGAATTGACGGTGTGACATTAGGATCCACCTCTAACGATACAACGCCAGGAAATCTGCCGTAGCCCTCGAATATGCTGACGTGCTGGTCAACAATCTGCTGAGCCTTGACACGATAAACGTTTAACCACAGACAAACAGACGTAACACTGAGGAAATTCCCATCGACCATGAGCTCAACGGTCGTTTTAAATTCAACTGCTTGCGAGTTTCACGTTCAGGGGCGCGCGCATCGTATACCTTTGTATTTGACATCTCACACTAGCGCCTTCTGTTGACATTGTCGTACTAAACTTTGTTTCGTTCAACATGCACGTTAGGTGGTGGTAAAATAGCTGGGCGATGGATTTTAAAACAAATTGTTCTAGCTGTTACGTCTGTTTGTCTGTGGCTTAACAGTTGCTCTTCCGAAGGTGGTGAGGTGATTGAAACCGAGTTACAAAATTTAATGAAACCCAGTGTTTTGCAGACTTTTGCGGACAATAGCGGCTTATGGGGAACATCAACGACTTGCAATGCGAGTGTGTACTTACGATTTTTTCTCTTACATGGCAATTTTACTTCTCCTAGGACCGGTATGACCCCTCCACCGAAGCTAATTTTTTCCAATGTATAGTTTTCGTGTAAGCCGTTTAAGACGTAACGGGAGTTCGAGAGCCAATTGCGGATCTCGAAGCCGACATGAAAGTGAATGGTTCGTACATCGCTGGCTAGCTTCACAGCTTCTTCTTCGGTCTCAACACTTGTTAGCATGTCGTCAACGTAGTGTTCGTATTTAATACATTCGACTGCCCTTGGGAGTTGTATCTCGAACCTATCTGCATTCAGATTTTTTACATAATTTGCGTTGCTCAGTGAACATGCCGCCCCAAAAGGAAGCGGGCTTGGTAGTCATTTGGCTACTGCTTCTGCCTCATACGCAGGAGGTCGTGGGTTCAATCCCAGGTCCGTTCCATTCTCCTACTTTGTATCTTTCTCTTTATTTCTCATGTTCTAGCAATCGCTAGAACTGGAAATGGACTTCCATACAGTTTCCATTACTATTCCTATACCTTCAACTTGAGTATTCTAACAGTAATCTGCTAGAATTGGAAATGAACTATAGAGCTCGTTTCCTACATCCAATTAGAAATTCATTCAGTTACCTTCTCCTATCTATCACATTGGCAGCTCGTTAACCAAGACGGACCTCTGCCTCTCGAACCTAACCCAAAAAATCCTACAAATTCCGCATGAACTCGTGGCAAGTGCAGAGGTATATTCGGCTTGCAGTGGGCGAGTGATTGCATCATCATTTCCTCCCTCTTCCCTACATTGACTTGCATTCTGACGTGGCAGGCACCAGTATGACCTAACAAATGAGATCACCAGTACTTGTACATTGAAGATGTGTGCTAGTCCCAAGCAAACATCTGTTGGTTCCCTGTGCAAGAACAGCTGATCTGGTCATAATGGAGTAGCAACTACGAGCAGTCAATCAAGCTCAAGCTCAATTTGCGCAGCTCAGTGAACACACCGCCCCAAAAGGTCATGACTGTCACAACGTACACTTCAGGTTCATCTCCAGAGGCACCGCTTCCCCATAGAATCATTTGGCTCCGCTGATCTTGCATCTTCATCTTGATTTGCAAAAACATGACTCGAATATCACCCACAGCCAGTGTTGTAAAATGTCATTTGTATTCGTTTGTATAATTTTCCCAGAACTTTTTTCAGATGTTAGCTATCAATTAATGAGGCATGACGAACTTATAGCGCTTAAATGTGCATACAACTTTGTTTAACAAGACTATAAATATGTAATCTGGGGCGTGGGAGGCAATTTGGAGAGTTTTCACTCTCCAGACTCACCCAACAAACAACGACAAGCTACTAGTAAGCATCTAAGTAGAATTATTATTTATTTGTGATCTTCATAGCTGAATAAAATGGATCTCGAATAATTCGCTAGACAGATTTCATTACAGCATTTGATCCAACTAATATTCGACTTGGCCTATTTATTTGTTTACCACCTTTATTTGATTTGTTTACCACCGCTTGTTCGACAAACGTTTTAGTTTTATCACATTTCAGCACATTGGGGAAGTTTATCAATGTGCTCAACTAATGATTTTCAAAATTCTCTGTTCGACTTTAATGTGATGCTCTAAAAGGGTGGTCGAATTGAGTTTGAATAGTAGATTAATAAGCAAGCAGTGGACATTCTTCTAAACCTTTGTCCTTCTTACCCATTGGATTTCACCTTTATCAGATATATCGCACAGTGGAAAAAAACAGTATAATAGGTTATGCTTTTTCCGTTTGAAAGAAAATCGCGATGACTAGAATTGATAATATTTGGATTGGAAAGTAATGAATTATTTTCAAGACAATGTTTGATTGTCAAGAGCACTCAGGCTTTTTATATTCGTGGGACAATTCATAATTATTTCGTGATACATAATTAGGCTAATACAAATATTTAAAAACTATTTTGTCCCCCCCCCTCGGATTTTTTTTACCAAAAAATAATATTTCGAGGGGGCAACAAAATAAAATTCTGATAATTTTGAGGATTCTCAAAACATTCTTTAACAAATCCGAGGACTAAATTAATGATTTCGTGTGTGTTACTTCTACGTGAAGTTAAACGATTTACAATAATATGGAAATGCTAATATCATCTTCCAAACTTGGACGTACATGTTCATGATAGCATTAGAGGCGAAAGTATAGAATTGATAGTTCCGTTAGGATACGGCAGGCATGAAGAATGTTTTTATAGAAGTCGATTTGAGTGGAGAGTGGAGATATATCAGCTTCCACACTGATATTCTTCCCTCCCCCTTCATACGGGAGCTTGGCAGAAGGAAGGTCGTGTGATATGTGCCATCACAAATATTGCCCTCCGCTCGCTTTCAAATCGACTTCTATAAAAACATTCTTCATGCCTGCCGTATCCTAACGGAACTAACAATTCTATACTTTCGCCTCTAATGCTATCATGAACATGTACGTCCAAGTTTGGAAGATGATATTAGCATTTCCATATCATTGTAAATCCGAGGAGTTTTTTTATTTTTCTCATTTTAATATTTATTTTGTTATTATCCCCCCCCCCCTCGACCTTTCGGATGTTAATTAAATATTTGTAACGGCCTTAATTCCTGATCTATAACGCTATTGGAGATTATAACGAACAAAATTGCTGGAGCAATGAAGAAAATTCATGCAGTTGTTTTAAAGTTGTGCGGAAACGAACACAAACAAATTCATATAAAATCGACCATATTGCATGTCTGTTACAGATTTCATATGTACTAGTTGTTTTTCTATATGTAAATAAATGGCTAAACTGTTGAAAAGTATTTGATAGCCATTAGTCATCGTCCGTCAATGTCATCCTGATCCACTGAGTAACAAAAAGAAAAATCTTTGATAAACTTACTGACGTAAACACTTATGCGAAAATCGTTGAAAGTCTTCGAGTGCCAATCACTTCCACTTCATCCATCTGCCAAACCACTCGGTTCGACAAACAGCCATCGGGCAAGACTCTGCCACCGAAAACAAAAACTACACAAACCCGAAGTGACGTTATCGTGTCAAATCAAATTACCCGCCTAATTTTATCATCTCTCCCACGCGCCTCACCGTGGAGGTCCTACAACACAAGTGTCGTCGTCGTCAGTGGCTGTGCAGCAAGATTGCTTTGTCATGCGACCACATTGGACATTGTTCATTGAGTTTCCTCTATGAACACTATGAAAGAAACATTTTGAAACCCACGTGGTCCAATTTTATCGTTGATGTGTTTTAGGATCTTCACACCTCGGCATAATCCAAAGTAATTTTCTAATAACTCCAAAGTGATTTTCTAATAACTTCCAAAGATACGTGGAAACTTGCTACCAATCTCTTGAAAAAAAAAATCCCCGAGGCAACGATACAGAGTTTGTGTCTCTCAACTCTTGGATAATTATTGTGATGGTTTCATTACGACCGGTTGTCACTCGCTTTTTATCTTCCAAGCGCGCTATCTTGTACCTACTTTGTAGAGCTCTCTTGGCTCGGTTCCATCGTCCTGATCGTCCTAGCGCGGAAAGCTCCTTTCGACGGTCCGTCAACGACGCTGGAGCTCATCATCGTCAATCCTCTGCGGTTTGCGCTGTCGTTTGCCGTCAGTGCAGTGTCGCCACGGATGTCCTTTTTATGGTAATTCAGTTAAAAGGAAAAACAAACGTATCAACATCGTAAGACGAAAACAGATTTAAGCGCGCAAAGAAATTACGATAATCTAATTTTACTTGGTCCTCGCTCCGACGACCGTTCGGGTTTTTCTTTCTGCCGCGATGTTACCCGCAGATTGATCCCGTCCGGTAATACGGTTTCCGTCTTTGATGGCGTACGGAGAGTTTGCTCAAGTTTTTCTTTGCGTAATTCTCCTGATGGACATTGATTGCGATTAGATTTTCCATGAAAAGCAAATATTGAAAGTTTATTTTTCAAAACTGTTTTACTTGATGGCTTCAATGAACATGGAGAATAAGCAAAGTACATAAGAGCATGCGGTTCTATGAGTAGGAAAATTTCGTATACGTACCGGAACAACCGGAAAACAACCGGAACATTACCTTGAATTCAATTTCATGGTCAACAATCCCGAGGAATAAAATTTGGAATATCACTTTTTGTTGTATTATATTTGACCAACTTAAACTCGTATTTTACAAATACCAACATAACAGTTTTCGTTTCCTACACAAAGTCGGATTCGGAGGAATCATATGCCAAATCTATAAAATGTCGTGATGTCAGGGCCCAATGCACCATAAATTTGTCAATTTCAAGGCGGCATACTATAATAAAAACCGCGTAGAGCTTGGAAGTGAATATCTTTCCCGCGAAGCTTACGAGATCAAATCAACGATAGTGTGCAAAATTGGGTGAAGATTTCGGGCGAACACTCCAACGAACGTTGAGGTCTACGAAAATTTGATAGACGTTCCTGTCTGTTGTTCAATAGTGCGCTAGAAGACGTCATGCAGAGAGCAGGGTGTTCCCTTAGGAGACACATACACCCTCTGACATGTAGTACAACTTTGACTCCGCCCCCAGGACATTTGGTTCGGTTGGAGTAAAGTCTCACCGTCTGTGGAAAAGTTGTACGACTGTTGTACGGATGGTTTCAAAGTTGTAAAGTCCGTCGGATGAAATCAAAACCGTTTGATTTGGCTCAGACTTGTATAACATTGTTGCTTTCAGCTCTTCTGGTTTCCACTTCCAATATCCAGGAGCAGTGTTGGGCAGTGTCATAAAAATCTCCTCAAGGTTGCAATGGAGAAGAGCCGTCTTCACATCGTACCGCAACAGTAGGGTGGTCTAACCGGTAGTACCGAAACCGGTAATACCGGTATTACCGACCAATTTTGGGTATCGAAAATACCGGTATTTGAGACGGAAAATACCGGTATTTTCGGTATTTCAAATTTGGCTGTCAGTTTCGAAAATCTCGAATAAATTTAACCTACTTATATCAGCTCAACTGCCTGTAATCGCATATCAGTCCCATATAAACAGGAAATCCGGCACAGATGGGGCAAATATTCGGTTACAAACAGTAAAAACTCGTCGAGAAAAAAAAATACAACAATTAAGTGTGCGTATGAGTAACTTTGCCCATTGACGACTTTTACGCTACAACAAAAATCGATCAACATCGTCATTAATCATACCTGTTGCTTCATTCTCTTAGCCATCTGTCAAACTGCGAATGACTTTTTCTTCAATGAACATTGTTAAATTTTCCCGCAATGTATGAAATTGTGAAAAAAGTACGAGCCGTAGTAGTGCTTTTCCGGAGATCACCTGTGAAAAACGATTTTCTGCAAAAATATGTCCGTTCTGAATACTGAAAAGAATAAGAATTTGAATTAGTGGCTGATGCCAAGGCACGCTGAAATATGGTTTTTTCAATGAATAAATTCGGCCAAACCAACTTAACAGTTGTAGTGAAAAACAAAATAGTGTTTTGTTCGGGAAAAAGTGCTTATTGAAAGTGCCCTAAGTGTCATGTGTGTCCCCAAATTAGTGAACCTGAACATGAGTTTCATCAAGTCAAGATCATGGGAAGCAACAAAGGACAATCAGCGATATGGACAACGAAATTGGTGAACTCGTTTCTGTTTTTAATTACTTATTACTTTTTCTTTTGATTTTTAACCTCAAGGACATTTGAATAAATTACTGCTGTAGGCATATAATTATTCATTGTTTCCCACGCAGAGATATGTTTGAAGGGTTTTCCGTAGTCTTTTGCCGTTTTATGTCATGCAACACATTCTATGTTATTCATACATTTGAAATTTGCCGATCTTTTTTTCTGCATAGATCTTTTTGGATCTGCGAATAACTTTTCTCGAACAAAATCTATTTTGTGGATTAAAATAAATTTGACATTTTTATTCGAGTTTTACCAAGATCTCTCGATCTTACAGCTGTAGTGGAAGATTTCATTTCATTTTCAATTTGTGTCGGGTCTCACAATAAGTTTGAAGCAATAGGTTGATCCGATGTTTCGATGAAGTAATTTCCGAATACAACTAACTTTGATTCAACCAAAGTACAGACTGTTATTGGCTTTCCTCAATATTCCTATTTTTCCGATAAAATTTTCCGTGATTGTAAAGTTACATATTGGTTTTCGCTTATTACTAAGGGCATATATTAATATGACTACATAATTTCAATTGGGATCGCATAACGGGAAGGGAAAATTAATATATTTTATATTCTTTCGGAGGCAGCAGTGACTATGTCCAAGGGCTTGACGATCCCTCCCCAGGCCATCTGCGAGTTGTGGCGCCTGCCTAGGATGTGGTGGGGTTTGACAGTGGGCCCTGTTAAACCTCTATAAAAAGCTGCATGTATCCGCAAGTAGGCTCCGCCAAAGCGCACAAGCCCAAGTCCTGGTGTTAGGTGGGACGTTAAACAGCCCTGACACGACGGCCCTCCGACGAGACAGGAGGTTTGCGCAGGCCCAATAAGCCGCCTTTAAAAACAACTATTACGAACGACATAGAAGATAATACGACTCGATACAATCGGCAACGACCTAGGCGACGAATAAAGGATCACGATTGGAAGCTTGGAACATGGAACTGCAAGTCGCTAGGCTTCGCAGGTTGCGACAGGATAAGCTACGATGAATTACGTAGCGCTGCAGAAAATCTGCTGGACAGGACAGAAAGTGGAAAAGCGGTCATCGAGCGGCTACCTTCCACCAAAGCTGTGGCACCACTAACGAGCTGGGAACCGGCTTCATAGTGCCGGGTAAGATGCGCCAACGTGTGATTGGGTGGCAGCCAATCAACGCAAGGATGTGCAAGCTGAGGATTAAAGGCTGTTTCTTCAACTATAGCATCATCAACGTGCACTGCCCACACAAAGGGAGATCCGACGACGAGAAAGAAGCGTTCTACGCACAGCTGAAGCAGGCATACGATGGATGCCCACTGCGGGACGTCAAAATCGTCATCGGTGACATGAACGCACAGGTAGGAAGGGAGGAAATGTATAGACCGGTCATTGGACCGGATATTCTGCACACCGTATCGATGACAACGGCCAACGATGCATAAACTTTGCAGCCTCCCGCGGAATGGTAGTCCGAAGCACCTTCTGTCCCCGCAAAAACATCCACAAGGTCACATGGAGATCACCTAACCAAGACACGGAAAACCAAATCGACCACCTTCTAATCGACGGTAAATTCTTTTCCGACATCACGAACATCCGCACTTACCGCAGTGCGAATATTGGATCCGACCACTACCTCGTTGCAGTATGCCTGCGCTCAAAACTCTCGACGGTGTACAACACGCATCGAAGTCGGACGCCGCGGCCTAACATTGGGCGGCTTCAAGACGGTAGACTAGCCCAAGAATACTCGCAGCAGCTGGAAGTGGCACTCCCAACGGAAGAGCAGCTAGGCGCAGCGTCTCTTGAAGATGGCTGGAGAGATATTCGATCCACCATTGGTAGCACCGCAACCGCTGCACTTGCCACGGTGCCCCCGAATCAGAGACGATTGGTATTACGGCGAATGTGAGCAGTTAGTAGAAGAGAAGATTGCAGCATGGGCGAGATTGCTGCAACACCGCACGAGAGCGAACGAGGCACGATATAAACGTGCGCAGAACAGACAAAACTCGATTTTCCGGAGGAAAAAGCGCCAGCAGGAAGATCGAGACCGTGAAGAGACGGAGCAACTGTACCGCTAATAACACACGGAAGTTCTATGAGAAGTTGAACCGTTCACGTAAGGGCCACGTGCCACAGCCTGATATGTGTAAGGACAGAAACGAGAACCTTCTTACGAACGAGCGTAAAGTGATCCAGAGATGGCGGCCGCACTACGAAGAGCACCTGAATTGCGATGTGGCAGACGAAGATGGCGGTATGGTGATGGACCTGGGAGAACGCGCGCAGGACATAATTCTACCGGCTCCGGATCTCCAGGAAATCCTGGAGGAGATTGGCCGGCTGAAGAACAACAAAGCCCCTGGGGTTGACCAACTACCAGGAGAGCTATTTAAACACGGTGGTGAGGCACTGGCTAGAGCGCTTCACTGGGTCATTACCAAGATTTGGGAGGAGGAAGTTTTGCCGCAGGAGTTGATGGATGGTGCCGTGTGTCCCATTAACGAAAAGGGCGATAAGCTGGATTGTAGCAACTACCGCGCAATCACATTGCTGAACGCCGCCTACAAGGTACTCTCCCAAATGTTATGCCGTCTACTAGGGAGTCCAATTGCTAGGGAGTTCGTGGTGAAGTACCAGGCGGGTTTTATGGGCGAACGCTCCACCACTCCAAGACTCAAAGTACATTTGTACGAACAACAACATGATTCTCGAAACGTATAAATGAAATAGACATCGTTTACTGCAATATCGTCGCAACACTAGAGTTTTATCTAGATTATGATTGTCAAAAAGTTGCTTCTTTTCAAGAGTTGCTGTATAGCACATCGGTAGAGTGCCTCTAGATCCAAAGGTCAAATGTTCGAGACATGATTATTTACAATTATTTGTTCAAATGTTTACTAATAAATTACGTAATAAAGCTTACGAAAACTCAAGAAAGTCGTTGTTTAGTACGTATATGGCCTCCACTTTAGTAGGTATATAGCGATTCAGTGCATTATATACAAGTTCTCTTGCTTGTATATGACAACTTATATCAAAAGCTATACGTATCAAAATGTTAACTGGGGAAACAGAGAGTGCACTGTGAAAAACGCATAAAGCGAATCCATATAGGCGACAATTTTGTTGAAAAACTAAGTAAAACACATATTCATAACCCCACTTTTATTTAACCTCAAGTTGAGATTGAATAAGAGTAGCCGATTATCTCGGAGAAGCAAAAAGTCAACTACAAAGTGAAGGGGGGCGGGCTTGTGCTTCACAGGATCCGTTTGCGGTTTGGTTCTTTTTGAACCCCCAAACCATTCGTTCATAAGCACGGTAAGCATAAAGCCGCATCACACCGAAAATTGGGGGTCACCTGTATGGTGGACTTTTACCACTGGAACAGGCAATCCGTAATGTTATTCTTAGCCAGATAACCAGCTGCCGACACCACACGGCTATCTAGGCTATTCGTGGAGAGAAGTTGACATTGACTTTACGTCAACTCTTAATATGGCCGAACAGCGCTCGAAACCGAAACAGCTTTCACAGATCAAGGAGAGGAAAAGAATGACAAATATATATTTAATTGTTTAAATTAGACCAATACAAATGTATAAAAACAATTTCCCCCCAATAGGAAAAAAGGAGGTATTTTTGGCCAAAATCATGAATCCTGCAATACACAGTGCTATTCATCAGAAAAACATAGATAGAACAGAAAAATATTTTTCTGAGCCATCAATGGGGTATGGGACCATTTTTCGGCATAGTATTGATTTTTGTCATATTCTACAAAACCAACGGAATTTGGTCACTTTTTGGCTTGCAATAAGCCTGTTTGATGCTGGATAAAATACTAATGGTCATATAAACTGTATATTCGTGTCACAGACAAATGGACGCAACACAGATTTCCTAAAATGATCAAAAAAGCACTATCAGCTTCTGGTGTTGAAAATTCACTGAGTAGAACTTATTAAACCAACAAAGGAAGGTAGAACAGATTCAATTAGCGTCATTGACATCAACGAAATGAAATTTCATTTATTTCATAGAGGAAGGGCACTGGTTTTGGCCAACTTAGTGCCTAATTTGGCCAACCCTGAAAAATACATATTTTTCCAAAATAATCGATCAGTTGAAAGCAGCGTTGTACCGCGAGGGATATATCTTTTGTTGGAACTAATAAAACCCTCGCGAATTGCTTTATTTTTGGAGTTATTCGCAAAATTGACCAAATTAGGAACATGGCCAAAACCGGTACAATTCCCCTATTTCATTAAGATTTCTTCCATAATTATAAAAAGGTATTGTGCCAAGGAGTTATTCAACACACTACTCATCCAACACGTTATGACACGTTATGGTTAAATCTATAATTCGCTCCAATAATGTAGTAATGTCAAAATTGTAAATTTTTAACAACTTCCCTTCTCACTGCGTAACGCTTTTTATATGATAGATGATTTTTTCTTGAAATATGCGCAACGTTAAGACATAACCCTCCCCCTTAAAATGTTATGTAAATTATGTTCGTCACCAAATTCAATTAAAGTGGCATTATTGAGTAACTCAGATTAAAATTGAAAAATAAGAAGTTTACCAAAACACCTGATTAATTCCCCTAGCGGTAATGTTGTCTTTCTCGTACATTTAAAAAAAAATGTATTTTGAGCCCATAGTCCGATCCAGCCTATTTTTAATAGGGAAAAATGGAACAACATACTCTAACGAATGGAACTTGTTGCGAGTAAATCGGTTTAGAGTAAGTGCTTGAAGAAGAGCTAAGACCATTTTTGCTTACATACATACAGACATTCACACACACGTATACACAGACATGCTCATACTTCAAATGCTATGGACACCGGGCAGGAGCTTGCAAAGGTCCGGACAGATCCAACAAGTGTTGGAAATGCGGAGAAACAGGTAATTTTGCGAAAGACTGCACGCAAAGACCCAAGTGCATGCTTTGCACACCAGAGGACGGAAATGACCATCCGACGGGTGGCTACAAATGCCCTGCATATCAGAAGGCGATCACAGGTAAGCAGTAGTGGATATAATTCAGATTAATCTGAATCACTGCGATACCGCACAGCAACTGTTATGGCAGTCAACAACAGAAACGATGTGTGACGTAGCGATAATTGCAGAGCCGTATCGAGTTCCTCCTGATAACGGAAACTGGGTGGCTGATAGAACGGGAATGGCTGCAATACAAGTTATGGGCAGATTTCCTATCCAAGAAGTGGTAGAGAGTTCATGTGAGGGATTCGTGATCGTCAAAATCAGTGGCGTTTACGTATGCAGCTGCTATGCGCCTCCAAGGTGGACAGTGGAGCAGTTTAGCCAGATGCTAGAGCGGTTAACCGACAACCTGATCGGACGAAAGCCGGTAATTATGGGGGGTGATTTCAATGCCTGGGCTGTGGAATGGGGCAGCAGAGTCACCAATACGAGAGGGTATATTCTCCTGGAAGCTCTGGCGAAGCTAGATGTACGACTGTGCAATGAAGGCTCCGTAAGCACATTTCGGAGAGACGGGAGGGAGTCTATTATCGATGTCACGTTCTGCAGTCCTTCGTTGATGGCGAACATGAACTGGAGAGTTAGCGAAGAGTACACCCATAGCGAACACCTGGCGATTCGCTATTGTATTGGGCAACGAAACCATGCGACAACACAGAGAAGTTAGTTCGGGAAGCCTCCGGGTGACCCATCGGCGTACAGACCAATTTGCCTGATCGACACGACGGGTAAACTGCTCGAGAGGATCATCCTCAACAGGCTCACCCCGTATGCAGAGGGTACGGATGGCCTGTCGAGTAACCAGTTTGGTTTTCGGAAGGGTAAGTCCACGGTGGACGCTATCAATTCAGTCCTCAAGACTGCAGAGGTAGCGATCCAACGGAAAAGGCGAGGAATTCGATACTGTGCGTTGGTGACACTGGACGTGAAGAACGCATTCAACAGCGCAAGCTGGGATGCCATCGCGCTCTCGTTACACCGGCTTAGCCTGCCGGTGGGACTGTACCGGATCTTGGAATGCTACTTCCAGAACCGTGTGCTGCTATACGAGACCGATGCCGGTCAGAAAAGTGTTCCTATTACCGCAGGAGTCCCGCAAGGGTCAATCCTGGGTCCGGTACTATGGAACCTGATGTATGACGGGGTTCTGAAGCCAAAGTTCCCTCCTGGTGTGAAGATCGTCGGCTTTGCTGACGATGTAACCCTAGAGGTCTACGGGGAGTCAATCCCCGAAGTAGAGCTAACCGCAGAACACGCGATCAGCACTGTGGCGGATTGGATGAGTGCGAGAGGCCTTGAGCTCGCTCAACATAAGACGGAGGTGGTTATCGTCAGCAACCGTAAGTCGGCACAACATGCAGTTGTACACGTGGGAGACGTCGCGATCACTTCAAAGCGGAGTCTGAAGATTCTTGGGGTCATCATAGACGACAAGCTTACCTTCGGTAGCCATGTCGAATATGCGTGCAAGAAGGCTTCGACTGCTGTGGCGGCATTATCGAGGATGATGTCCAACAGCTCCAAGGTGTGCGCCAGTAGACGTAGGCTACTGGCAGGCGTTGCCGCATCTATTCTTAGGTACGGCGGCCCGTCCTGGGCAAAAGCACTGGGGGTAACCAGTTACCTGCAGAAACTGGAGAGCACCTACCGCTTGATGTGTCTCAGGGTGATATCGGCCTACCGCACGGTATCGCGCGACGCATCCTGCGTGATAGCGAGTATGATGCCAGTCGGGCTGGTCATCCGGGAGGACGAGGAGTGTTTTGACCTACGTGGCACCAGAGGAGCCCGCGAGCGTACCAGGGTGACTTCGGTTGCCAGATGGCAGCGCGAGTGGGATAACTCCTCGAAAGGTAGGTGGACCCACCGGCTGATTCCTAACATATCAAGCTTGGTGGGGAGACCCCATGGGGAGGTTCACTTCCATCTGACACAATTCCTGTCAGGCCATGGCTGTTTCCGACAGTACCACCACAGGTTTGGACACGCGGAGGTCCCCGTCTGCCCTGACTGCCCAGGTGTTGACGAAACTGCAGAGCACATACTGTTCGTATGTCCTCGTTTCGACGTCGAAAGAAGAGCAATGCTAGACGTTTGCGGCCGGGACACAACTCCGGATAATCTTGTCCAAAGGATGTGTCAAGCGGTGGAGAAGTGGAACGCAGTCTCGTCTGCAACCACTCAGAATGCCTGCAACCTTGGAGAGAATCTGGCGCGCCGAGCAACAATAGACAAGAATAACTAACTTATGATTGGTGTTAGAGCGAAAGGGCCGAACGCGAAGAAGTGTGTGAATGGTCTGCCCATGCAGAGGTAATGGCCCAGCGGGTGGCAACCGAGATCGTCACCTCGAAGCATGGCAGAAGGGTGAATGAATAGGTGTATGTATGGACTGCACACGCCGCGCTGGGAGTAGCGCAGGAATGTTGGTTCCTACGACTACTGATACCCCGTGGCGGGGCCGGGGGGGGGGGGGGGGCATCCAAGTCAGTCTCACATGGTACGAAAGGAATGAGTTGAGTCGTGTTGAGCTAGTCTCATATGGCATGAATGAGGTGAGTCAGACTCACATGGTATGTCAGAAGTGGGAACCTAAGCGAAGAGTCCCACAAGGGATGCCAGAGGGAGTGTTAGGTCGAATGACTCGAGTAGTATGTGTCAGCGCGAACTGAATGAAAGAGGTGAGCAGTCTCACATGGTACGATAAAGGTGGGCATAGAATTAGTCCCGCACGGCATGAGAAGGGTGGGCATAGAATTAGTCCCGCACGGCATGAGAAGGGTGGGCACACAAGTCAGACCCATAGGAGCGTTAATGTGTGTGCAAGCATGGAGCGTATGAGCATGAATCAAGGGTTTGGGTGGGCATACAAGTTAGACCCACATGGTATGAGAAGGGTGGGCACACAAGTTAGACCCGCACGGCATGACAGAGGTGCAACAGAGTATGTAGGGTGTGTTTGAGGGTGCGATAGAGCGAGCACCCAAGTCAGTCTCGCGTGGGACGAGTGCCTGTGTGAGCGATAATGAGCGAGTACGCTTAGTACTGCCGTCCCCCCAGAAGTAGTACTGCGAGGTAGTTCCTGGGGGAAACGATGGTGGAGCCCAAGGGAGTTTAGTCGGTATTACCGGTATGGTCGAGTCCGACACTCCAGTACACTTCCGTGTGGTAGTTTGGCAACTACAATGCACGTGTACTGGGTTAGTGTGTAAATGCATTCTCCCTTGTAAAAAAAAAAAAAAAAAAAAACACAGAGAAGAGTGACCGCTGAGCAGAAGTGGAAGACGAAAGCCTTCGACAAGGACCTCTTTATAGAGGCGCTTCGACCGGACAACACTTTAGAGAACGACGATGTGGCCGAACTGATAAGAAGGATGGTAGCGGCTTGTGATGCCGCAATGCCGCGAAAACTGAAGCCTAGGAGCAATCGGCGTCCAGCCTACTGGGAGAACGAGAGGCTCAGTGCACTACGCGCTGCTTGTCTTAGATCCAGGAGGCGGGCACAGAGAGCGAGGACGGAACCAGAGAGAGAGGAGCGCAAGGCGGCGTTCCGGGAAGCTAGAACCGCATTGAAACGGCCAATCAAGATTAGCTAGTCAGATTGCTACAAAGAGCTATGCCGAGAAGCAGACGCCAATCCCTGGGGCGGCGCGTACCGCGTTGTAATGGCGAAGATTAAAGGCCCGTCGACGCCAGCTGAAACGTACCCATACATGCTGAAGGAAATCGTGGAGGGTCTCTTCCGAAACACAATCCGACTACGTGGCCACCGATACCGTACGGAGAAGAATAAGCAATTTCCGAGGATCGGCAAGTGCCCAATGATGAGCTGGCAGATGCTGCGAAGCGCTTGAAAATGAAGAAAGCACCCTGTCCAGATGGAATACCAAACGTGGCCCTGAAAGCTGCAATTTTGACATATCCGGATATGTTCAGAACGGTACTCCAGAAGTGCCTAGACGAGGGTAACTTTCCAGAAATGTGGAAGACCCAGAAGCTGGTATTGCTGCCAAAACCAGGAAAGCCGCCGGGACATACGGCCCGATCGTACAGGCCTATATGCCTGATAGACACAGTTGGGAAACTTCTGGAGAGGATCATCCTAAACAGACTGACGAAGTGTATGGATGGTGAGCGTGGACTGTCAAACATGCAGTTTAGATTCCGCAAAGGAGTATCGACAGTGGATGCAATTCGCACTGTGCTCGAGAGTGCTGAGAAAGCATCTAAACAGAAGCGAAGAGGAGATCGATACTGCGCAGTGGTTACGATAGACGTATAGAACGCGTTCAACAGTGCCAGCTTTGAAGATATTACCGCTGCGCTGCATAGAATGCGGGTTCCTAAATATCTTTGCCACATCCTAAAGAGCTACTTTGAGAGTAGAGTCCTGGTGTATGACAAGAACGAAGAGAGAAAGTCGATGCGTGTTACAGCGGGTTTTCCTCAGGGCTCCATACTCGGCCCAACCCTCTGGAACGGAATGTATGATGGAGTCCTGAAATTGCAGCTGCCCAGGAAAGTGAAAATCGTGGGTTTTGCGGACGACGTGTCATTAACAGTGATGGGCGAGACACTCGAAGAAGTTGAGGCGTCGGTGACAGAGACAATAGCCACGATCTAGAGCTGGATGAATGGAGTTAAGCTACAAATAGCTCACCACAAAACGGAGGTGCTATTAGTCAGCAACTGCAAGGCTATCCAGCGGATGGAAATCGTCGTCGGAGGACATGCGATTGCTTCGAAGCGATCACTGAAGCACCTGGGAGTGATGATCGACGACCGGCTAAATTTCAACAGCCACGTTGACTACGCCTGTGAAAAGTCGGCGAAGGCAATGAACGCAATAGTGAGGATCATGCCAAACGTTGGCGGCCCACAAAGCAGCACGAGGCGTCTACTAGTTAGTGTCTCGTTATCGATACTGCGGTATGGGGTTCCTGCCTGGGGCCAAGCACTGCAAACCAAGCGGAACCGGGAAAAGCTGAAAAGTGTGTTCCGGCTGATGGCCATACGAGTTGCAAGTGCGTATAGAACGATATCGTCGGAGACAGTATGCGTTATCGCCGGGATGGTACCCATTTGCATCACCCTGGCGGAAGACATCGAGTGCTACCAGTGGAGAGACACCGCACCGGAAACCTTAGAAAGGTGGCGAAAATTCGTTCGATGGCGATGTGGCAGGAGTGGGACAGTACGGAAAAAGGAAGGTGGACCCACCGGCTCATTCCAAACCTGTCGTCGCAGAAGAACAGAAAGCATGGCGAAGTAAACTTTAACCTGACGCAGTTCCTGTCGGGCCACAGATGCTTCCGGAAGTATTTCCATCCGTTCGGTCACACCAATCCACCGTTATGTCCAGAATGTGAGAATGTTGAAGAAACGCCGGAGCATGTGGTGTTCGATTGTCCGCGGTTTGCGGAAATTCGTAGAGGAATGCCTGTCCCAATGGCGAATAATATCGCAGACCGAATGTGTCACGAGGAAGACACGTGGAATGCGGTAAGCAGAGTCGTAACGCAAATACTGTCGGAGTTGCAGCGTAGATGGAGGTGAGATCAGCGAATAAGTGCCAATTCTGGGGAGTATTCAGCGCAGTGAGCAGTGTTTGGCTTCGGGTCGTCGCGGCGCCGGTGAACCGGAAGTTTTCTGCCAACCGGAATCGTCGGACCGACCTCGGCACTGGTGGACCACCCTCGACGCCGGGGGGAGTCAGGAGGATTCGAGTCAGGAAGTTCGGTGCATAACCGTCGAGGGATCGAGACTACGTTGCAGTGGAGCAGTGGATTAGCCAGCCAGTCTGCGAACTAGTCTAAGCTAGGGGCCGGAATTTTAGAACCGTGAAAAGTGAATAGTGCGAAGTGAGTAGTGAGACGTCTCACTATTCATTTCACACTACTCACTTTTTACAGCGAGAAGTGAGAAGTGAGACGTCTCAGTGAGAAGAGAAAAATGAAGAGTGAGAAGTGAGGTGTCTCTCTTCTTATTCCTAATTTCCCACTTTTCAAATTACCTATTCGGCCAAATGACCCTTTCGACCAAACGACACTTTCGGCCAAAAGACCCTTATGGCCTAACGACCCTTTTTTCTCCAAATGACGCTTTTGGCCAAACGACTTTCGGCCAGATGGATTTCGGCCTAATGGTTTGTTCGGCCTAGTGGCATTCGCCCAAATGGCTTTCGGCCCAATGGATTTCGGCCAAACGACCCTTCCCCGTTATGCGCAGACATTGCTAAGTCAATAGCTTCGCAGGGTTGATTGTAAACAGCCATCATTCGGTTGAGAGGCCAAAATTTGGCGTAATTCGTTTGGCAGTGGTTGGTTAAACATAATGATCTATGTCGAAGTACCCGAGAAAGCGTGTAAAAATTTAAAAGTGGCCGAATAATGGTGCCGTTTAAAGCGCGGCATGTAGGCAGATTGCGTGTAGTTATTGCCGTGTCGTTTCGCTGCCTGGATAAGGTAGCGAAGCGGCGGCAATGGTGTTTATTGCTAGGAAATAAAACCTCGAAAGGATTGAAAAACGGCTATAAAATTTATGAGCGGCGAGAAATTATGTGCGAAATATTGTTTGAGCCATGCCACGTGTTCCGTTCCATTTTGGCATGATAGAACCCTCCCACCCTCTTCCTTGTATTGTGCGTTTGCGTTTGGATAACATTTTTATCAGCGCTACGGAAAGGTCAGCCGGATGAAATATATTCGTCTCTAACAAAATTAACTATGATCAAGAATGAAATCTTTAGGCGATAGCAGTCTTATTAAGTTGTTGCAAATATGCTTTTTTGATCCCTTCATCCGACGTTTCGGTTGTTTTTTTCCCAACTTCAAGGGCTTAGCAATTAGTATTTTTGTTGTCTTGGTTTTGTAATAGCGACCGTTCATGCGTAGCTTTCTATCATCAACGCGGCTCCAGTTCTATTCTCTACGTTTAGTCGCAACACTTTCCTAATTGACTTTCGATTTGAAAACTAATAAGAACATAATCAAATTGCTTGTCATTTCTTCATTTATGAACATTTTATATATTCGATAATTACTTCATTGAATGATGAAATTGTTTTTTTGTTGTTGAAATATGGTTGGTTCATCCAGCTGGTGACCTATTTAAATGGTTTCGTTTGTACGGCTGGGATCGTTTTTGCCTAGCCGCGTGATAAATGGAAGGGTAATATATCAAAATGTGCTTTTCCGAGAGGTACCTTCGCAGAATATTAGCGGATCGTTAGATTTTATGTTTCGAGCTGTAAATGAGAGAACCTTGTTTATTCTTTCCGCAGGGTGGGGTTCAATGAGTGGGTGAATTAGTGCTATTGTTAGATGATGTTGTCATGGAAATTTCCAGCACTCAGTTGTGAAAATAGATCACACTCTGTCACTTTGAATTGCAAAAAAACATCACAGAAGCTCCAAATGAATAAAAATTCCATTCACAGAACTTTAATAAATTCCGTAACTTTGGCCATTAACTTAATTTACTCTCGAACATAGCACGTGGACCGAAGGATAATGTTACTAAAAATTTCCCAACATCTCACGTTTAGGGACACTTCCACTGGGTTCCAGAGAGGGAAAGACCGACACAAATGAACGAGATACCGCGCGTCAAACTTGCTTGCTGGCGCCTGTTAAAGTGATTTATTCAGAGTTGGTCCATTCAAGCAGTCAGAGCTAACGCCCACCCAGCCAACATGCTGCTCGGTGGGTGAGACCCTCCGGTTAACGAACGAACGACGACCGAAACGGAGGAGGAAAGTACTTTTTAATGGTGAAAGGATTAATTTCCCCCGCGTGCGGAACTCTGAATCGTTTTTCCCACGAGCCGAGCCATGGCCCATGCGAGCGTGCCAAGAGTTGGACGGCGAACGATTAAATTTAAATTAAGCTTGTCGACGGATTTAACTTTTCCTGCACTCGTCGTCGTCGCTGTCGGCGGAGCAAACAGAAGAGATCTCATCATTCGAAAGGAAATTGAAAATACCATGGATCGGGTTTTGTCAGCGTTGGTGAACTTCTTGTTAGCTTCATTATTGCGGAAGGGAAGGAGGCCTTCTGACATCGAGAGATAAAATGCTAGATTTAAAGACACATTATACACTTACAATTTGTTGAGTCAACTATTCGATGTCAGTCAACAATCAAGAGCCTAAAAATTGAGTCTTGCTCACAGAAAGAGCTGTTATAAATAAATAGCATTTGATACTAGATGCTGAGCTTTTTTGGCTTTTATTCGTAGCCAATTTGCTCGCAACATGTTGTATTCGTACTTCGGATGGAACACCTGTTCCATTTTTTCCTACTTAAATGGTGGCCGGATCGGACTATGGGCTCAGAAGTTGTGGCCGAAATAATGATTTTAACAATACACTCGTACAAAGGTACCTACAAATAGACATAATTAATTGAGACCCCGATCAGTTTGGACGTGCCTTGTCTGCAATTGCAGCACCTCGAACAATTGTCGTTCAGTATCAATTATCGACCGCGCGCGAAAGTGATTAGTCTGCAATAAACCGAGCAAAAAATAAAAAAGTAAAATCATAGTGCGGTGAACCAGTGGTGAACATGAGTACACAGAGCGGAGGGGACCCCGACCCCCCTCCTGTGACCCTGTCGGCAAATGGAATTCAAACACGGTATGTAAGGGTAAACAAAGTGAATGGTAGACTGGAGGATCACAATATCTTTCTGGTCACTAAGTCCATCGAGGCATACGGAAGCATTGAAGGTGTGTGGAGTAACCAGAGTGATGGTTCGCTAACGGTGGCCCTAAAGGAAAAATACGCAAATACGATCAAATGAAAACGCTCGGGGACAGCACCCCGGTAACAGTGAAATTGGATACAAGACTGAACACGTCAAGTGCAGTGATCGTCTGTAACCAACTGACTAATCTCGAAGAAAAGGAAATTCTGTCTGAACTGGAAAACCAAAATGTGATCAAAGTGAAACACATTTCCCGTTCAAATGGAGACAAACAACGCACCAACACCGGAGTTGTCATACTCACTTTCTCTACCACCACCCCGCCTGACAGAGTGGTGATAGGATGGCGAGGGTCTGGGTCATTTGGCATAAAGTCATTTGGCATAACGCCATTTGGCATAAGGTCATTTGGCATAAAGGCCATTTGGCATAATGGTCATTTGGCATAACGGACATTTGGCATAATTTAGAACTGCGAGAAAATAGTGGGTCATTTGGCATAACGGACATTTGGCATAATTTTGAACTGTGAAAGCGAAAGGGATATTTCATGTAATGTTTAGCGTAGATAAAGTTGGTCGAGGCTGTTTTTTGATAAATTTAGACTGATGGTAGACATTTTCCGGAAGAATGAAATAACAAAACGGCAGAATTGCTTCCGAGGGAAGGATCACATCCAACATTGATTTATTCCGGTCACATTCCTACTTTAAAACTAGGGATTACATCCACCATTGCTTCAACTCGGGCATGCGCCTTAAGACCGGATGAAATCCACCATTGCCTTAATCCGGGCAAGCGCCTAACTTTAAAAACTCAAGCCTCCACCATTTGATATAATCCGGGCAGGGCATACTTTTAAAGAAGGGATCACATCTACCATTGCCACAATTCGGGCCACACACCTTCAATCCGTACAAGCGCCTACTTTTAAAGAACGAATCAAACCCTCCATTGCCATAATCCGTACAAGCGCTTATTTTTTAAGAAGGGATCGCATCCACCATTGCCCCAATCCGGGCATGCGCCTTCTTTTAAAGAAGGAATCACATCCACCATTTTATAATCCGGGCAAGCGCCAACTTTTAAAGAAGGGATCACATCCTCCATTGCCATAATCCATGCAAGCGTTTACTTCTAAAGAAGGGATCTCATCTACCATGGCCATAATCCGAGCATGCGCCTACTTTTAAAGAAGGGATCACATCCACCATTGTCTCAATCCGGGCAAGCGCCTTCTTTTAAAGAAGGAATCACATCCACCATTGTCATAATCCGGGCAAGCGCCTACTTTTAAAGAAGGGATCACATCCTCCATTGCCACAATCCATGCAAGCCCCTTCTTTTAAAGAAGGGATCGTATCTACCATGACCTTAATCCACCATTGTCATAATCCGGGCAAGCGCCTACTTTTAAGGAAGAGATCATATCCTCCATTGCCATAATCCGCCCACACGCCTACTTCAAAAGAAGGGATTACATCCACCATTGCTCTAATCCGAGCATGCGCCTACTTTTGCATTGCATTGCAAATGCATTCTTTCCACGAAAGGATAATGTCTTTTTAATATTGTATTGGGTGTTATATTTACTATTCCGGGGTGTTTCCCGCACCACTTAGTCACCATTTAGCGAACGCAAAGAAAAGTTATGCCAAATGTCCGTTATGCCAAAAGAACCTTACTTTTGACGCTGGTCACAATTATGCCAAATGTCCGTTATGCCAAATGACCGTTATGCCAAATGGCCTTTATACCAAATGACCTTATGGCAAATGGCGTTATGCCAAATGACTTTATGCCAAATGGCCCGCTCCCGGATGGCGAGTATGCCGCACCGAAAAGTATTATCCAAGGCCGACCCAATGTTTCCGCTGCTACGCGTTTAATCACATCAGCAAATACTGCAAAAATGAAACACGATGCCGAGTCTGCTCAAAAGTAGCACATAAAGACGACGATGAATGCAGCAAGGAACTTATGTGCATAAACTGCAAAGAAAAACACGCTCCTACTGATAAAAAATGCCCTGTTTACCTAACAGAACAATCAATTGTGAAAATAAAAATTGATCAAAATGTGTCCTATCAGGCAGCTCGTCGAATGGTGGAAGCTATGTTGAACAAGGATAGCTACGCTAACAAAGCAAGTGACCTAGACAAAACTATCGCAAACGAGCGTACAAAGTGGGAGAAAGAAATGGAACCGAAGCTCAAATACATTTCAGAAAAGATGGAACAACTCGCCAAGAAAAAAAAACGAAATGAAAAAATGGTACATCAACATAAAAGCAAAAGAAGCGGAATTCAAAGAGTATGTCGAGAAAAAAGAGGCTGAACTCAACCACATGGAAACGCATTGCAACTATCTCATGAACGAAATGCAGAAAAGGGATGAGCAAATCTCAACCCTTAAACAGCACATTGAAAAACAGGAACAAAAAATCATACACATAAAAGAAAAACACGGCAAAAAGGCAAAACTGAAAAATAAAAGCACGAGTCATCCCCAGAACGCGAACCCGACGGAACTCCGAAAAGGAAAAAACATAACAAAAAAAAAACAGGACAGCAACGAACACCACAAGAATCAGAATCTGATCAAATGGACGACGACAACCAATAGACAAAACACAAAACATATGATGACTACGCTCATCCAATGGAATTGTAATGGTATACGTAGCAAACTTGCTGAATTGCAATTAATAATTAAAGAATACGACCCCTTCATCATAGCACTACAAGAAACAAGAACTAAACCAGGCGCGAATATCAAAATCAAAGGATACAACACCATCTTTACGCACCGCCCATCAGGACAAGGCGGCACTGCCATTATGATCAAAAACGGCATAAATTATACACCAAATACTCTAAACACCAACACGGAAATAGTTGCGGTTAACGTTAACATGCCCTATAAAATGACAGTTGTATCACTATATATTCCTCCAAATTCAACACTAGACCCCGAAGAATTTGACAACGTTATCACATCTTTACCAAAACCACTGATAATCTCCGGAGATTTTAATGCCCACCACCACCTATGGGATCCAGAAAGACAAAATGCTAGAGGAAAAGAAATAGCCAAACTGATAGAAAAACATGGCCTTATCATCCTAAATGATGGACAAACAACTTTTATCCATTCTGCAAAACGAAACGAAAGGATCAGTAAATCTGCAATAGACGTAACAATATGCAGTCCCGACCTAGCTGCAAAACTAGACTGGCAAATAATAGAGGATCAACACAGCAGCGACCATTTCCCACTCAAAATAGGAACACTAGCAAACAACACTCGAAAAAAACAAACTCCCAAATGGAAAATTGACAAAGCCGACTGGACCAAATACGAGGCAGAAATCGAAAATCTAATAACACCAGACCGAGAATATACAATTGAGGAGATAACAGCTGCTATCAAGGAGGCCGCCTATAAAGCAATTCCTCGAACATCAAACTTCATTAGTACCAAAGCTGTTCCATGGTGGAACGAAAAAATCAAAACAGCTATCCGCGAAAGAAGAAAAGCCTTAAGGAAACTGAAGAAACCTCAACCGACAACCCAAACTACGACTCCATCCAAGAGAATTTCCGGAAAAAAAAACGAAGCAAGAACAATTATCGATGAAGAGAAACAAAAATCATGGCAAAAATACGTCTCCGGAATAAATGAAAATACAAACCCAAAAGAAGTATGGAAAAGAATAAGAAATATAAGAGGGAATAAAACATCCGACCCCATATGGACGATTTCCATAAATGATCGAAACATTTCTGACCCTCAAGAAGTGGTCGAACACATAGCAAACCATTTCGCCAAAGAATCATCTGACGAATCCTATCACCCAAAATTTCTGACAATCAAAAAGAAAAAAGAACAAAAACCAGTAACTTATCCTGGAGCCAGAAATGCAGCTTACAATGACCTTTCCTCAATAACTGAACTAGTCTTTCAAATGAATACTCTGAAACGATGTTCCCCTGGCCCCGACAAAATTCACAACGAAATGCGTAAAAGACTACCTTTCTATATCAAAAAGAAATTACTCCAAGCTTTCAACCATATTTGGAGCCAGTGGACGTTAGGAACGTATTTACAAAATTGGCGAGAATCGTTCCTCATCCCGATTCCGAAACCAGGAAAACAAACCAATGAACCAAAAAACCTGCGCCCAATCTACCTAACGAGCTGCGTGATGAAATTATTCGAACGAATGATTAATCGCGGCCTAATGAACTTTTTAGAAAACAAAAACTTCCTTGGAACCGAACAACACGCCTTCCGCAAAGGAAGGCAAACGTTGGACCCACTTACTGAGGTAGAAGAATTATGCAACAAAGCCATTACAGACCACAAACACGTAGAACTCCTATTTCTAGATATAGAAAAAGCATATGACAAAACATGGAGGTACCTCATCAAAAAAAATCTAGCAAAGGCAGGCATTGGAGGCCATATGGCAAAATTTTGTGAAAATTTCCTAAGAGAACGACAATTTAAAACTGAACACCAAGGACACATTTCGAACCCCAAAATCCAGGAAAACGGAGTACCATTAGGATCGGTGCTTGCAGTTACCTTCTTTCTGATCGCTATCAACAGCATAAAAGAATGTCGAGTCAAGTACGAGACACTGAAGACGGCCTTACCTTTGAGGTCGAAATACGTATCTGTCAAGATACAATTAAGTGGTGGAATTCAATGGGATGGTATTAACTCGTCTTATGACAAGTGAAGACATTCCACTAAAAAGCTCAAAATTAATTTTCTTATCATAAAAGAATGGTTACCCAAACACACAACAATCAAAATATATGCCGACGACATACCCATCGCAGACACATCCCAATCCGCCAGATGGACCAGGCCCCGCATACAAAAGATATTAGACCAAATTGAAGATTGGAGCAACAAGACAGGATTCACTATCTCAACACAAAAATCGTCAATCATGCACATTGGAAACCGGAAAAAACTCCAAAAGCAACCATCGGCCAAACTATGCCAAACCCCAATATCCACAACGAAAATCGCAAAAGTACTAGGAGTATGGATCGACTACAAACTTAACTACAAACACCACATCCAAAAAAAATGCGAAGAGTACAACAAAATCATATCACTGATGAGATGCATCAGCAGTACAAAGTTTGGAGCTGACAGAAAATCACACAGAGGAAGTCACTACAGCAGAGAAAAAAACCGATTTCAAGAAATAAAAGCTACAAAATACAATCTACACAAACACATATACACAGACGGATCGAAAACCCAAACAGGAAGCGGATGCGGTATTTCCTCAGAAGACATCGAAATCAGTATCAACCTTCCCCAACTTTTGTCCATGTTGGCTTTGTGCCGAGGCTTACGCGATCAATAAAGCCATCGGCCTCCACGAAACAAATCTATCGGTAATCTTTACAGACTCAAAAAGCGCGCTAATGGCAATCAAACACCAACACTCAAATCATCCCTGGATACAATACATTAAACAGAAGCTGATAAACAAACCGGGACGCATCGAACTCTGCTGGGTCCCTGCACATATAAACATAACGGGAAACGAAAAAGCCGATCAACTGGCAAAAAAGGAACAACCGCACCCAGAACAAATAATATCAACACCCCATATGACGATTACAAAAAGCTCATCAAATTACACGCTAGACTGAACTGGGAAAACAGTTGGCACAACTATACCGGACACCTGAGAGAAATTAAGCATAGCACTGTCGAATGGCAAACTTCAAACATGTTCAAAAGAAAAGAGAGTCTCATAATAACACGACTTAGAATAGGGCACACTAGAGCCACTCATGGGCACTTTGCTCTGAAAGAAACAGAGTCAACCTGCAGTACCTGTGGAATCCCAACAAGTGTCAAGCATATACTCCTAGACTGCCCCAAATTCGACAATATCAGAAAAGAAACAAATATCGCATCATCAGTTTACATCGCCCTGGGCAATGACATCGACGAACTCAAAAAAACAATCAATTTCGTCGAAAAACCAAACTTGACAAACGAAATATGGCCAATCAAATCACAAAAAAAACCACGATCAGCAACAAATGTCGAACCAACCACGCAAACAAAGATATAAAACCGATCAATTTCACCCCAACCCATCAGTACCAAGCAGCGCAGCAGAACAATAGGTACTTCCTGATAGACGCAGCAACAGAAGTGCAGCTCGAACAAAATTTCAAACATGGGAGGCTCAAGTACGAAGGAGGAAAACACCGCACACACCCACGGAAACCAACTAGTAACTGTGATCCAAACACAGGACGTCCACTCAGCAGAACACAAGGAACACCAATCATTACTGCTCATCGTGATCGTGCTACAGATTATCATCATACTTATAATGGTGATCTTGATCTACAAAATGATGCGGCTGCCCGATCCATCGCCACACTGGATGTGTAAAGTGCCCAAAAGTGATTTCAATGTATAATGAAATGTAATTTCTTAGGTTAAGGCGTGAGTCAAATGACTATAGGTTAAGATTCACGTTAATAAATGAACAACAACAACAACAACCTACAAATAGAACAAGTCTATCCGAAACATTAAAGATCATTTTATTCCGTTCGCTTTAACTGACTGCCACTTCATAGAAGTGAGTGAAGCATTCTCAGTGAGTGTTTGCTTTGCGACTACACTTTTCAATCTGATTCAAAGCCCTACATTCAAGTGTAAAACAAACAGACGGGATTTGAGAGCGGGAGTAAATTGATTTCACTCCTCGAGCGGCGGAGGACGAATAGGTCCTCAGAAACGGAAAGCAACAAGCCAAAAGCGAAAGAATGATGGCAAAAAGCTTCCCCGTTTCTCTAAACTAAGCGTTTTGCCGAGGCAATATTTGTACTGGTGATGATACACAGCGGCACTCACACAACCGATAGAGCACCGATGGCGAAGAAGAGCAATTGTCCTAACGACTTTTCGATGATCCCCCAAAGTGCAATAATCCGTGAACCAACAACCGTCCGAACGACCAATCAACGAACGAAACGGAAGCTGCTGCGCGTTCCGGTTTCTTTGTTCAGGACGCACGATGGCCACGTTTCCACCATTGTTCGTTCTTCTTGTTCGTTAGGTAGCCATACGACCCGAGGCCCGCCTGATGTCCATGCTTATTTGACCATAAATCTTTAATTATCCGCTGATCCAACCAGCGACGGAAAAAGGGCAGTCAGTTTTAGCTGACTCTATATGTCCAGTGGAGAACCTTTTTCTTCTCGTTCTGAGAAACGGAGTGTGTCTTTTCCCCGTCGGTTTCCAAAGGAAAAACTCCGATTGATTCACCAAGCGATGCAGAAGCCTTTCTTGTATGTGTTAGGATACAAGTTATTATTATACTCAATAATCAAATTAAACTGACCTAAAGCTTTTAATCTGTAATATTCGTCTGAGTGTGTAGAACCTGTATTTTGTTCATAACTTTCCATTCCATCACGAATAAAGAGGAAAAGTTCGGTGTCGAATGCACACTACTCCAATGAAATATTTTATAAATATTTTTTTTAGAAACATACAACCTCTCAGTAAGGCGAAACAAGTTGACCCTTGATAAATGGTTACATTTTTCTGCCATTTATCTTCATTAAAGATTGTTCTGTTGTTTTCAAATGCCAACACTGGACTCACCGTTTTTATTTTCACTTGTAAGGGGATACACTTTTTTCTTGGCGGAAGACCGTAAGGATTAAAACTTCTAATGCTAGATCATAAATTTTAATTGAATATCTCGTTGTCATTTTTTGTATGCCCGGGGCTCTGCTGAATCGAAACAAGCGCCAAAAATATGCTTTCGGGTAGCAGATTCAATAGACCGTAAGATATTTTACAACAAATGTAAGCATGAATTGATATGAATTATTTCTGCTTCCCCTTTCTCGAACAAAATATCACAAATCAGTCAAAAAACCGCTTGGTTTCCGCGTGAATATTGAACAATTTTTCCATTTGTCCTTTTCTGCAACGGAATACACAACAAATGGGGTAACGGGAGGTAATGTTAGACCTGGATGCAACGTTGGTAGAGGTGTGCGCCGCCGCCGACAAAATTGTCACGCCGCTGATCTATATTTTTTCACGCCGATTCAAATTTGTAGAAGTCCACAGGAAATTTGTAGAAGTCTGTGGAAATTCCAAAGATTTAATGAAATTTCCTTAGAACTTCCCGATTAATATCACGTTGAAACTCCAGAGATTTTTTTTATGAAAATGCTAATAATTTCTTTGAATATTCCATACAATTTTCCGTTGAAATTTCGAAAAGCGTAAAAACTAAGACAAACTTTCAGTAGAACTTCCAAAGAATGTCCCGTTGAAACTAAAAGCATGCTTCGTTAAAAATGTTTTGAACGAAGGAGGACTGTTTTGCAGAAAGCCATTTGGCCGAAGGTCAAAGGTCGAAAATCGTTTGGCCGAATATGTCATATGACTGAACAAACCAATTGGCCGTTCAAATAAAAAAAGGGAGAAGGACTTTTGAACGGAGAAGGACTGTTTTGCCCATCTTGACCGAATCTTTTTGCATGAAAATGTCGTTCGGCCGAACCTTTTGCTAGCTTAGCATAGCTTTAGCTTTGACTGACTACACATATCTATGGTTGCTACTCCGTGGTTGACCAGAATCAGTGGAATTGTACAAAGTTTCAACTGAATAGATGACTGGGATCGTTCAAGCATTATCAATGCGCAAGTTTCACTGACTCAAATTTCAAATGACCAATAACGGCGTCAGCCACGTCCTTGTAGGAAGGAAGAAGGAGTTAGGAAGAGGGAAGGAATATAAGTAGGTGATTTTTGCTGATCTGAAGACCGTGTTTACCTCTGCGTTTCCGCAAGAATCACAGGAAGGATCATCAGTTAGTAGGTAGTCATCTTTGGATCTGTATTCACTCTGATAACTGACTGTCGCATCACTTATGCCAGTTTTTTACACAATGATTTTAACAAAATATGATTCGTCCTATTACAAACGCGTCCAATCTTGCGCTAATTTATTTACTCACCGACCGCACAATGCTCAAACCCTAATCTCTGCGTCTTAATATGAACGCATTCAATATTGCATCTGTCGTTCGGCTGAACCCTTTGGAAGAAAATGTCGTTTGGTCGAAATGGTCGTTTGGCAGAAAGGGTCATTTGGGCGAAATGGATAACCAGCCGAAAGTACACCCAATATTTTCTTGCACGGTTTATATTTATTAATTTCTAGGTTTACCTAAAGTTTTACAGCTTTTGAAATACCACCCAAATTTTCTTTGATTTTTTGCGATTTTTTTGCCGTGTTTGTTCGGTTGAATTGAACCGTCTAAGACGAATTAAGTACTGTCCATTTAATTCCACCAGTTAATTTTCGTACTTACAGTACTTAATTCGTCTTAGACGGTTGAATACATTCCACTAAAAAAGCTTTATATATTTTTTCTGAAAACGGTTGAATTGATCATATTGTCGGAAAAATCGTTTGTCAGAATGGTTGTTTGGCAGAAAAAACATTTACAGGCCAAATGCGTCTTTCTAACAAAAGACCATTTCTACCAAAATGGGTTTTCGGCCAAATGATCTATTCGGTCAAACGACACATTCGACCAAACGACCATTTTGGCAAAATTGAATTTTCAGACAAGACCAGTTAAGGCAAGCAATTCTTTGGGTCAAATTGCAAATTTGGCCGGATGTTTCAATCTCGCAAATCATTTTCGATTTATTAATCGTTTCGGATAAATCGGCACCAACATTGCATAGGAGCGAAACTGGTGTTGTAAACAAAAGCTTCTCACGCCGCTGGTGGGCCAATTTGTGCCCACCCACGCCATAATAAAAGTAGAGGATTTGCTGCTTCCATCAGTGGTGTTGGATCGCGACGTGTGAAGCTCTTGTTCACAAAAGCAGTTTGAAATGTCATACCGAAACGTATTATTTAGCCAAACGAAATGCGGCTAGATGTTATTCGGCTAAGTGGCATTCGAACGAATAGCTTTCCGCTGAATGACTTTTGGGCGGAGGCCACAAGGCCGTAAGGTGTTTGGCCGAATTTGTCATATGGTCGAAAACGTCGTTTAGTAATCGTCGAAAACTGATCATTTGGTTAATAGATTCGTTTGGCCAAATAGGGCATTTGACCGAAAATGCTGACCATTCCATGCAAACGGCATTTTCGGCCAGATTACTTATTCGGTCAAACGACCTGTTGAGCAACCTTATTTATTTATTTATTCAGACTAAGGCCGAAGTGGCCTGTGCGGTATATAAGAGTCTTCTCCATTCGGCTCGGTCCATGGCTACACGTCGCCAACCACGCAGTCTACGGAGGGTCCGCAAGTCATCTTCCACCTGATCGATCCACCTAGCCCGCTGCGCACCTCGCCTTCTTGTGCCCGTCGGATCGTTGTCGAGAACCATTTTCACCGGGTTATTGTCCGACATTCTGGCTACGTGCCCGGCCCACCGCAGTCGTCCGATTTTCGCGGTGTGAACGATGGATGGTTCTCCCAACAGCTGATGCAACTCGTCGTTCATTCGCCTCCTCCACGTACCATCCGCCATCTGCACCCCACCATAGATGGTACGCAGCACTTTTCTTTCGAAAACTCCCAATGCGCGTTGGTCCTCCACGAGCATCGTCCAGGTCTCGTGTCCGTAGAGGACTACCGGTCTAATAAGCGTTTTGTAGATTGTCAGTTTGGTACGGCGGCGAACTCTATTCGATCGGAGCGTCTTGCGGAGTCCAATGTACGTACGATTTCCAGCCACTATGCGTCTTCGAATTTCTCTGCTGGTATCATTTTCGGCAGTCACCAGTGAGCCCAAGTACACAAATTCTTCTACCACCTCGATTTCGTCACCACCGATGCAAACTCACGGTGAGTGGCTCACATTGTCTTCTCTTGAACCTCTTCCTATCATGTACTTAGTCTTCGACGTGTTGATGACTAGTCCGATCCACTTGGCTTCCCTCTTCAGTCTGATGTAGGCTTCCTCCATCTTCTCAAAGTTACGTGCCATAATATCTATGTCGTTGGCGAAGCCAAATAGCTGGACGGACTTATTGAAAATTGTACCACTCGTGTTAATCCCTGCTCTTCGTATTACCCCTTCCAAAGCGATGTTGAATAGCAGACACGAAAGACCATCACCTTGCCGTAACTCTCTGCGGGTTTCAAAGGGACTCGAGAATGCCCCTGAAACTCGAACTACGCCCATCACCCGATCCATCGTCGCTTTGATCAACCGTGTCAGTTTATCCGGAAATCCGTGTTCGTGTATTAGCTGCCATAGCTGGTCCCGATCGATTGTATCATATGCGGCATTGAAGTCGATGAATAGATGACGTGTGGGCACGCTGTATTCGCGGCATTTCTGCAGTACGTGGCGAATGGCGAACACCTGGTCTGTGGTGGAGCGTTCGCCCATAAAACCCGCCTGGTACTGTCCCACGAGCTCCCTTGCAATTGGTGCTAGTCGACGGCATAAAATTTGGGAGAGTACCTTGTAGGCGGCGTTCAGCAATGTGATTGCGTGGTAGTTGCTACAATCCAGCTTATCGCCCTTTTGTAGATGGGACACACGACACCTTCCATGCACTCCACGGTAAGTGCGGACGTTCGTGATGTCGGAGAAGAATTTACCGTCGTTTAGAACGTGGTCGATTTGGTTTTCCGTTTCTTGGTTAGGTGATCTTCATGTGGCCTCGTGGATATTTTTGCGGGGAAAGAAGGTGCTTCGGACTAACATTCCGCGGGAGGCTGCGAAGTTTATGCATCGTTGGCCGTTGTCATTCGATACGGTGTGCAGACTATCCGGTCCGATGACTGGTCTATACTTTTCCTCCCTTCCTACCTGTGCGTTCATGTCACCGATGACGATTTTGACGTCCCGCAGTGGGCATCCATCGTATGTCTGCTCCAGCTGTGCGTAGAACGCTTCTTTTTCGTCGTTGGGTCTCCCTTCGTGTGGGCAGTGCAGTGCTGTTGAGCAACCGCTTAGCTCAAAAAAAATATTCGCCCAAACTTCGATTTAATGATAACTAAATGGCTTTTAGTCGAATGATTTTCAGCCTGACGACGGCCTGACGAATTTCCAGTTTAAATGGGCCACTCACAATGGGCCATGCGGTAACGCGCGAACTGAGCATTCTGTCAGAGCGACTTGTGTTGGGTTGAATGGTAAATTGTAAAGTGCCTGCATTATATTGCGAGAACAGAGAAAACTTCTAATTTTGCGGAGCAAAGAAGAAGAAGCAGACTGAGTGTCGGAAACTTCAAATGACATGCACTGTGCGAAAAGTGTTGATATTCCTTGATATTAAGAATATTAGAGAAGTCTAACATGTTTCAAAATCGCATAAATACGTTCCGAAATGCCTTGAAAGTAGCATAAAACTTATTTAAAATATATAGCGATATATAGCGATACGGCTACGCGTACGCATACGTACCGAGAGGTAGCAAAAACGTTCTATGAAGAGGGGACGCAAAAAAGGGAGTTTTTTGGGGCTGGAGAGATGGTGCGTGAAAAAATTGTTAAACGTCGTTAGCGAGAAAGTGACTAAAAACGTGCCGGTGCTTTCTACCTTAATGAAGAAGATTTTTTTTTTATTTCGTCAACCAACGTAGACTAGTACATATACATATACATGTTTGTTTTTGTAATGCTATAGTATAATTAAATAATAAGTTTTTTTAGTAAAGTGATGTATAATTTTGATTTTGAATTTATATTGTTGAATTTGTAATGTTTGTTCTTTGAAAATACTGTCTAATGTTATGCCGAGACATTGTTAAGTCAATAGTTTCGCAGTGTTTTTTGTAAACAGCCATCATTCGGTTGAGAGGCCCAATGTTCTATGTCGAAGTAGCCGAGAAGGTATGTAAAAGTTAAATTTCGATAAAATTTCAGTTGAATCAACACGTTGAGAAACTATATCGTTAACAAATGAAACCGTTGCACATTTTTTACGCTCTTTCAAAGTTTGTATATTTATAAGCATGCAACGTGCTTCATAAGATGGAAGAGGAAATGACGTCCAACCTAATTTACGAAGAGCGTATAATAGAAATTGTTTTTGTACTGAGTCCATTCTTTCTTCATGTGTGGTTGTATAAGGCGACCATACAATGCGACAATATTCCAGTTTAGATCGTACATATGAAATATATAGTGTTTTGATTGTGTAGGGATCCTGAAAGTTGAAGCAAAAACGCTTGATAAAGCCTAGCATATTATTAGCTTTGTGAATGATTGTGTTTTAGTGATCAACAAGAGTTAGTTTCGAATCTAAAATCATTCCTAAATCCCTAACTCTTTCGTGTCTTTCTACAGTATTGTTCCCTAATACAATTTGTGTATTTGGTGTTATTCTTTTTCTGCTGAATGATATTATGTTGCATTTCTTAACATTCAGTTGCAATAGGCTTTTTCTGCACCATGTATAGAACATGTGTATTTCATTCTGGAATATGATTATGTCGTCTTCATTTTATAACCTACTTCGTGGGTTATTCTTCAGTTAATCAGTTTACACGACCGCGGTTGGGTTCATACTCATTTATTAAAAGTCTACAAATAGGAAAGCTACTTATTCTAGTACTTCTTAAGGATAGGTTTCGTAGTGGGAGAAACAACCATTTCAATTATCCAATCAGCGCAAGGGAACTTAAACAAACTACAAACACATAAGCGAATTTCCGGTAGTAATTGCAAAAAGCTACAAACCTTCTTACTTCGTCACTGTTCTTTGGAATTGGATAATTTTTTATTGTTTCATATTTACTACTATCAGGCAGAATACACTTGTCGGTTATTCTGTGTCCTAGATAGGTAACTTCTGTTTTAAAGAATTTACATTTCTCGAGGTTTAATTTTAAATTATATTTTCGAATTCTTTCAAACACTGTAGATAAATTTTGTAAGTGGTGTTGCATTGAAAGCGAAAATCTGATAAGTCACAAATAAGAAATAATGAAATTTTGAAACAAATTGATATGACTAATATTCCTAGCTACGCGCAAAATGATTTAAAAAAAATAATAACCAGATTTTCTGATATTTTCTTAATCCCGGATGAACCAATAACGGTTAACAATTTTTATGATCAGACTATAAGCCTGAACGACCCAATTCCAACTTACATACCTAATTACAAAACTATTCACTCTCAACATGAAGAGATAGAAATACAGATTAATAAAATGTTGAAGAACAAGATTATTGAACATTCTGTGTCTTCATACAATAGTCCTATTCTTTTAGTTCCGAAAAAAGCAACTGATGATAAGAAAAAATGGCGACTTGTCATAGACTTTAGGCAACTTAATAAAAAGATTTTAACGGATAAATTTCCTTTACCAAGAATAGATTCCATATTGGATCAGCTTGGTAGAGCAAAGTATTTCTCAACTTTGGATTTGATGTCTGGATTTCATCAAATACCCCTGGATGAAGCTTCACGAAAATACACAGCTTTTTCTACTCAATCTGGTCATTACCAGTTTACGAGATTGCCGTTTGGATTAAATATCAGCCCAAACAGTTTTCAACGTATGATGACAATTGCAATGTCTGGATTGACACCAGAACTTGCCTTTGTTTACATTGATGATATTATTGTTGTAGGATGTTCAATGCAACTTGTGCATCGGTTATTGAGTCACTACTTGAATGCATGAGAACACAAGTGTTTTATTTATATTGCTCAACTTGTGTGGCAAGATATATGTATTATTCTGACCTAATGTGTTGTAATAAATATGAGTAAGCTGTTTGTGGAACATGTAAGAATTCTAGGATTTCAAGTGGGTCATAAATTAGTTAAGCCATGAAGATTCAAATCTATGGTGCAAAGAAAATAAATGTAAACTGATATGCTACTGATAGATATGCTACAATTTTTTATTTCCATAAATAGCTTTATGTCATCGGCATAAATTAAAATCTTTATATTTTTGAGAATGAAGGTAATGTCATTTTAGATAGATTATACCCCCAAGAAACCGGTCGTGAATCGTGCGAATGCTAGAGTGGGCAAATTATTGTGTGCGCATAGTGTCTGAGCCGATACCCTCGAGAAGAACCCAGCGGCTAATGACGGTGTGGGCCATCGTAGCTCCCCTTAACTCTCATCAGGCTAGGTGCCCCTGGGATGAGACAAAGGTAAGTAAGGGTATGCGATAAGACACTTTTTTCTAACGAAACGAAACGAAACGAAATTTAAAATGTCTATGTTAATTCGAAACGAAACGAAACGAAATATATATTTACTTTCGTGACTTCGAAACGATACGTAATCAACGTCCATTTAATTCGAAATTTTTCGAAACGAAACGAAATTTTAATTTTTTTTCCGCGGAATTTTTACTGAATTGATTTTACTTTATGTACGTGATTCTGATTTCAGTTTCTCTAATTCAAATAATTGCTTTGCGACCAACAGAGTTATAGTAACAGAAGAAGCAGTCTATGAAAAATCGCCGTTTACAATTGGCGAAAAGGCAATACCCCAGCATTTGTGCCACTTTCAAAGGAACAATTTGAGGCTCCCGAATCTGATCAATTTTATATCAGTTCAGCTTTACATCTGTATGTATGTAAATAAAAATATAGGAACCGTGGGATTTTTTTTGTATTCTGATTCAAATTCTATTCAAAACCTTATTTCATTTAAGATTAAGGCTAAGATTATGCTGAAGCATACTTCATATTCATTTACAAGCGTGGTTTTATGGTATTGATCTAAATCAAAACCTGAATATACGAATAAAGTATAGTATACGCAGATAGAGAATTTTTAATAACATACATTTGTTCGCTAGACGAATCATCTGTATCTTCCTAAAATGCACAAATATATGTCTTTCAGATTGTATTCCAGAAATATAATCACACTGTTTTTACGAATGCAGTTTGCTGGGTATGAAGAAATAATTTTCATTTCTCATACAAAAACTTGTAGCAAAAGGATATCATTTCATTCCGTGCCGATAGTTCGAACGAGCCAGACGTGTGTGCTGTGTCTCATCGCGGGTGTTGTTCGGTAGTGCGAGTCTATTGTGTGGTGCCTACCTACGGATCCAAGGCGATCACTGTCGGCGAGCGAAGTAGCTGCTTCTGGCGACGCCAGTGAAGCAGGCTATTGTTTCTGCTGCTACCTACAGCAGCAGCGCAGATAAGTGGCAGATTTTGTTTTATTGTTCTCCCTTTTGGAGCGGGACTGATTTAAATCAACTGAACTAGTTTTTTTTTTCATTTTTTTTTTCTGATTTGGTAATAGTTTTAAGTTAGTATAAGCCAGAATTGTCCTTCCACCTTTCGGGGTGAGAATGGAAGCAGAGACTGTGGGAGGTGATGTGCCACCAAAAGAGGTTCGCACACGATTTTACCAGGCATCTTCGCCTGGCCCTTGGGTTGTTTACTTTCGGCAGAAAGCGAAAAGCCTAGATTTTCTCGGCATCAAACGAGACTTGACGCGTCGTTTTACGAAGCTTGATTTCAATCAAATCAACAGAAACAAACTACGCATCACCGCACCTACATACCAGGTGGCGAATGAAATTGCTGGCGACAGGGCGTACAATATTGAATATTTAGTTTATGTCCCCTCGCGGGAGGTCGAAATAGAAGGTGTGATCAACGCAGCGAGCCTGACTTGCAAGGATGTACTTGCGGGAAAAGGCCGCTTGAAGAACGCAATGGAGTCTACCGTGGATATTCTGGATTGCAAGGAATTGCATTCAGCAGCCATGGTAGACGGCAAAAAGGTATATTCTAAGTCAGGCTCGCTTCGGGTGACGTTCGCCGGTTCGATGCTCCCAAAATATGTAGATATCGAGAATATGTTGTTTCCGGTGCGTTTGTTTGTACCAAGGGTATTTAATTGTACCAACTGCAAACAATTAGGTCACACTGCCGAGTTTTGTGACAACAAACCACTTTGTGGTAAATGTTTCCAAAGACATCGGGAGGATACCTGCCAGCAACAAGTCACAAAATGTGCTTATTGTGGTTTGGATCCTGCCCATGGTTTGCAAGATTGCCCGGTGTACAGAAAGCGCACCCAAAAAAGTAAAGCGCTCGTTGGTACAGCGCTCCAAGCAGTCTTATGCGGAAATGGTTAAAGCGCAAGACACATCCGCCACTGCCACCGCAAAGACTGCTTTTCAGCTACCGTTCAAGTAAGTGACTATTATGATTCCATCTCCATTGATGAATCGGACTCTGACGCAGCCGATATGGATGATTCTTCGGAGGTACACGCGCCCGAAAAGAGGAAGCAACCGTCTTCCCCGGGATCGCGCCGTAAGAAAACAAAAGTCATCCATAAAGGCTTGGCAAAATCTGAAGGTAATGGGGGATTATTTAAAATCCCGAAGCAACCAGTCTTCACTGCAGATCCCTGCTGCTCTAAGACATTCCCGCCATTGCCTAAAACCGATGTTCCTAAGAAACATCCGGCTAGGATTATCAATGAAAAGGAAAATGCTACTCGCACTTCCGAAAAGAGAATCTCGTCCAAGCGAGGATTGATATCCTTTAAGGACCTCGTGGACCGCTTTTTGAATCTTTTCAATATTCCGGATTCATTGAGGCCAATCATTGACCTCTTTATTCCAACAGTAGAAAGTTATCTGAAGCAATTGACTGTTTCATGGCCCCTTCTTGCAGAAATTGTATCTTTCGATGGATAATACGGCCATACAAGATACAATCACTGTGCTGCAGTGGAACTGTCATAGTCTAAAAAATAAATTGGACGTGTTCAAGTTTGATTCGCAATTCCGATTGTGATGTATTTGCTCTCTGTGAAACATGGCTTTCTTCTGAAGATGAAATCAACTTCCACGATTTTAACATTATTCGCCAAGATCGGGATGATCATTATGGTGGCGTTCTTTTGGGGATCAGAAAATGCTACTCCTTCTACAGAATTCCCATTCCGACTGTTCCCGGCTTAGAAATCGTTGCATGCCAAGTAAATGTGAAGAATAAAGATCTTTGCATAGCTTCAGTGTACATTCCTCCAAATGCCTCTATTAATCGTCGACATTTTTGGAGCGCAGTCTCCCTCCTATCATCTCCAGTATTGATATTGGGTGATATGAACGCACATGGTATTGGTTGGGGCGAAACGTATGACGATTATAGAGCGCCTATTTTCTATGATTTGTGTGACGATTTCAATTTGAATATTTTGAACACAGGTGAAGTAACTCGAATAGGACCAAATGGTCAACAAAGCCGTATTGATCTGTCTATATGTTCAAATTCACTATCATTAGATTGCACGTGGAAGGTAATTCAAGATCCCCATGGTAGTGACCATATGCCGATAGTCACCACAATTAAGAGTGGCTATCAACAATCTGAGCCAGTTAATGTTCCTTTCGATCTCACGAAGAACATTGACTGGCAAAAATTTGCATCGGCGGTGAAAATTGGTATTGAATTAACTGATATTCTTCCGCCACTGGATGAGTATCGATTCCTTACCGAATTGATTCATAAAAGCGCACTGGAAGCTCAGAAACGACGCGTTCCAAGTACATCTGTCATAAGAAGACCAGCCACTCCTGGATGGGATGATGAATGTACTAAGTTGTATTCTGAGAAATCTGATGCCTTCAAGGCCTTCCGTAAACACGGAAGGTCCGAGCTTTGAAGAGTATTTGAGGCTCGAAAGAAAGCTCAAAATCTTCTCAAGGCAAAAAACGTAGCTACTGGCGACGTTTTGTCGAGGGACTATCACGAGAAACCTCAATGACAACACTTTGGAAAACGGCCCGCAACATGCGAAACCGCATTTCCACCAACGATATAGTGAAGAATACTCCATAGAATACTCCACTCGATGGCTATTCAACTTCGCAAACAAGGTCTGTTCAGATCCCGTACCAGCAGAACCGCTATTTCGAGAATCATTCACTGATCCCGGTTCTTTGGGTGGACCATTCTCAATGCTGGAACTATCTATGTCTCTTCTTTTATCGAACAACTCTGCTCCGGGATGCGATAACATCAAATTCAATCTTCTTAAAACCTCCCAGATATCGCAAAGACGATTACTTGACCTGTACAACTGTTTCATGGAGTACAACATTGTGCCACCTGAATGGCGACAGGTCAAAGTAATAGCTATTCAAAAGCCTGGGAAACCAGCGTCTAATCACAATTCATACCGACCGAGTGCCATGCTGTCATGCATGAGAAAATTATTGGAAAAATGATCCTTTCAAGAATCGACCATTGGGTTGAACATAATGCATTACTCTCAAATACTCAGTTTGGATTTCGTAAGGGTAAAGGAACAAACGATTGTCTAGCGTTGCTCTCTTCAGATATACAGCTGGCCTTTGCGCACAAGGAGCAATTGGCTTCAGTATTCTTGGATATTAAGGGCGCTTTTGATTCAGTTTCCATAGAAGTACTGTCAGACAATCTGCACAGTAGTGGATTACCCGTTATTTTGAACAATTTCTTGTACAATTTGTTGTCAGAAAAACAAATGAACTTCACACTCGGCACTCTGACAACTTCCAGAACTAGCTACATGGGCCTTCCCCAAGGATCATGTTTAAGTCCCTTGCTTTATAATTTCTATATTAAAGATATTGACAATTGTTTGGAAGGACAATGCACGCTCAGACAACTTGCAGATGATGCCGTGGTCTCTCTAAGAGGTCCAAGTGCAGCTGTCTTGCAAGGACCATTGCAAAGTACCCTAGATAATCTGACTGTTTGGGCCAGACATTTGGGGATCGAGTTTTCACCGCAAAAAACTCAGTTGGTTGTGTTTACTAAGAAGCGGTACCCTGCTCAACTGAAACTCAAGCTGTTGAATGATGACATAAACCAATCTCTATCTTCTAAATACCTTGGGGTCGTGTTTGATTCTAAATGCACCTGGAGACTTCATATTGAGTATTTGATAGAGAAATGCCGGAAAAGGATCCATTTCCTACGTTCTATCTCCGGAACATGGTGGGGTGCTCACCCGGAAGACCTCATCAAGCTATATAGAACGACTATTCTCTCTGTTTTAGAGTACGGCTCTTTCTGCTTCCTCTCAGCAGCTGATTGCCACCTAATAAAATTGGAACGAATTCAATATCGTTGTTTGCGTATTGCCCTTGGCTGTATGCATTCAACGCATAACATGAGCCTGGAGGTGCTTGCTGGAGTCACTCCTTTAAAGCACCGTTACTGGGAGCTCTCATTAAGAATACTAATCAAATGTGGAACAAGTAACACACTTGTCTTACATAACTTCGATAATATGCTTGAACTGATTCATCGGTCAAGATTCCTAAGAGTTTATCTCAACTACATATCGTCAGATCTTTGTCTTCCATGTTATACTCCCCCTCGAGTTGACTTCACCAATGACAGTTTCTCAATTGAATACGATCTGTCCATGAAACATGCTATTCAAGGAATACCAGATCATCTTCGAAATCTTTCAATTCCCTCCATTTTTCTGAAAAATATGAACATGTCAATTGCAACAACAGATATTTCACTGATGGTTCTCGCATTAACGGATCCACTGGCTTCGGTGTTTTCAATGTAACTTCAACCACCTTCCGAAAACTTCAGGAACCGTGTTCGGTTTATGTTGCTGAGCTGGCAGCAATTAACTTCGCTTTGGGGATAATTTCCAATCAGCCCGTAGACCATTATTTCATCTTCTCGGATAGTCTTAGTTCTATCGAGGCACTCCGGTCGATGAAACCTGTTAAGCACGCATCTTACTTTCTTTCAAACATAAGAGAGCAGATGCGTGTTTTGGTCGAAAGATCATTCAAGATTACCTTTGTTTGGGTCCCATCTCACTGCTCAATCTACGGCAATGAGAAGGCAGACTCGCTGGCAAAGGTGGGCGCACAGGAAGGTGAGGTTTATGATAGACAATTCTCGAGCAACGAGTTTTTCCCATTAGTCAGTCAGAGTACTCTTCAAAGTTGGCAAAGGAATTGGACACACAATGAACTTGGACGGTGGCTATTTTCCATAGTTCCAAAAGTTTCTGGGCGAGCGTGGTTCAGAGGTGAGGACTTAAGTCGAGGCTTCATTCGCGTGATGTCGAGACTTATGTCCAATCACTATTCACTAAACGCACATCTGTACAGAATAAACCTTGTCGATAGCAACTTATGTAGGTGCGGAGCCGGTTATGATGACATCGATCACGTAGTTTGGTTCTGCTCGGAAAACGACGTCTCCAGAGAGCAATTATTGGATACCCTAGTGGCCCGAGGTAAACAACCCTACCAGGAGATAAGAGGTGTTTTGGGGGATCGTGATGTGGTCTATATGCAAGCCATTTATAGTTTTCTTTGTTCCTCTGACATTAAAATCTAATACTTTTGCTTTTTTTTCTTTTCTTCGAAGTTTTTTTTTTGTTTTGTCTCTGTCTTTCTGTCCCGTAGAGCGCCGTAGCTCTGGCCGTCCGGAAGATGCTCCCATGCGAACCATTTTTCGAGCACGACGACACACCACATCGTCCCCGACGCCAAATGACCGGATGAGCTGCTGAAATTCCTTGATTATGATTATTCCCTGATTCCCGAATCCTAATCCCCATCCATCCTTAAACATTGTAAACCTAACCTCGAGTCACCACGAGTACGTTGGCTTATTTCCCTCTCTTACTAATTTAATAATAAGATTATGTCGATTGTACATATCACAAAGAAACGTGGCTCCGTAAAGTGTTATACACGCCTGAGCCTACCAAATAAACGAACTTGGAAAAAAAAAAAAGGATATCATTTCCTTCCAAATTCAACTTTTTTATAGGAGGCTTGGAAACCCATAGTCTTATATACAATCAACCAATTAACAATCAACGAACCAAGCTATTGTCTATTTGTCCTTGTATATGTAGTTGTGCATAAGAGTCATGCAAAAATTGTTGTCAAATTTTCATCCTCAACCGACTTCTATTGAGTGCAAGAAGCAGCTGCTATGAGCAGTATGAGCCCAAGTAACACGGTGTAAAACAGTGTGAAAAATACATCTTTCAAATATATAGGGAAAGAGACGTCTTTGGCTGGTTTTGTTCTGTTATTGTCAGGGTGGGTTTTTGTCCACCAATTTTTATGAAATTTGGCCACAATATTCTTTGATTTGCAAAGAATGTGTATGCCAAAATTGAGCATAATCAGTCATTAAAAACCCCCTGACAATAATAGAACAAAACCTAACCAAAGCCGTCATTCCCCTTAGTATGTTACGTTTTGGTATGAAAAACTGCTTTGATTACATTCACACGACTCAAACAGCGCAAAAATTATCGATATTTTAAACATCTTTCAGTCGCAACCTTGTTTTTGATTGCACATTCACAAGAGTTACAGTACTAAGGATGTTTTCAATAACCGACTTTCAACATGGTTCTGTCAAATTGAATACCAAAACAAAAATGCTGACCAACAAGTTCAAAGGAATAAATTTTATACAAGAAACGAAACAAACAAGCATGCATGAAATGATGAACACCATTTTAATAATATTAATAAATATTTACAAACTGAATAAATAAATCAAGTTTTTTTTCGAAGCCTCGGTCGAAACATTATATGCGGCTCATGTTTCATTGGCTAACTTTTCATTTTACTTCTCCTAAATTCATGCGCCATTGATTGAAGAAAAATATAACTATGCCAAAAAATAATCCGTTTTTCAAATCAATCCAACGCAAAATCATGCGCTTCGTTTAATGTTTTCCTTAGGGCCTTCATAATTCTTAAGCGGTGCTTAGTCATGCGCTTACACCTGGTGTGAGGCATAAAAGGTGAAGAAGCTGGCCTTTAATAAAAAAGAGGAGCTCAAAAAATACTTCACAAGGGCCTCAGGAATTCACGCCTCGACTTTGCCTTTTTGACAAAGTTGTAATGATCTGATTCATATATGATTACATTTAGATTCTGGCTTAGACGTCAGACTGTCTTAAATATTGAGTCGAATCACATTTGAAAGAAAAAATGGGATGTAATAGTTGAAGATATTTTTCGTTTTCTTTTGGACATTTCTAACAAAACAACGAAGACGTTCTATAGAAGAAAACTAAATACGTATTTGTCGACTCAGAATGGGATTATGTAGTAGGCGTTAATAGAAAAATGTATTAGGTTTTGAAAACAGCTTTATGATTTTGTTCAGCGGCGCAGCCAACATTTTTGATAATACACGACCGTACGAGACAGTATGGTTTAAGTCTAAATTTGTTTCGAAATTTCGCGGAATTCCGTTAAATTTCGTTATAAGCTAGTTTTTTTCTAGCGAAATTTTTGAAATTTTACGAAACGAAACGAAATCAATAAATCAGATTTCGCCATGCTCAAATTCCGCGAAATTCCGCGGAATTTCGTTTCGAACCACCTAAAACGAAATTTTTCGAAATACCGCATATGCTTAAAGGTAAGTCCATGCTCTACCGCTTATTAGTACCTAAATGCTAACTTACACATTCATTATTTCCCGAGCAGGAGCGACGACCTCGATAACAGAAATTGGTATGAACTAGCCTTGCATAAGGGGTAAAATACCAAAAAGTAATAGGGGAAGAAGGGGCAATATGCCCTAGCTAAGCATAGACTGCTTTTATGCCTTAGCTATAACGATTTTCATGGGTGTTTCTACCTCACGCAACAGTTAAACAATATAGCTAGCTGATACCATATTAAAATTAGAAAAAATCACAATCATATTGATAATATTCACATTTCTAAAAAATGGTGATATTTCGTTGCCGGAAAACTCATGAGGCATAACGCCTTTTAACAGGCAACTCTTAGGGAACAACATACCATGTGTCGGCACATCAGCATTCTGGTATGGACAATGCGTGTAGACGCGAGTACATTGTAGGATAGTTCCACTAGGGCGTTTTGCCTAGCCAAAATGTTAGATGTTTCATCAAAATGTGGAAAATTTCAGTTTTTCCTACATTCCTATCAATTATTTTGACACTTTTTTCGCCTAACCTACATAATGTCACATCTAGTTTTATTAAGGCTATATATATAGTCAATACCCAAAAGTCGTTTTGCCCCAGGGGGAGGCGTTTTGAGGCCTCTTCCCCTACTTGCACACTTGTTCATTTAGAGTAAAGGATGTATTTTGGACCACCCTTACGGGGGCTCTTATTTTGGACCACCAAGAGGAATTTGCACTCAGTGGTCCAAAATATGAGCCGTCGAACTGGTGGTTCAAATTACCTCCCTTACCCTATTTAATAAAACGGTTGAGATGAAATTTGCCTAAAAAGTTTAGTCACAAGATGAATCATCACACAAATGTACCATGCGTCTCCATATGCTTTTATGCTTATATGCTGCTAAACAGTTTTCAAAATCCCTACCATTTAGATATCGTAATATCTTAGTATTTTAATTAATCTGAACATGCAATCATGGGGCCGTACACATATTACGTAAGCAATTATGGGGAGAGGGCGGGTCGGTCAATATCTTACGCTCCATACAAATAAAAAATCATTTGTATGAAAAAAATCTTACATGGGGGGAGTGGGGTCGAAAAACCCAGAAAAAATGCTGACGTAATAAGTGTACGACCCCCATGCTGTTCGTGAAAACACAATCAGTGTGATCGCCGGTGCTGAGCTCTAAATACTACCATCACTATATTACCGTATTTGTTGTAACCATAGCCCATCAGTACTCAACACAACGTAGGACATCACACAGTGTATCTTTGGTCAAATAAAAATGTTACCGTAATTAAACGTTTTCCGGAAAGAAATGTCAATCCCAACCACTTGCGCAACCATAATGTGGTGCCATTTTGCCTTGGCAATAGCTCAGAATAAACTAATTTAATTTCTTAACATGCATTAGGACTAGTATAGTACGGACGTCTAGGTGTGACAATAGACATTACTTTTGCTCAAACACATGCAAACATGCAAGTGACTTCAACGCCGTTAAAGCAATGACCCCCTTCATACTTTATGACCAAATAATCTCGGAATTTTCCCAATCGAACAACAATCGCCAGTAACCAGTCGATTTTAAAGGTCGAAAACTACAAATGCATCACATGAGCATCGCGAATACAAATTTACGTGCCTGACAAAATATGACAACACATTCGCATTCAATAGAATTTACTTCAATGAAAATATTTTATTTTATCACTTGGCCAAAACTATTATAGGTATTGATTTCTTTTACTTTCCTTCCGAAATCGCCCGCAAGAGATAACTTGGCTTGTGTTTGAATGTAGCTTGCAAAAAATATATTTTTATATAAATTTCAATTACTAAAATTGTACAAAAATGTTTCTTATTATTATCAATTCGCTCAAAATTCGTCACATTTCGAAAGATTAGATGTTTGTGGACCATTTTGGATCTTGATTGACTAGTAATTCTTTGGGTAGAGTTAAAATCATTAATTTTACAACATTTATTAAGGTATAGAGCAAATATGAAATCTGATTCGGATACAGCGAGCCAAAATGTACCAGAGACGCATAATTTGGCCTTGAGGACAAAATCTTGTCGCGCTGCGTTATTCGTTGGTGTGCTTTAAAGCTGACTTGCAGAGCCTGACACCAACCCTCTAAATTTCCAGAGTACCATGGTGCACCATTTAAAAAATAGGAGAACTCTTCGCCACTTCATCTCATTTGATTTGTTTTTTTTTGTATTTTTTTCAGCAGCGATCCGCGTGTTAGCAAAAAGAAGCGACAAGATTGGTGATGTATTTTTTTATGTTCAGTGAGGTGGAAAACAGTTCCTCTAGTTATCGTAATCGTACAAATATGAGTTTGGGATCTTTGGGAAAGTTCACATTCAATAATTTAAAGATTCGATTGAGCAAATGAAACTTTTTGACGGGAAAGGTTGATTCGGATGTTCAAATTAATGTGGATCCAAACCAAACGTCTAATCTAGACTATATATTTTCTTCTATTATGCATTGTTTTGTCCTACGCTTCAATGAAGTAGCTTCTCCTGTAATCGAAGCGTCGTGTACGAAATTACCCTCGTGATATCCTTTCTATTACTCGATACCGCCAACAATGGACTGACCATACACTTTATTCCCTTTCTCAGAATCACTAAGAACCAATTAGATCGTTATTGTTATTGAGAAAACGATAACATAATTCACCGTCTTGCTTGCATCGCTACTCCTTTCATAAGGTGGAAACAAAAGCCCGCTCCTTGAGAACCATTTGCGGTAGCATCCTAATTAATGATGGTGTTTCACATTGATGACTGTGCCATACCGATCCATTCACGAACACGGTAAACAAGAGCATCAGCTCATTGTGCCATAATACCGCAGCCAAAACAGTATAATCAGCACAGTGAGAAACAATACAATGTTAATTAGCCGGCATCGAGCCGGAAAATGTCTTGATTCTGGCACGGCTGGATGAAAGCAACAACGCGCGCCACCTTTCATCACCTCACTTAGGAAGGAAAACATTTTGCTTTCATCCGTGCTCAACTTCTCCGTTGCACCTTGCTCTCGTTTCGATGGCGCAGGGCGTTGAAAGTTCGATTTAGTAGCGAATTTTATGTTGTTCGTAACCCTACCACCTGCACCTCGAAATTTCATTAAAACTTTTTAATTGAATCTACTCAACGGAGTATTTTCGGCGTCAACTTTTTAGTGACTTATTTTCGTGGTTACGTACCCCGAGTTTAGCTATTCCATGACTGTCAACGACATTTTCCGTTGTAAAATAGGAAATATTCTGAACTTGTTGATGGTGCGTTTCTTTTCTATTTGGTATTAGTTGATTTAAACAGAGCGTAGTTGATTCTATGCAGAGTGTATCAGTATAAAATAATGGCATGGGAAAGAAAACTTTAATCAAAATGTTGTCTACTATGGAAATGGAAACGCTGATAGAACATATTGGAGTGGTCCATTAGGAACAGCATTAATAGAAAAAAATAACCGTAATTTAAAAAAAGACAACAAACTTTAGAATTTTGGAGTTTTATCCAAACATTCAGAATTTGTTAAGGAGCTGTGGTGGAATTTTCCGTTGAAATTCAGGAGATTTCCTTGTCAAAAGTCTCCTGAATATCCACGGAAATATCTGCTTAATTTCATTCTTTCAAATTTCGACGGCAAAATTTCCTGAATTTTTAACCGAAAACTGCCATGAGTTTCAACGATAAATTATTCTGCAACTCAACAGAAAATTGTCCTACAATAAATGTTCACGGGAAATTGTTTTGAAATACGCCAGATTTTTTACGGCAATATTCGCTTATGTTGAGAAAAAAAACTCTATTTCATGAGCCAATGATTCCACACTATTAACTTTCTGAGAAAATTCTACCATCCAGAGCTTATCTAAACTCTGTTCATTACTACAGCCAATGAGCAGTTTTTTTTCTAAACTTTGCAAATTAAATTTAATCACGTCCAAACAAGCAAACTCTCGTGAATGCGATAAATTTTGCAGCCACCACCAGCATCACATCTGCCGTGGTTGTTTTGCCGGACTGAGCGTTTCTCGCTAGCACTGAAAGGAAAAAAAAGTCAGGTAAAAGTAACGATAATGCCTCAGAAAAGCCGTAGAAACAAGTTAGAGCGGTAACGGTTAGCAGCGGAAATGCACTTCGCTTTTCAGTACAGCTCTCAACAGAAGGTTTTTTTAGCCCACGTTGTAAACTTTTAAGTTTGGAATGCTCTTTTTGGTTGGTATAGCAGCGTATGTCAGTTAGGTAAGTTTAACTATCAACGTCCGAAGCACAGCTTCAATCCATAAAAACCTGTTAGAGGCCGTTCGTGAAGCACGTAAACTTGATAACATAGTGGTGGAGCACCCCTTTCCAGGAGCTGAAATATGCGAGAAGCGAAGCAGCATTTTCTCTCGGATGAAATGCGGCGCGTAAACTTTTATGAAAAGTGAGAAAGTTGTTAAAACTTTCCAACAATGCGAATGCAAGTAGTTATAGTTGTTAGTGCAAGCAGCACCTGGATACAATTACCGAAAATGTTTTATGCGAATGCGATGTGAAAGTTCGCCCTTTGCCGATCGCTCAAGCAACCACAGTCAGCATTTTTTCGCGAACGACCGACCTCTCTGCTGCCAAGCACATTATGAAAGTCATTTTTTACAACGTCATTTGTCCGCAAGTGACAAATTGTCAAACCAATAATTCACACCGTGAGGTTGTCCATGCTCTGGCTGCTACCGGCAGAGCGCTTCCGGTTTAGCTCTGAATTGAGTTACGTGGACCAACCGCCGTTCAGCTCCGCTGCAGCAGTCCATATCCTGGCCGTATGTAGCCGAATGCGACCAGTCAAGGAGAAAATTGCGCTTACCCATGCACATTTTACATCCCTCCTTGTGGCAATAATACAATTTCTCTTCAGCAGCCAACAACCCATTTTATTAGCTGTGGTCATACGACGTCCATGCGTTGCTGATGGTTTTGTGCAACTATTGATCACAACTATGGATGGTAGAAGCGAGAAAATGGGATAAATTTAAAGCTGCACAATCTTTGGGCAAATTTGAAAGCTTAAATGTAATTAATAAAAAAATATTACTCACATATTTTTTTTATCAGCGTTATGATTTTTATTTAGAAAAACAACAAATCAACAAATAATTGCCAGTCATCCGCTAGTCATTGCGATGAGTTGCCATCAGCAGCTAGATCGGTACCTCCTGCTACCAAGCAGAAGAATGAGACGAAGCGTGGCTCCAAGCGACAATGGATATACAACAACGTGTCAAACTGTTGGAACATTCCTCACCTTAACGGCGTAAGTTTTGCATCGGTTATTCTCGGTGAGTAGCCCCCGTACCCAACCTCGACGATAGTACCTATTATGAGATGACAGCATCTAGTTGACTCGGTAAATGAATACAAATAACACAAAACAACAAACCGTGAGGTTCGTCGCTTATGAATGTTCCTTTTCGATAAAATCGTTTGCATGTTTTATATTCATAGAAGTTAAAATAATAAGTAGTAGTTTAGACAATCTGATATGTTTATTACCCTCTGAATGATTTTCAAGACAACATGGACTTCGGAAGCACGGGTAATTAGGAACAATTCATCTTAATTAGGATTAGGAATATCATAAATGTTCATCGTCAGAGGCATATGGAGACGCATGGTGCCTAAGCATTGGTGCTTCCAAGGGTCATTTAGGGTTTGGTTCAATTGGCATAAAGTCATTTGACATAACGCCATTTGGCATAATTTTGAACTGTTAAGGGAAAGGGTTAGCTGATGTATTTTTGATTTAGACTGATGATAGACATTTTTAGGAAGGATGGACGAACAAAACGGCTACATCCAAGAAAGAGATCATATCCGTCATTAACTTATTCCAGGTAAACGCCTACATAAAAAATAGAATCCCAATTCCCCTTACTTGATTCCAGACAAACACCTACTTTTGAAGAATGGATCAAATCCTAGATTGGCTCAATCCAGGCAAAAGCCTACTATCAAAGAAGGAATCACATCCACCATTGCTTTACCCTGGACCAACGCTTAGGATCATATTCACTTCCTTATTCCAGGAAAACGCCTACACCCAAAGGACGAGAAACATCTACCATTGCCGTATTATGGACAAACTTCTATTTTCATAAAAGCAATCATTTTTAATTTTGAAGTAGGGATCAAATCCACCACTGCATTTTTGCGGGCAAACGACTACTTTTAAAGAAGGTATCACATCCACCGTTGCCTTAATCCAGGCAAGCGTCTTCTAAGTAAGAAGGGATTACATCCACCATTGTCAAAACCCAGGCGAGCGTCTACTTTTAAGGAAGGGGTCATATCCACCATCGTCGAATGCCGAGCGGACGCCTTCTTTCGAAGAAAAGATTGCATCCACCATGCCTTAATTCAGTTTCGAGCGATCGGGCCACGTTGTAATCAACACGCTTCAGTTACTCGGTCAAAAGTTAGTCTGTTTACCTCGAAATACCTTCCGTTTATACCCTGAACTGTGCTCAAGGTGAGGTGAATTCCCTCAGCGCTTTTATCGATGAAGTGTAGCTCAGACGAAGTTTGATGTAAATTGTGCAAAATCAAAGTGATATCAAAGCACCGATAAAATCACGCCGACGTAGAGATTGTGGCAGCTACTAACACACCCATCACGACAATAGAAAATAAATTCAGTGTATCCCGAGTGCGAATCGATTCCAAAAAAGGACTGAAGTCGATCATATCACTTTAAACAAAAAAAAAGTGGATCCCAAAAATCGTTATCAGTGTTACCGGACTATCGCCTGCACCAATGAGATTTTGGCTTCATACCATGCTTAGCTGAAATGTATTATTTTGCTACCTTTGAATATTTTGCTACAGGGAGAGCTAGAATTTCATTATGGATTTTTGATGTATATAGGATGGCTCATATAGCTTTGAATTTAGGCCAAAACAAATTGTAAAAAAAGACAATGCAATATTAAGTGATATTTAAAAGAAAAATTGTTCAATGAGAAATTAATTCTACTAACCTAATTAACACTACTCGCATCCCATCATTGCCGACCAATTCTGCGTATTCCTGTTTCCGGCGCATGAGAAGAGAGGATGAGAGCATGAGAGTCAAGAGGAGATTTGCCCCGATTGAGACCGAGGGATTAGAGGACAGGTAGTGGATTCGAGACCGTGGAAGCTGATACACGTCGTCGCATGTTCCCGAAAATAACTCGTTCTTCCTAAATCGCACCAGTAGTGTTGGACAGAGAGTCTGGTGGAAAAGAAAAACCTTTGGAACCCTAGTGGTAGTATACCGCGAAAAATCTTTAAAAAGTGGTCCAAAGTGAAAAAGGGCAGGCCCAGTTAATATAGCCCACGGACACGCGAACCGCTTTGTAGCATGACTGGTGTGCACGTGACAATGTCGCAGAAGTAAAAAGGAACCGACAGTCACCGGTATCCCAAGACGATCCCCCAGGCATCACGTGGAAGACTAGTTTTTCAAGAAAAGTATCCGGAAGGCCTTGGCAAAGAAATTACCCAGCAGGCATCCAAAAATCGATGTAGTGGTGGCGAGCTCTAGGCTGGTGGCCGACAAGCCCCCTCATTATTGTCGAGCCACACATGGCGAGGGCCCTCCTTAGCTGTGCGGTAAGATGCGCGGCTACAAAGCAAGACCATGCTGAGGGTGGCTGGGTTCGATTCCCGGTGCCGGTCTAGATAATTTTCGGATTGGAAATTGTCTCGACTTCCTTGGGCATAAAAGTATCATCGTGTTAGCCTCATGATATACGAATGCAGAAATGGTAACTTGGCTTAGAAACCTCGCAGTTAATAGCTGTGGAAGTGCTAATTGAACACTAAGCTGCGAGGCGCCAATGTCCCAGTGGGGGATGCAATGCCAATGAAGAAGAGAAGAAGAAGAGACACGTGGCGAGTAAGCGGCAACGGAAGTTTTGGAGGTGAGGAGTGTTGTGAGGTCCGGCGGGAATACCCCCGCTCACACAACCCAAAATCCGATGAGTTGCCGCCCCGCTCACGAGCTCTAAGGACGTCACCTTCAAGTTGGCGCTTAACCAACCGTCCAGCCTTACTTCGTCAACAAAGTTCTACCCAGGCGAAGGTTAACCCAGCGGAGAAACTTCATCCACACTCGAAGGTGATCCCAAACCGCAGCACGAGGATCGAATTCCAGAAGCCAAGCCAGGATCCTAGCAAACAGCCGCTACGATAATGTGGATAAATACGCAGCTTTGATTCCGACCCCTGGGAAGAACGGGGCCTTACCCGGCAGCCAATCCTCAGTCTGTAGCTGTGAAGGTATGTTCCCGTCCGAAATCTTCTCGCATGCATTATGAGGGCCCCAACGACTGCAGCACGGCCGCAACGAATCCCTTTTCCCCGCCTATCCTTTCCGAATCCTTTCCTCTTAATGCTGCTTAAATAAAAAAATATAAAATGAATCTTTCATTGTTTTCGTTTTAAGAACTGTGCCTTAGGCGCATGCTTGTTCCGCCATCTTTTTCTGTTTGTTATGGTCCGCTTCGATTGTGAGTCTTCTCGGGCATGTGAGTGACCAACCCGAGATGAGAGTAGCCCTGGACTAGCCGTAACTTACATCAGTGGTCGCTCAAATGACCGACAAACTCCCCGCCCCATCGGGGAGGGGATTTGGCGATCGTATTGCCTATGGTTATAGTGCTGGAAAAATCCCATGGTGGATGCGTACTAATGACGAGTTGGACCAAGTCGTAGTGCTAGTATTACGTTGTAAGGCTTACGAAAATGAAACGGAAGCTGCAGGCAAAACACGTACACCTCGTCTCCCCGAACCCTTTATCATAGGCACAACGATTGAGATGGCTATTGGAGTGAAAGAAGCCAGAAGTGTCAAAGCTACTCAAGAAGGACGTGGCTCTCAACACCTTCTTCGCACGAGTTCCAGGAGCATTGTCGATAAGCTCACAAAGCTGACCTAACTCACTGACGGTACACCAACAGAAATTTTCCGACATCCGACATTGAACATCATACAGGGCATTGTATATGAACCGGACTCTATTGAAACGGATGAAAAAATAATCGAGGAGCATCTGACCTCTCAAGACGTACACTCCGTGCGAAGAATAAAGAAACGAGTCGCGGGTGCACTTCGAAACACGCCATTACTAGTTCTATGTTTTCATGGCACAGTACTCCCAGAGTATGTTTTCTTTGGATTGCTGCGTATACCAGTACGACCATACTATCCGTCGCCATTGTTGAGCTACAACTTAGGTATGTATGGTCACCCACGTAAATCATGCCAGCAGCCTACGATGTTATCAACCTTCACACGAGGCCTCCCAAGTCGACCCTGACCAAAGGCGTGCCGGTTTATCCCGAAGAACCTCTGGCGGCTGTCGGCGTGGACAATTCATCACCAATGGCAAGTACCCCTGAACATTCTCCAATTAATTATTTCCGCAGCGGAGGCTCGTATTCCGAAACTAATGGTAAAACCGGACCTTAATCAGTCCCATGGTGGAATGATGAAGTTGCATCAGCGGTTAAACTAAGACGCAAGAAGCTCCGAGCCCTGAGGCGACTGAGCCCTGACGACGAACGTAAATCTGATGCCTTGAAGCAGTTTCAAGAAGCTCGGGCGATATGTCGCAAAACTGTTAGAGAGGCCAAGCAAAAATGCTGGGAAGAGTTCGTCGAAATAACAACACAATAAGCAATTAATTGCATGTTATTCGGCAACTCGGCCGTACGAAAACCATTTTTTTGTTAAATATCTTGGCTGTGCATATGCACAGCACATGTTTCGAAATGGACAAATTGATATGAAATTTGCGAAAAAGAATCCACGTGTCTTGGAGGGACTCGAACCCTCAACCTCCTACTCTCTAGATAGGCGTGATAACCCCTACACAAGTGGTCTTGTTCCGAGGAGTTGACACCCATGTAGAATCCCTCATTAGTCTCGAAAATAACGAGCATGTCGAGATTGTGGAAGCCGGGAATACTGCGAACGCTTAAGCAATGGAAAATCTCAGGCAGGCTGATTAACACTTTGTTCAGCTTTCTTGAGAACAGACAGTTTTACGTTTCTGATGGCTCCAAGGATGGCGACTTCACTGGATACGGAATAGATGCAGGCGAGCACAAGGAAAATCATCAATTACCAAATACGTATAGCGTTTTTTGTTTTTCAGCAGAAGCATATGCCCTCCACATCGCTGTTTCTATGTGTGATCAACGAAATACACTAATTCTGACTGACTGGTCGTACAAATCATCCATGGATGCAGAAAAACACCGAGGGCAGAAATATTACATTTTGTTGGATTCTAGGTCACTGCGGTATCAGCGAAAATGAGCAAGCGGACAACCTAGCAAAACAAGCAAAGAACCAACAAACCACAGAAGTTTCCTTTCTCCTTGTCGAACTTATCAAAAAAGAACATATGGTCGGCCTAGGAATCGGAGTGGCGACAAAATCAATCACATTTAAGACAAATAAAACTCTCTCCTGTAAAGTGCCTGGACCACAAATGTGCATCTGAGCAACGTACCCTTACCTCCGGATAGGACATACCCGTCTTACCCACTCTCATTTGCTCAACAAAAAATCACCTCCAATATGTTGCTTCTGTGGTACTCAGCTAACCATCAAGCATATCATCACTGACTGCAGACGATACGCTAAGCAACGTGGCGACTGTGGTATTATTGGATCATTGAACGAGGTACTGTCGTTTAACTCTCTAAAAGAAGCAGCTATACTATACATCAAATAAATCAACTTGTACAATGAAATCTGAAAGCATGTTCTAGTAATGTAGATTACCAGCAAGATTGCAGAAACAATGTAACTCATCTATATACATGTGACCCGAATGCCATGACTATGGTAAAGTGTCGATAATAAAGTAATAATAATAAGTCGAGTCAAGTACGAGACACTGAAGACGGCCTTACTGTTGAGGTCGAAATACGTATCTGTCAAGATACAATTAAGTGGTGGAATTCAATGGGATTGTACAAACTCGTCTTATGACAAGTGATGACATTCCACTAAAAAGCTCAAAATAATTTTCTTAACAATATTAATAATAATTGCCTTAATTCGAGCAAACGCCTTCTTTTTAAAAAGAAGTTGCATTCACCATTTTCTTAATCTAAGCAAGTGCTTTTTTTTTTAAAGAAGGAATCACATCCACCATTGGCTTAAGGTCACTCCTGACGGAATCCAAGATTAAAAGTGCTCGCGTTTTCGGGGGAAGCAACGCACAACTGCCATTTTTATTACTTCACGCATGCTGCGACGCAGCAAAGCTAAATCAACAAAAATGACAGTTGTGCGCCGCCTCTGAATCGAGTGGTGTGCCCTCGAAAACGCGAGCACTTTTAATCTTGGATTCCGTCAGGAGTGACCTTAACCCGGGCAAACGCATCCTGATAGATGCTTTATTTCCAATGGAGAAATAATATTTATCATTGCTTCATACTCAGCTAATGCAGGCTTTCTTCGAAAGGATTATGTATTTTCAATATTATTTTCGAGCTGTGTTATATTCACCATTCCAAGTTTTTTTTTCAGCACCTCTTAGTCTAGTAACTTATTTGATGAACAAAAAAATATGCCATATATCCATTATGCCAAATGACCCGCACTGTTTTCGCTGTTGTCAATTATGCCAAACGACCGTTATGGCAAATGGTCTCTATGCTAAATGACCATATGCCAAATGGCTTTATGCCAAATGACCCGCTGCCGATCATTTAGTAGAATGTCAATTCCATGGGCCTAATTTCAAAATGTGTTGCATGGTTGAATTCTAGATTGAAGGTTTCTCTACATCTTTGAATAATAGTTCGTGTTTGAACTCCAACGACAAAATCAGAAAAAAAAATTGTATTCGAGATGCCCAATGTTACATTTGTATATTTTGACCTTAGAATCGACTTGTTACTAGCGTTTGTTATTTGATTGGGAAATTCCGAAATTCCGAGATTATTTGATCATGGTCATTTGGACTTGCATGTTTGCATGATTGCATGTTCATATAAGTTAAAATACTAAGTTATTATGATATATAAATATCCACTAAGGTGTTTTACAGGCAAAAATGGGCCTCCCAGGTGAAACGATAGGTAAAGATTTTGAAAACTGTTCAGCAGCATATGAGCATAAAAGCATATGGAGACGCATGGTACATTTGTGCGATGATTCATCATGTTACATAAACTTTTAATGCAAATTTCATCCGTTTTATTAAATAAATGAACAAGTGTGCAACATTTGTATGGAGCTTGTACTAAGTGAGAGCTGAACCTAATTGGATGTTGGGAAGTACATACATGTTCTTGCTTAACATGTTGTATACTGCGATCAAGAAACCATTAGAATCATGATTCCATACAGCAGGTTCAATTCTATCAAGGTTGTCCACCTCATCTAGTTTCCTGTAGTTTGCTAGTTTATGTTTCTAATCAGCTGGAATACGGATGCTGTCATTTAAAATTATATTAATTCAATATGATTAAAATTTCCCGATTCAGAAGAACTTCATGTGGGCTTCCTGACCGTGTGGTTGACGACGTCAATGCAGAGGTGTACGCCGCCACCACCGATAGCTTTTTGCACGTAGCCGCCGCCGACTTTTTTTTGCAACGACGCGCCACCGTTTCAAATTTGTCACGCCGGTAATCTATAATTTACCACGCTGATTCAAATTTGAATAAGTCCGCTGAATTTTCCGTGGAAGTTTTGAAGATTTTTCCAATTGACCCCTAGAACATCACGTTAAAGCTCCAGAGATTTTTTGACGTAGAACTACGTCTGTCTTTTCTGTATTGGGGTACACTTTACGATTGCATAAAATCGAAAAACGTCACGAAAATATTATAGACTTTGATCGTTATTGTGGGGGTGGGGAGCGCCAAATTCCTCAGAGCAAACACAGGTTTGTGGTGTATTGCTTAAAGCTATGAAAAATTTTATTTTAGCATGTTTTTTATAAGGAATGAACATATGACTCACATATTTTGGTGACAACCTTCGATTATAGAGATTCGTTTCTTGATCTATGGATGCGATGCCTGTTTACCTGCCTATAAACAACTGATGTTGAAATCTGTTTTAGAATGCACATAGTACACTGACAGCTTGTAGCCGAAACCAAACCAAAGATATGTCTGTGATAATAGTCTTAAGATGATGTTATTCCCTAAGTAATACAATAGGTTATAAGTTTGATATTGTTTTACACTTTTTTATGTTTTTCAGTTCACTGTGCATATAGATTTTTTACTTACTAGGATTAGGAATGATAAAGAATAAATTCAGTTAATTTTAGGGTCTGAATCTCTTTTAGTTACTCAATTATTCGAGAAAGAAACGTTTATACGACCAACGCAACTTTGTTCAACGTGATTTTTTCCTCTATCGTCAACACGCTGACTCCTCTCACATGACATTCTACGTCAACGGCGAACAGGGATGTTCTTCTTCGACTGAGAGTACTACAGCGTCGCCGCAACAAGGGGTTTGTCGTCACAGTTATTATCTCAGCCGTTTCTCGATATATTTTCAATATTCTTGGACCATTCGATCAAGGAAAAGTCAACGCTTCATACCCGATGTACACTGAAATCGGTTTTTCGCTTATTTTTAAATACAAATCGTATTTTATGTGATTGTTTTCACTCGAATTTCGGAATTTGTTTATTCAGACATATTTTGGGATTTACGCGGTTTTTTACGTTGTTTTAATTTATTTGAATTTTTCGTTGGCTTTTTTCGGTGAGTACATACGCACTAAGCTCAAAGTAGAAGGGAGCAATCGAAAGCAATGAAGAACAGTAATGAAAGATATCGCAAGCGAGCGACAAGTATGATTTTTTTTTTTTCTTTATAGAAGGTTAAAGTGTGCAGAGGGCCATCAGTGAACAATATTGATTGAATTTACACAGCCCATATCCTCCGTGTGAACACCGACTCCAGTGCTTTTCAACTTAGTAATCTATTAGCATAGACGTCAAATTAATGCAACTCAAAAGGCCTTTACCTGGTGTAGTTCGATTCTGCTAACATACACGCGCGTTTTCTCTCGAAAGCTTGGAGGCGTTTAACGGCAGCTTCTCACTTACGTCTATTGATGCCAGTACAAAGGCTCGGATTGCTGCAGTGGATGCGTTCTGGTAAACTTTCTACGGCTCGTTTTTTTGCTGATTCTTAGGTGTCTGCCAGAGTAAACGCAAAGTCCGACGCAACTCACATGAAATATAATTATTATTATCAATAAACTTTCAAATTTCTTTGTCGCGTCTACTCTGACTTCCTCCATAAGATTACTATCAAACGCCGTTGATAGCCCAGGTTTCACGATGGGTTTCACGATCCGTTCGATACGACTCATTTTTCCATCCCTTTTTAATTACATAATGCCATTTGTCATTAGGTCATTTGGCATAACGGACATTTGGCATAACTTTTAAATGCGACAAAAAAGTGGATCATTTGGCATAATTTGGAACTGTTGAAGAGAAATGGTTATTTTATGTATTTTTTCACATAGTTAGAGTAGATCAAGGATATGTTATGATATATTTATACTGATGATAGACATTTTTCGGAAGGACGGACTAACGAAACGGCAGAAACTTATGTCATATCTAATCCATAACACTACCAACAGGTAGCCGAAGGCTTCCCCTGCCTGTATGTGGTGATGGTATGCGTGTGAGTGCTCTCAGATGGGACAAATTGACGTTTGAATCTTTGTTTACAAAATCACATACGTCTTTTTGAATAAGTACCCTAGATATACATCTGTTTGTGGATCACCTGATTGAAGCTCCCTTCGAATAATAATAATTGTAACCACCCCTACAACATTCGCACACCCATAGTGCTCTCTAGAGGCGAGTAACTTCACATCCGGCAATAAAACAGTGTCTCTTCTAGTTATGCCGCAAAATTCCACCACTATGCGCGCTTCTGGATGGGTACCGGGCAAATTGCAAAGAGGGTAAACGAACGTTCGATAACAGTTCCGCGCGACATCTCACATATGTTCGCATGCTGCTGCTGCTGCTGCGCTGGTTGGTAGTAGACAGCGGGACGTGCTGGCAATAACGCTCGGGATAACTTCCAGCCAGCACTACAGCTGAACGCCACTCTATCCACGGGAAGTCGACGCCGAAGGAGAAAACTAAAATAAAATCACTTCCTTTATGGCACTTGCGGAAGAAGGCATCAACGCGATTGTACCCGTTTTCGCTTGCCCTCGTTTTGGCATCTCAACTTTATGGTTTTCCCATACGTACCGTACCCGTTTTGGCGACTGCAGTTACATACATATTTACACTGGTACTTGTCTTGTAGGGTTCCGAAGTGGCACCACTGGCAACAACGTCAAGAATCACGTTCCCAGCACAGTGAGTCTATTTGTCCTCACATGGTGGCGCCGTCTTGTGCACTCGTAATTTTCAAGTTCATAAATTTGTTGTACAACTACGGACCTCTCGTAACGCAATCTGCAGGGTTTACGATTTGCTTCGACTGTTTGTTCCGCCACTAGCATATGTCCAGAATTTCTTGGTGAACTACAAAGATTTTTTATCCGTTCCAACGTGCAGTCGTTCCTCAACCATTTTGCTTTGTTCGATGCGCAAATGTTGTCCCTGACATCATGCCGGATGCAGCCATCAGGCTCACTGGCAGGCAGCTGATTGACTGCTATAAGGGTATGCGATTATTGCGATTATTACAAACATTAGACGCGACAAGAGACTGGCCTCTATCAATGAAAAAGATGGCAATTTTGGAATACACGTTATAGAAGCGTAAAACACTAAAATTATTTAATTCCATTCCTGTAAAGCGGATAAAAGTTCACTAAACTCATTAGCGGTTTCTGATACCGCTCAAGTATGAGGCAGAATTTCGTTCTGCCACTCTTGCGTCGTTAGTCTTTCTATTGTAAGCTCTCAATAGACACGTTGCAAGTGCACTAATTATCATTCGCTTAAAAATAAATTGACAAGCATTGGAATCATACCTCTCACCCGGATAAAAGGTTTGAGTAGCTGTATCATAGATATCATAAAGATACAATAAATTTAATAAAAAATAAAAAATAATCTTATAGGGGGAAAGACGGCTTTGGCAGGTTTTGTTCTATTATTGGCAGGGGGGTTTTTGTCGACCAAATTCTATGAAATTTGGCCACAATATTCTTTGATATGCAAAGAATGTCTGTGCCAAATTTGAGCATAATCAGTCATAAAAAACCCCCTGCCAATAATAGAACAAAACCTGCCAAAGCCATCATTCCCCCTATATAAAAATGAAATGGTCTGTGTTCGTATCCGCATAACTCGAAAACGGTTGGATGTATTTTTTTCATTTCTTCAGCAGAAACATTCGTTATAGTTTCCGACGGGTTTATATGATATTTCCTAATTGGAAAATTACGAGTAAGGTTGAGCAAACCGTGAATAACTAAAATTGTGATTCCTATGCGAACTTTGCATGGGCAGTTCGGAATGCACATTCTCGCCTAATATGCAGGACAACGTCTACCGGGTTGACTAGTCGTTGATATATTTTTTTTCGTGGCGCTACAAAACACGTAGCATATCCTTAGCCTATTTGATATTGTCAAACGATGTTTCCGTTCTACATTCTGCACTCCTTCACATGTTTTGTAGCCATGTTGGTAGATATTGATACAAAAATGTGCTACACGGGGTTACGTGAACCACAACTCTAGTTGCTGATTGTGTTCCGCCATGTAGTAAGTGACATAGTGACACGACGTTCTACTGCAACAGATTGAATTATTATAGAGTTGAAATAAACTTCTGGACAGCTTTGACAAATTTGTGATTGATTTTTAATTGCATTTTTTTTATTAAAGTAATTTTTTTAGTTTATAATTAGGCACATCATTGTATATTAAGGTAATCTTATTGTTTTCTTATGAACGAAGCTAGGATTTGAGTTGGCAATCTAGAATAATGATTTTCTTTCAAAATGCAATGGTTAAAAAATCTGGAGGTACAAATTTGTTGATTTCGGGAGATATATTTATTTTTCAAGGGAAAAAACTTAATATGTAATTTCAAAGACAAGTCAACAGAATTTTAGTTCAGCCGTATTTCATTCAAAATTAACGTTGAATAAATAACCAAATAGTTCAGATGATAGCTAAAAACATCCCGTACAAAATTGATGAAGAGTTAACTCACGCCACAGTTCCACGCAAAAAAAAACCTTTCGTGGACAAACAAATTTATTGCAACACGCATTTTTACCGGCTGAATTATGACTTAATTTTAGCATTTCCGCATAAAATAGCAATCAATCTTGTTTGCATCCAATTACCAGTGGGACGTGTCTGTTGGCTTACACGAGTTCGGTTGGTTGGCAGCGCAAAAAAAAGCGGAATCCTTCATTACTCGCGTCCGACCGGCCAACGATGCATGGCCAGAGGAGAAGTAAATCATTGAACTGCCGGCTCCCCGCCATAAAGGATCCTATCGAGCGAACTTGTTCTCACATAAAATATACCCACGTTAAAAAAGGCACTCTTCTGTGGACCGCTATTTGGTCAGTTCTAGATATGCACATAAATATAGATTTATGGAAACGGTGTCATCAAAACAAGCTCCTACAGAAAAATAGGATCGTTTGAAACGAGCTATTTACCTGCACCTGCTATAGGAAGGAAGGACCCAATGGGAGTTATATTTCAGGCCGGAATTAGCGATAAAACTTAATGGTTAGGAAAATCTCTACGACGAACATGGTTTTTATACTCCGAAGGCCATAAATCACCAGGGAGGATGATTTTACCGATTTTACGGGACTGATAAAAAAAGATTATCATATGTCACATAACCGAACGAGGGATCGTCGTAGCTCATTTCTTAGAAGCTACCATGCGTCTCCATCGTGTTCGTTTTAGCAAGCTTTTGAAAATTGAATCACTCAGAATTGGCACTTCCCTTGCACTTCCCACACAAATAGTAATTGCAATGCTAATCAGAACAATTTGCAGTAAACTGAACAAAGGTTTACGAAAATATATTCTCATGCCAAATAGAGGTAGTTCAATCTCATCCTGTCGCTGTTTCTTATACGAACGTACGGGTATCGGACGAGTTCTTGTTAGGTGCACTTCTGTACGAGATGAAAAAAATCAACCAAAAACGCTTGAATTCGAAATGAATTGGAAGAAAAACAATGTTGTGAACGGTAGCAGGATGATTTCCGTCTACTAGCATCTACGTTGGCATACTTAGGGATAGTGCAAACCCTCAACATCGATTGTATGATTGTATGTTATGTTGTTTATGGTAGTTCAGCTAACTACCTCCATGTCTTCACGGTTTAAAAAAATATCTTCCTTTTACTTCCACTAATTTGTTTCTTCTTGTCTACACAAATACGTATTTCGTCCACTACTTGTGGACATCTTCAGTGCGTTATGTTGTTGTTTATGTCGATAAACAACACACTGAAGATGTCCACAAGTAGTGGTATTTGTGTAGACAAGAAGAAACAAATTAGTGGAAGTAAAAGGAAGATAATTTTTTTTAAAACCGTGTAACATTTTCCCCTAAGACGCTCGAAAATAATTATTAACTCCATGTGTTGTTTCACTAAATTGTAAAAGAATTTAGAGTAGATCATTTTCAGTCAGCGTTGATAGCGTCGCGCCATTTAAAATCGATGGCGCCGACCGTGTCGTGGATCACAAATTATCACTTGTCATAAGACGAGTTTGTACAATTCCATGTAATTCCACCACTTGATTGTACCTTTGACAGATACGCATTTCGACCTCAACAGTAAGACCGTATTCAGTGTCTCGTACTTGACTCGACTTACGAGACACTTAAGAAGGCCTTACTGTTGAGGTCGAAATACGTATCTATCAAAGGTACAATCAAGTGGTGGAATTAAATGGAATTGTACAAATTCGTCATATGACAAGTAACGACATTCCACTAAAAGCTCAAAATAATTTTCTTATCACAATTTATTACAAACTAGCTTTTACACGGTGCTCTGACTCGGAAGTTGGAAATAGGATAATAATTGCCAGACGCTACTACTTATGAAAAATGACAAGTTTGTTGCTTTGATTTTTTGGACTTTTCGAATAAACGAAGAAAACCGTGAACTTGCATTTGTTTTGTCTAATGCAAAATGACGCTTGTTAACAAAAACATGTCTGTTATCGCGGCGGAATTTGGGAGACCGTTCTAGTGATAGGATTCGTTCTTCCACTGCACTGATTTACTAGACACGGAATTAAGTTAACTAACTACGAAACGAGGCAGAGTTTTTTTTGACGAGAGAAATAAAGCGATGTGCACTGTCCGACAATTTATTGTTCACTGGTTTGTTTCTGGTTTGCATCTAGCAATATATGGGAATTCAGTATAAAGGGGTAATAGAAGTCGAGATCGTTTTCTTCTTGCTAGCAGATGGCTAGTGATAAGGGAGAGAGATTGATTACTGCACAATGGCAAAACGAGATCAATAGAACTAATAGTGAATTTGATACAAAGGGGAATATGGTACAAGAAGTTATTTCTGTGCTTAAATCTAATGTGGCTCCAACATATGCCGGCCCCTGTTAAAAGATCGATCCTTTCAACCGCAATATTGCACACTACGAAAAATGATGAGATTGTCGATCGAGAAGTAACCGTTGGCACTAGGAGAATCGCTGATTTGCTTCATATTTGCTGCTTCACGTAACCGCCGGTTAACCGGGTCGCTCAAGGCAGTTCGTCAAGGCGATGACATCCTTCACTGCAGGAAATTACGTCGTAGAAGTTTTCGTTGCGGCTCACTCCAACGTCGATCAGGTTGTGTAGAGGTTCTCCTTGAAGTCATCAGGTTGGGCAATGCCATATTTTTTCACCTTGGGTAAATAAGAAGCAAATACAGTTACAATATTGAATTACCCTCATGAATTTCAGTATTGATGTTATTTATTTAATATATATGTACTCAACTAATATTTCTGTTTGCTTTTTAGGTATTGCGTAAGCATTCCAGATTGCACCCCCGGCGATACTTTATTTAGATAAATTTTTAAAATAGCTGCATCAAAACTATTTTGTTACACCGAAGAGAAGAAACGTTATTTTTGATACATATGAATACAACTGTTGAAGTGCAGAATATAACATGAAAATGGTAAAGAGTGTTTTTGCACGTTCCCATTTGAACTTCATAGTTGATTCTGATGAAAATATGCGGATCCTCGCGCATCACTCCATTTTTGGAAGAGCGTAATATTCAGTACATTTCTGGGATTCATTGTTAAAATATTCAATACCGTTAGTTGATTTTCATTGTATGATTGTTTCAGGTAATTCCACTTTCTCTGCTCAATTTGTATAGAAAAACATTTATATGATGCTTAAAGAATTAACAATTCACTCTATGCAGCGTCAACTCTGGATAATATTTTAATCTATCTTCGACCTAGTAAGATTCAACAACGGTTTTCGTAATAGAGGTACATATTTAAGTATTTGATTTGATTAATATTGAACATTACTTTTATAGAAGTATGTATAGGTATTAGGGTGGTTCAAAAAATCGATTTTGCTCCACAGTGCTCATCTGATTCTTTACCATGTTCTGAGTGGCCTCTAAAAATTTGAGCTCATTTGGATTAAAACTGATTAAGCAAATTAGTATGGGGAAATTTATTTTTTCATTATACTGTTAATGACGCTTCAACATTAAGCGCAGGTTGAAAGAAAACCTACATAGCTAAAAGGAATACTCAACAGCTTTCACCCAACGGAAATCGCATGTTGATTAACAGCCCCAATAATTAGTAATCGAATTTAATCTATACCGTGGTTTTCTGGAGCTAAATGCATAACTCATCGACAGGCAACATTGCTGCTCGTGGCGCGAAAGATAGCACACACAAATTCAGGCTACTATGTTGCACTGCACATTTCAGTGATGCCCTCAAAGAAGTTTAACGATCAGGACTAAACATTCGCAACCTGTCTTAAAATCGATTACTAATTATTGGGGCGATTAATCAACATGCGATTTTCGTTGGGTGAAAGCTGTTGAGTATTCCTTTTAGCTATGTAGGTTTTCTTTTAACCTGCGCTTAATGGGGGAACGTCATTAACAGTGTAATGAAAAAATAAATTTCCCCATACTAATTTGCATGCAAACTTAAAACGGCTTGTGCTAAATCAGTTTTAATCCAAATGAGCTCAAATTTTCAGAGGTCACTCAGAACATGGTAAAAAATCAGATGAGAACTGTGGAGCAAAATCGATTTTTTGAACCACCCTATTGGGCATACTCAATGGTAACCCATCGCAGCAGCCGTCGAAGTGCCGCACATGCCGGAGTACAAACAATCCATTTTTTTTTTGAAAATTCATTGTAAATTAATACTTACAGGGTTCGAACGCACTAGGGCCTCCGAATGTTGCGCAGTACTGCGATGAAAGACCAACCGGATTGTGACTAGGCCTGCTCGGTTGATGGTTGGCTTACTGGGAGTACGCAAATCTTGATGATTGCGCGCCGATATTCTCCGCCTGCTGTTCGGACGTCTACGAACCGGATGATGCCATCGTCTCCACGAACTATGTTCGAGATTCTTCCGTACTTCCACTTAAGAGGCGGAAGACCATCTTCCTTTAGAAACACCATCGTTCCAATGTTAACGTTGTCCCGAATGCGTGTCCACTTGGTTCGTGGATGGAGGCCAGACAGGTAATCTGCTGCCCACCGTTTCCAGATTCGCCGGAGAAGTTCTTGATTCTGCTGTCTGGTTCAGGGAAGCAAGTGAGCGGACGGTGAACGAGGAAGTGTCTCGAAGTGAGCACTTCGAGGTCGTTCGGGTCGGAAGAGAACGGCGTCAGCGGCTGCGAGTTCAAGCAGGCTTCGATGCGAGCTAGCAGAGTGACGAATTCGTCCTGAGAGAGCGCCGAGTTTCCGACGGAAGCGATTCTTAAAGGACTTAACTGCCACAGACCGCCGAAGTTTGGACTGCGGGGCGGTATGAACTTGAAGTTTATACCTCGGTCCGCACATTGATGGACTATTCCATCCTGGTGCTGTTGCGAACGAAACTGTTTGCCCAATTCCTTTAATTCCCTTGCTGCTCCTCGGAAGTTTGTAGCGTTATCACACTCTATGAGACTTGGCTTTCCTCTTCGAGCAATGAACCGATGCAGCGCTGCCTTGAACGCCGAAGTGGAGAGGTCATAGACCAGCTCCATATGCACTGCCTTGGTGACAAGGCAGACGAAAATGGCTACGAAACATTTTATTGGAGGTGCCTTCTTAGCTTTGGGATACTGGAACGGTCCACATAGATCTACTCCTGTGTTGAGGAACGGCAATGACGGTGTTACTCTTTCAAGAAGCAAGTCCCCCATAAGCTGATCTAGTTACGAGGACGGCAGCGAAAGCAGCTTACGCAGGAGTGCACAACGCTTCGTGCCAAATCCCGAAGACGAAGAGGCCAAAGTTTTTCCCGGTCGCATGTCGCAAGAAGTTGAGGTCCAGCGTGCAGGTTCTTCAAATGATAGTACGAATCGAATCTAAATCGTTAGAGGGTGCCAGTCTGGCAGAATAATTGGATGTTTTCTGTCGCTGGAGATGGCCGCATGTCTCAGGCGGCCTTGAAGTCGTAGAATACCATCATCGAGAATCGGGGCGAGGTTCCATAGTTTCGAGTTCGATTCAGCTTTACCGTGTGTAGCTGCTGCAGCGATGTCTTTAGCGAAAACTTCGTTTTGTGCTAGTCGAACAAGGTTGTTGGAAGCTTCAATGAACTCCAACGTTTGAAGAAAACCTGACCGTCGATCTGTAGGGTTACTTGGCTTGCTGTTGTGACTGAAGTGACGGAGCAGAGCAACGATACGAACGAGTGCCGAAAATTACGATCGAATCGAGAAGATTTCGCTTGATGGGTGCACCTGTATCGGCTGTGATACTGTTCTCTCTTCAAGTAGCTCGTGCGGCAAGTCAAATGAGGTTTGTGGAGTTAGAGGTGGCCAAAAGCGCGATGGTTGACTAAGCCATGGTGGGCCATTCCATCACGATGTGCTCTCTTGAAGCTGAGCTGGATACATGCCGACTCGATTTACGATGAAAGTTTTCCACCGCGATGGAGTCGAACGAAGCCAGTGGAGGGTGATCATTGAATCTGTCCAAAAAATGGCCTTGACTTTTAACGCTGTACTTGTTTGAACCTTGTAGTACAAATGGCTTAGGAGAAGGGCTGATGAGAGTTCAGACATGGTAAACAGATGCGCTTCTGCCTTTTGGAATCGCCGATAGGGGCCATCTTGCCAGATTTGGCAGCCAGCAATCCAACGGCGATCATTCCGTCTGTCGAAACTGTGCGTATATAGATGCAGGCTCCATATGTCTTCTCCGAGGCATCGCAGAAACCATGCACTTAAGTGGACACGAGAACTGAAGCAGGCATCGCCCATCTAGGAATGCTAATCGCCGATAGCCCATTTAAGCTGAGAAATTGGCCCTTCATTGGACCATTTGGGAACAGAGTATCGAAACACGTCGTCCACCGGTTGCCATTGGAGCCCCAATGTTTTGATTTGAGCGGAAGACGAGTCCAGTGAAAATGTAGTTCGTTCATCGCGGAGCTCTGCTGGTATGTGGGCGGTACTTGCTCGAGAATTCGATGTCCATTTACGCAAGCTCATGCCGGCCGACTGCATCAATTGTAGAAGCTGCTGGCAGAGTTCTACACCTAGTCGACGCCAGTCAACATGTCCGTGCAAAAATCCTTTGCTAAGGTGAACGCAGCGAGGGGGTATTCTTCCGACCCATCCTTGGACAACTGCTGGAGGCACTTGGTTGTCAAATACGGGGCAAAAGCGGTGCCGTACGTCACTGTTGACAGCTCAAAGGTACGAAAAGGCTGGTCCGGCGAGCTACGCCAGAGAATCCGCTGTAGTGGATAATCAGCAGAGTGTACTCGAATTTTCCGAAACATTTTCTCGATGTCAGCAAAACGAAGCGATGCATCCGAAACCGCAGAATGATTACTATCAGGTAATCTTGAATGACTGGACCTACCATCAGTACTTGATTCAGCGAGATCCCACTGTGAGTAGAACACGAAGCGTCAATGACTACTCGAGGCTTCGTGGTTGTACTGTCTGCTTTCTCCACGCCATGGTGCGGGAGATAGTACGAAATACAACTAACAAAAATTTCTTCATCGACAACTTCTCGCATATGGTTCAATAATTGATGATATTCTTCAATAAAGGCCGAGTATGCTTCCATCAGTTTGGGGTTGGCTTGCAGGCGACGTTCGAGAGCAAAAAATCTTCGAGTAGCAATCTCCTTCGAACTTCCCAATAGGTTTAGCATCGACGAACGTTTGGGAAGAGTGACTACGAAGCGACCTGATTCATCACGAGAGACGTTACTGGAGAAATGTTCTTCGCATGCGGTTTCCTCCAACGAAAAGGTACTTTTGTTCCAGCAAGATTCAATTTCCCAAAAGTGAGCAAGCTGGGCATCGAGAGATTCAGCACTGGTTACATAAGCAAGTTTCGAAGTGTGCTCAGTTGTTCGGTTGGAGCCTGCCCTACCGGAGGCCACCCATCCAATCACTGATGTAGCATTGTGTGATGTTTCTGGCCACATGCTCTGCAAGCACTCGATGAGCAATTTTTGACTACGTGGAAGGGGGAGAAGTAGTTGATACACAAACCTTTCTTTTTCACCTGCTCGAAACGTTGGGCGACCGAAAGTTTCTGCAATGCTTCACACTTGAATGGAGAATGAGGAGACGTAGAGCAGAACGGGCAAGAACATGGCGATGAACTAGTAGTAGTAACTACAGGGGTTAGACAAAAAGGTTGAGATAGGTAAAATTATGTCGAAATTCAAATCATCATAACTTTGCGTAGAATGATCCGATTTTAATAAAATCAGGACCATCAGAACCGGACGCTTTTCCAGTATACTGTCCCCCTGCAAAACCTAGGATTGGTCCTTGGCCACCGTAGATGTTCCGGGTTTTCCGAAGGTATGTTCAAGATGCATTTTTTCCACTGCTTGTCATTTTATGTGACGTATACTTTCATCATGTTTTATCTTCTTCTTCTTCTTCTTATTGGCATTACATCCCCCACTGGGACAGAGCCGCCCCGCAGCTTAGTGTTCATTAAGCACTTCCACAGTTATTAACTGCGAGGTTTCTAAGCCAAGTTACCATTTTTGCATTTGTATAACATGAGGCTAACCACGATGATACTTTTATGCCCAGGGAAGTCGAGACAATTTCCAATCCGAAAATTGCCTAGACCGGCACCGGGAATCGAACCCAGCCACCCTCAGCATGGTCTTGCTTTGTAGCCGCGCGTCTTACCACACGGCTAAGGAGGGCCCCATCATCATGTTTTATACTTTCCCCAAAAACTAGAACTAATATTCCGGCCAATGGTGGCTGTAGATCGAGAATCCATCAAAACTATGCAGAGATATAGCCATTTCCATAAAAACGGTTCCGGGAACATGGTGAAATGATAACAGATCTGAATAATGCAAATATGGATATCAATCTTCATGGCTTTGCCAGACGATGATTACAGAAATATTTTAAGGGTGATAGAATTCACTGCCACCCTTATAGCAGGTTCCAGGGGCCTTCCAGGAGGGCTCGGTTTTGGCACCGTTTGGAACTATGCATATATGGGTGTCAAAATTCATGTTTTCCCAAGCCGATGAATATAGGATCTTTATTAAAGATACATTATGGTGACTGTAAGACTCTCTGGCCAATTTGTAACAGGTTCCGGATGTTCTGCGAAAGTGACATCTGTTCAGGTTTTATGGCCAATCCCGTACCGATTTTACGAAAATGGCCATATCTTTGCGTATACCAAACGAATTTTCGATCTGCAGCCAGCATTGGTCAGCATATTAGTTCTTGTTCCCAGGGAGAGTGTAAAACATGATGGCAGTAAACGTCAGATAAAACGACAAGTAGAAGAAAAAATGCATTTTAAACATTTCCTCGGAAAACCCGGAACATCTCCGGTGGCCAAAGGCCAATCTGAGGTTTTACATGGGGACAGTATACTAGAAGAGTTTCCGCATCCGAAAGTCCCGATTTCATCGAAATCGGATCATTTTACACAAAAATATGCTGATTTGAACTTCGACAAAATTTTGCCTATCTTAACCTTTTGTCTAACCCCTGTATGTGGACTGTATTTATTTTCGACTTCTGTGACCGGTACGACTCCGGTTTGAGTGTATCTAACAAGCGTGGTTTCGACGGAGACAGCGAATGGAGCACCGTTAAATGGGTACGAAGAAACTTGATGACGTCTTCGTAGGGAACCTCTGTCGATTTGTGGTACGTTTCCTACTGCTTCAGCATGGACGAATCGAGTTTACTACAAACCATGTGCACCAGCAACACTCCAGTCTTTCGTGGGAATGCTTGTCGATCATACACAGGTTCCGTTCAAAATCATCGACAAGATGCATAACACTCCCTTTTGAGGGGCTCAATATAGAGCATCAATTAACGTTCTGACGACTAACTTTTTTATGTCAATTCGCTTCTCTAGTAGGTTCCAGGCGACTGGATAATTTACAGCAGTATGCTCGACGGATTCGACCATCTTCCTAGCATCTTTGGAAAGGGAAGCAACGAGATACGACAATTTGTCGATGGGCGCAAATTGGGGATTGTAGTCAATTAGGGACTTAAACGTGTCACGAAACGTTATCCACTCCGATACGCACCCAGAAAACGTAGTTTTACTTCAGGGAGCTTTATACGGGAACAAGGGTGATTGAATAGGTTTCCTGTATCACTGGTTGTAGCAAGTACTATTGATTGTGGTGTGGTAAATTTACGATATTCACTAGTGAGAAAACTATGAGTTCGTACAAAATCATTTTCGAATCCCTGACGAATAAGACGATTAGCTTCTTCTGCAATCTTTGCATCCTCTTCATCCTTATCTTTTGACGTAGGACTTACGTCTCTCTTTACTATACCGGGTGTCATTTCAAAATATTCAAATCGACCGCGTTACGCTGTGTTGAAAGATTTTGAACGTTAATAGCGTTCGTCTCAGTGGACGAATTTCTGCGGTAAGCCCCTCAATTGACAGATTTCAAGTATGCCTTCCATGTCCATGCTTGATAAGACCCGAAAAACTTGTTTCAATAGGCATGAAACTGTTTTCAATGAAAAACATTGAGATCAAGGGAACCTATAAATATGGGTACCGCATAATTCTTGCATCATTCCATTACCACGTTCTGATTGGTGCAGACACCAGCGAATGAGCAGCCGCTGGGTCTGCCGAGAAGCCATAAAATAGCGCAACGCGATTTTTTCCTTTCATTCTGACCGGGACAAGCGAAGCATCCGCATCATCGATTGAACAGCACTCACACCTTTTAGCAGGGAATGAAGTCTGCACCGACCGCTTTTTCGGCTCGACACCATCGAAGCGACCATCATCAGCCGAAACCTAGCCAGTACATCAGCAGTCCACCTTACAGATCCGACAAAGCAGCAATGCTGAGCAGATACCGGCAGCAGTAGCAGAGTCGAGCCGAGACCGGCCGGCATCGGTGCTGAGCCGAGACAGGCTGAAGAAAAGTCACATGATGCAGCATGTATGTCCAAAAAACAAACGGTTCTGCAGAGAGCCAATAATAGAGATCAATATCAATGCTTTCAATACCCTTCGGGATATAAATTGTACTTGGGTGCCAAATCCAATATTCTAGTGATAAAATTGTATGTGTTATTTTCATAAATAGCGTCAAAACTAACAGTGAATAATTTTTCTGATTTAACCGCGAAGTGGACGAAGGACTTCGCTTGACCATGTCTTTAAAGATTCATAAGATGTCCAAATCTCTCACATAATCTTATTTGGATAAAAAAACACCGATAACAGCTCAAACATTAATAAACTATCAATCGATTTTTCATCAAATGTTGGATTTTTTGGCATTGGCATTTTTTGATTGGCATGTTACCAATTCTAAATCTTATCACCCGAAATCCCATGTCCGGGTGTTTCCTTCCTTCTACTACTAACAATGTTGTCTCAGAAAAGAACACGTACTTCCCACCTGAACTGCAATTCTAAGCTCGCTTGCCCGGCTTATTGGCCTGTATCAAGCGAAAAGTCCCGTTAGGAAATAGACGCCAGCAGCGAGCAACAAGCGTAAAAAAGAAGAAGCCTTTCTCGAACGCGTTGATGATGATGACGCTTTAACTGACAAAGAAGCGGGATACAAGACACTAGCTGATTGGCCCACCAATTGGGAAGCAGAGAAGATAATAAGGTATAAAAGAAAAGTGCATTCGCTCGCAGAGCATTCAATCTTTTTTATACCATCACTAGAATTTCGCGGTTATTTGAAATGATCGTTTTCTTACTTTTTGCACTTAGCCGAAGCAAACAGCCTTTTTCAAGGCTCTAAGAGTTAAAAATAATGTTCTCCTTCAGTCGCTATCGCACGGATTAGGAGGCCTTTCAGTGGAAGGGCTGAGATACAGTATACATCCCCTTCAGTGGGAAGGTTGCCACTGTCGAGGCTAATATTTCGTGACCGGACAGATACTTCCTGAATTTTTTTTTGATGGTTTTTGTTCGAGGTAGATTTGATTTCTGTGTCGGTTTGATGAGAAGATTTTGCCAAGGAATGGTATGCAACGCCGATTATTTATCCAAAGTAGTTGATGTGAGAAATTTGGACATATTATGTATCTTAAAGGCATGGTCAAGTCAAGTCCTACGTCCACTTAGCGGTTATGTCACAGACATTACCCACTGTTCGTTTTTTTATTCACTAAACTGTTGATCCGGTCGTTACACCTTTTCATTTCTGGAATTTCGATTAGAATGGCAAAGGGTTCCATGATTTCAAAACATTTTCATCTTTTCAAAAGTTTGTTTTCTTCGCACGCATTACATTAAATGACAAATACAAGTGTCACCAAGGTTAAGAATTGTTAAGTCGAAGTACCGTAATCCGGGGTATCATTGATCAATTTTTTCAATGTTTTGTAAATATTTCCTCCGTAAATTAAATGATTGCTTTTTTCATATTTTTAAAACGAGTACTGCTACGTGTAGAACGTTTGAGGCTATTGTTCTTGATTATTTGATAATAATAAAATTGTTTTAAAAATCTGTTTTGTCTAGTTTTTCGAATTTCCAATTTGGGGTAACTTTGATCATAAATCATTTCACTTTGTTACGTCTATAAAGCAAGCGTTTGTAAACGCCTTAAGGTAGGCAATTACTTTTGAAATCCTTATACTGAGGCGAAGCGTATTGATTGTTTCGAGTAAGGCATCATGACCGCTAGGTGAATTATCTGGTTTTTCAACAATAAAAATCAAAATTTTGAAACAAAAAATATGGATAAACAAAGAAAATAAGATTACTTATCACCCAATTGTACGTACGATCTCAATTTTTTGTTATTATGCTTGTTTTGAGTGCTTTTTGGCAGCTTACTGTGAGTTAACAAAATGATGTTGATTTTATTTTTCAAACTATGGCAAAAATTAAATGCAAATTCTAGTGGAGATTATATTATTCGGTAGCAAATTTAGTCAAGATTAAAATACCTAACTCATAATAAGTAATCGTAATAACAGAAAGTAATACTTTATTCATCTTTTGAAAATGGTTCAACTGATCAATGTTACCCCGCTGATCAATGTTCCCCCGGATTACGGTACTAAAATTCGTCAGATGAACGAAATTATTGTTTTTAGATTCAATCGAATTTCGATTAACTTACCTACTTTAATGTCTATGGGAAGGTGAAATTTAAAAAAAAAACCTTGGGCGGTACCTCAAGCTATGTAAAGAACTGAAGGGGTACCACTGAAGGAAAAGGTTGAGACTCTAGCACAGCGGTTATTACCCTTTTTCTTGAGAGGTACCCCTTCGAAGTTTAGCAATTTAGCATGCATTGAGGTACCCCTTATTTTTTTTACCGTGTATAAAAAAAACATAGCTAATAAAATATATGAAAAATAGTCCTGAAAAATAACGAGATATATGGATCTCCATAAAGTTGACTGAATTTTTTATTAGTTTCGTGGAACTTTCCAATTCAAATTAAGTTTGTACATCAAGCTTCCTACAGGACTTACATGACTATTGGAGGCTTCTGCACCTTTTGAAAAGGAGCTTCCGAGCTTGTTGAAGGGAAGTTTCTGAGCCTCTTGAAGGGAGGATTACGAGCCTCTTGAATGGGGGCTATAGAACCACTTAAAAAGAGGCTTCTAAGCCTCTCGAAAGAATAATTTCGATCCTCTTGAAAGGAGGCTTCCGAACCAATTGAATAAAGGCTTACGAGCCTGTTGGAAAGAAGCTTACGAGCCTCATGTAAAGGAGCTTCCGAGCCTCATGTAAAGAGGCTCACGAGCCTCTTGGAAGGAAGTTCACGAGCATCTTGGAAGGAGGTTTCCGAGCATCTTGGAAGGAGGCTTCCGAGCCTCTTGAAAGGAGGCTTCCGAGCCTCTTGAAAGGAGGCTTCCGAGCCTCTTGAAAGGAGGCTTCCGAGCCTCTTGAAAGGAGGCTTCTGAGGCCTCTTGAAAGGAGGCTTCCAGGCCTCTTGAAAGGAGACTTGAGGCCTCTTGAAAGGAGGCTTCTGAGCCTCTTGAAAGGAGGCTTCTGAGCCTCTTGAAAGGAGGCTTCTGAGCCTCTTGAAAGGGAGGCTTGAGCCTCTTGAAGGAGGCTTGAGCCTCTTGAAAGGAGGCATCTGAGGCCTCTTGAAAGGAGGCATCCAGGCCTCTTGAAAGGAGGCATCTGAGCCTCTTGAAAGGAGGCTTCTGAGCCTCTTTGAAAGGAGGCTCTGAGCTCTTGAAAGGGAGGCTTCTGAGCTCTTGAAAGGAGGCTTGAGCCTCTTGAAAGGAGGCTTGAGCTCTTGAAAGGAGGCTTCTGAGCCTCTTGAAAGGAGGCTTCTGAGCCTCTTGAAAGGAGGCTCTGAGCCTCTTGAAAGGAGGCTTCCAGGCCTCTTGAAAGGAGGCTTGAGCCTCTTGAAAGGAGGCTTCTGAGGCCTCTTGAAAGGAGGCTTCTGAGCCTCTTGAAAGGAGGCTTCTGAGCCTCTTGAAAGGAGGCTCTGAGCCTCTTGAAGGAGGCTTCCAGCCTCTTGAAGGAGGCTTCCGAGCCTCTTGAAAGGAGGCTTCCGAGCCTCTTGAAAGGAGGCCTCGAGCCTCTTGAAAGGAGGCTTCCGAGCCTCTTGAAAGGAGGCTTCCGAGCCTCTTGAAAGGAGGCTTCCGAGCCTCTTGAAAGGAGGCTTCCGAGCCTCTTGAAAGGAGGCTTCCGAGCCTCTTGAAAGGAGGCTTCCGAGCCTCTTGAAAGGAGGCTTCCGAGCAATTTTGACCTCTCTTATGTGATTTTCCTGTGATTCTTATGTGTTTTCTTGTTTTATAATACACGAGAAAGGCACCATCACCGCTAGGTGAATTATTCTGGGTTTTTATAATGCATTAGGCTTATTTCTTATATATCCAACCGGACACCTTAATAGTATAGGGACCTAATTATTTAATTCGTTTCCAAATTGAAATTATTTAACGATACGAAAACCCAATTTCGTATCGTTAAATGATTTCAATTTCCGAACGACTTAAACAATTAGGTCGCCATACTATTGAAGGATGTCCAGTTGGATATGTAAGAAATTGAATAATCAAATCTAATCCCTATGCTCCCCACAAAAAGAAAGTCCTAGCTATGCCATCGGTTTCCAGTCTGCGAAAACAAAGAACTTTATAGCGGTAAGGAAGCGTGGCCCGGCCCGGAACAGTGACGAGGAGCAAAGCTTTCAATTAAATTAAGAGCAAGGGAGAAACGATCGTCATCGTCGCTCGTAGCTCGGTCGGTTGAGTGGTTAGTTGGTCCGCTGGGAACAACAAATCCACTGACTGCTCCGCCGACGACGAAACCATGAAGCTTCTAAAATAAAGATAACAAATCGAATCGGATTCGCTCTTCTTCAATCAATCAATCTATCAATCAATCAGTGCCGTCTCGTACCTACAAGTCTGAGCCGGAACCTATTCGGTTATTTTTGCATGGTGAAGGATGAGGTCTAGAGTGATTGGAAGATGGACTAGAAAATGCATGTTGTTTTAACTTTTTTTCTCCTTGTTTTAGGAGCAAATAAAATTTGCTTTGCTTTGCGGGTTAGTTGATTGGGTTTTCAAAGCTCTAACGAGATGCGATTTATCACCCTTATTCTTGTTTACGTCCGTATCTGACATTCGAACGAACGTATCGATTCGGATGACTTCGAAAACGGTATTCCCGTTTTCGATCGAACGCCAATCGAATGCGATACGTATTCGAAAAAGTGTTGCCCTATCGACAAACACATTCGAAGCATTTCTAAGCTGTCAAAATGCAAGTAATCAAAACAAAGATAAAAAATATTCGGTTGAGATATTTCACTCGTCGTTTATAAAATATCAGTTTTTAAGTAATTCCTTGTGATATCGCGATAACGGAATCGGAAAAAACTGAAAATCCCACGGATAGTTGGACGGCTGAGCAGAAAGATTAAAAACACCGGGAGATGCCATCAGCAGCATCGATGCATAGGACGAAATTTCACTGGAATGTAGCGGACGCAGACACTTCGCGGGAAAATGTGGCCATTATTCCAATTATTTGTCACCGTGGATCTGCATTGGTTATCCAACCTTTTGCCATTCCGTGGAACAGCTGGTTTAAGAGTTCGCAGCTGGAGATGAAAACGGTGCGCTGAAGGATGTAGTTGTCCGTCGCAGAGATTTGTTTCGATTGAGTTGCATGTTAGTTCTGTATGGTACAAAGAGTTTCTAAAGACGAGTTCCGAACTGATTACAAATAAATGTTAATGGTGTTAATAAAAAAATATAAATTAAACCCTAACCACTTTATAAATTGATTGAAATGCGCTTATTTTTATAGTCATAAATGAATTATTTGGAAACAGCGACCGAGTTTTGCGCTAACAGCTACACAATTATCTCAAGAGACAAGATTTTTCGGAAAGCAATTTTCAAATTTTTACATTCATTCGAAGGGGAATTTCTTTTGATTTTTCACAGGATGTGTTTTGATGATATCCACGGGCAATCAATATGTGCCATTTTAGCCGGCGGTTGCGACGTGAAAACTCTCGGAATCTTCATCGGAAAAAACATTAGAAATACTCTCGCGATATTCTACAGAATTCCTTGAAGGAATTCCTCAGAAGTTCTACAGTGAAAAGGTTAAAATATCCTTTGGAAATTCTTCGGAAAAGTCTTCAAGATTTCCTCTGTAAATTCTTTCAAATTCTCTGAGTTTTCAAAATTTCCTCATAAAATTGTTCTTCAACAATTCCTCGGCAAATATTCAATGGAATTCTTCTAAATTTCTACAGAGAATTCTTTAGAATTATTACGAAAATGAATTTCTAGAAAAATCATCTTAATTTCCATAGACAATTCTTCTGAATTTTCATGGGAAATTCTCCAGAAAATATACGGAAAACCGTGAAACTCTTCTGCATTATACTTCTCACTTGAAATTTTTTATGAATTTCCTTGTGATTTATTTTTTCAAATTTCTGATTTTTCATATTTTTTTTCTAAGCTACCTCTAGATTTTTTCCCTTTGATTCCCCCAAGAATTCCTTCTGGAGTTCTCTCAGGAATTTCTCCTGAAGTTTCTTCAGAATTTATCCAGGAGGAACTTCAAAAGGAATGCCTAGACGAACTCCAGGAGCAATTCCTGAAGAAACTCCAAAAATTCCTGGAGGAACTTCTACAGGAACTCAAGGATAAATTTCTAAATGAGTTTTGAGAGGAATTCCTGGGAACACTTCAGAAGCAATTCGTGGAGAAACTTTATATATAAGAATATATAGAGAATTGCTGGAGAATTCCCACTGGGAATTCCTGGAGGAACACTAGTAGAAATTCCTGGACAAACTCCAGTAGGAATTCCTAGAGAAACCCTAAGAGATACTCCAGTAGGAATTTCTGGAAAAACTTCAGCTGAAATTCTCGAGGAACTCCTACAGAAACTTAATGAGAAATATCAGCGAAACTCCAGGAGGATTTTCTGAAAGAATCTTGGAGGAACTTCTGGAAGAATTCTTGGAGAAACTCCAGGAGGCATTATTGGATGAACTTCAAGAGGAGTTTCTGGAGCAACTCCATGAGGAATTTCTAGAAGCACTCCTGAAAGAGCTTCTGGGAGAACCCCTGTAGAAACTTCTAGTGGAACTCTTGGAGGAACATCTGGAGGGAAGCTTGGTTAAACTCTAGTAGGAATTCCAGTAGAAATTCCCGAAGAAACTCTAGGAGGATATTCTGGATTAACTTCAGGAGAAATTTCAGGTGTAAATTCTGGAGAAATTTCATAAGGAATTATTGAAGGAACTCCAGTAGGAATTCCTGGAGAAACTCCAGAAGAAATTCCTGAGGAAACCCTAGGAGAAACACCAGTTGAAATTCTTGCAGAAACTCCAGGAGAAATTTCTGGTAAAGCTCCTTCAGCAACTCCAAGAGAAATTTGTGGTGGAGCTTCTGATGGAATTCCTGAAGAAACTTCAGGAGAAATTTGAAGGAACTCCTGGAGGAAGCTCTGAATACACTTTTGGAGGAACTCCATGAGAAAAGCCTGGTGGAAAGCCCAGGGGAAACTCCAGTTGAATTCCCAAGGATTTTTTTTGAAGGACTTCCAAAAATTCCCATAAAAATTCCCTGATCAACTTCAGGAAAAGTTCTCGGAGGAACTCTAGACGCAATTTTCTAGAAAAAGTAGTAACTCGTAGAGAAATTTCCTGGAGTAACTTGCGGTGACATCCCTGGAGAAATTCCTATAGCAACTTCCGGGGAAACTAATGGAGGAACTTCCGGGGGAATTCCTTGATGAACTTCCGGAGGAATACGTTGAAGAGCTTCCGGAGGATTTCCTGGAGAAACTTCCAGAGGAATTCTTTAAGGAACTTCCGGAAGAATTCCTTGGAGGAATTTTTGGGGGATTTTTTTAAAGAACTTTCGGAGGAACTCCAGAAGGAACTTCAGGAGGAATTCCTTGAAGAGCTTCCGGAGGAATTCCTTGAGGAACTTCCGAAGGAATTCATGGAGGAACTTCCGAAAGAATTCCTGGAAGACTTTGCGGAGGAATTCCCTGAAGGAACTTCTGGGGGAATTCCTGAAGAAATTCCTGTGGGACTTGTGAAGGAATTTGCGGAGAAGGTACTGAGGGTACTTCCGGAGAAATTCCTGAGGAAACTTCCGGAGCAATTCCTTGGGGAACTTCTGGAGGAGTTCCTTGGGGAACTTCTGGAGGCATTCGTTGAAGAACTTCCGGAGGAATTCTTTGAGGAACTCCCGGAGGAATTCCTTGAAGAACTTTCGGAGGAATTCCTTGAGGAACTTCCGGAGGAATTCTTTGAGAAACTTCCGGAGGGCTACCTTTGGGAACTTCCGGAGGGATGCCTTGAGGAATTTCTGGGAAACTCCTGAAGGAAATTCTGAAAGAGCTTTCGAGGAAATATTTTAAAGAACTTCCGGAGGAATTCCTTGAGAAACTTCCGGAGGAGTTCCTTGAGGATCTTCCGGAGGAATTCCTTGAGGAACTTCCGGAGGAATTCCTTGAGGAACTTCCGGAAGAATTCTTTGAGAAACTTCCGAAGGGATACCTTTGGGAACTTCCGGAGGGATGCCTTGAAGAATTTCCGAAGAAACTCCTGAAGGAAATTCTCAAAAGAGCTTTTGAGGAAATAGTTTTAAAGAACTTCCGGAGGAATTGCTTTGAGGAATTTCCGGAGGAATTTCTTTGAGGAACTTCCGGAGGAGTTTCTTTGAGGAACTTCCGGAGGAATTTCTTTGAGGAACTTCCGGAGGAATTCCTTGAGGAACTTCCGGAGGAATTCCTTGAGGATCTTCCGGAAGAATTTTTTGAGGAACTTCCGGAGGAATTCCTTGAGGAACTTCCGGAGGAATTCTTTGAGGAGCTTCCAGAGGAACTCCTTCAGGAATTTCCGGAGGAATTCCTTGAAAAACTTCCGAAGGAATTCCTTGAGGAACTTCCGCAGGAATTTCTTGAGGGACTTATGGAGGAATTCCTTGAGGAACATCCGGAGGAATTCCCTGAAGAACTTCTGGAGGATCCCGTGGAAACCTTCCCGAGGAATCCCATGAAAAACTTCCGGAAGAATTCCTTGTGTAACTTCCGGAGGGATTTCTTGGGGAACTTCCGGAGGGATGCCTTGAGGAATTTCTGGAGAAACTCCTGAAGGATATTCTGAAAGAGCTTTCGGGGGAATATTTTGAAGAACTTCCGGAGGAATTCCTGAATGCACCTTCGGAGGATTTTTAAGGAACTTCCGAAACAATTCCTGAAGGAACATCCGGAGCAACTTCTGGAGGAATTCCTTGAGGATCTTTTGGAGGAATTCCTTGAAGAATTTTTGGAGGAATTCTTTGAAAACTTCCGGAGGAAATCCTGAAGGAACTTTCGAAGGCATTACTGAAGGAACTTCTGGGGGAGTTCCTGAAGGAACTTCCGGAGGAATTTCTGAAGGCACTTCCGGAATAATTCCTGAAGGAACTTCCGGAGGAATTCCTGAAGGAATTTCTGAAGGAACTTCCGGAGGAACTCCTAAAGGAACTTCCGTGGGAAATTCCTGAAGAAAAAAGAAAAACTTCCGGAGGAATTGCTGGAGGAACTTCTTGCATTAGTTAGTGATGAACTTAAAATTATGTTGAAAAATCACTTTAATAAAGTTCTTAAAAAAGATAAATCGCTTAATAAAGATTTGCTTTCAGGAGGAACTCTAGTAAAATTTCCTGAAGCAACTTCAGTAGAAATTCCAGTACTAACTCAAGTACGAATCGCTTGAGGAACTCACGGACGAATTCCTGAAGAAATTTTAGGAGGAATTTATTAAGGAATTCTCGGGAGAATTCTTTGAAGAAAGTCCGTAAGAATTTCTGGAGGAGTTCTTGGAGGAATTGCTTGAGGAACTCCCGGAAGAATTTCGGGAGGAATTTCTGGATGTACTGCCGGAGTAATTTCTGAAGAAATTTCAGGAGGAATTCTTAAAGGGATTTCCGGAGGAATTTTCTGGAGGAGTTTTTGTAGGAATTTCCGGGGAAATTCCTGGATGAATGTTCACATGAATTCCTAAAGAAATTCGTGGAGTGAATCCTATACAAATTTTAGAAATTCCGCCAGGAATTCTTCCAAAAAAGCCTCCAGAGATACCTGCGGAAGTTCCTCAAGAAATGTCTGCAGAACTTCCATTGAAAGCTTCTCCAGGAATTCGTCCAAGAGTTTCTCCAGCAATTCCTCTGGAAGTCACAACTCACACTAGAAATTCCATCGGAGGTTTCTTCAGGAATTTCATCGTACAATCCTCCAGGAATTCCATCGGTAGATCCTCCAGGAGTTCCATCAGAAGTGCCTCCAGGAATTCGTTCGGGAAATTTCCTAAAGGAATTCTACCGGTAGTTCTCCAAGGAATTTCTCCGGAAGATCCACCACCGAAATTCCTCCGGTAGCTCTTCCAAGAATTCCTTTTGAAGATCTTTTAGGAATTCTTTCGGAAGTTTCTCCCGAAATTCCTCGAGGGATTTCTCCGGAAGTTCCACCAGAATTTTTTTCCGGAAGTTCCTTCAGGAATTCTTCCATGCATTTCTCTGAACGTTCATCTAGAAACTTATTTGGAAGATTCTTCAGGCATTTTTCCGGAAGGTCCTACAGAATCTCCTCGGAAGTTCATCCAGGAATTTCGTCGGAAGTTCTTCCGGGAGTTCCTCCAGAAGTTACTCTAGGAATTCCTGAGAAAATCGCTAAAGTATTACTTTAGAAATTCGCTCGGGAATTTCTAAAAAATTTAATGTTTAATCATTTATGCTGCTTTACAAAGCCATTGCAGCATTCAAAATTTCAATTTATTTATGCAGCATTCAAAAGTTCATAAAAAAAATCATTCAAAAAATTCAAACGCATCGTTCAAATTTACTCAAAATGACTCTGAAAACGCCCTTATTGTTGAGGTCATAATGTGTATCTGTAAAGTTGCAATCAGGTAGTCAAATTTTATGATAAATGAAAAACATGTTTTATTTACGTAAGATGTACAAAATTTCGTCGCCAGGAACATCCATTTGAACCATTTCAACCGACATGGAAAAGTTGAAACAGAATCGTAATGATTCGTGTCAATTCGCGAGGTCAGAGCGTCGAATTGAAAGTAGTCAAAAATGTCCATTCGAACGAAAACGGGAATAGGGCAAACACTCGGTTAGAATTGGTTCGAACGAAAACGAGAATGCGAACTGTTCCCAGCAAACAATCAGTTCGACGTTAGATACTAGTTAGGGTATGTTAGCTATGCTTCGGTACAAATACATAACCATTTTTATGCTTTTATGTTGTTGCTACATTATCTGTATGCTTTTTCAATTTTGACAGTTCTTTTTTGTTGACTGGATCCCGAAAAAAGAAGGAACATTGACTTTATTTGTTCTTAATAAATAAAAGAAACGGGAAAAAGATAAATAACTTTCGCGGAAATTTAAACTGAAAGACTGCCATTCTGTGTCGATGCTGACATCAAGGTGCTCTTTTTATGGCGGATGCCGACAATTTACCGACGCTGGATCCCGGTTTGTGGATTTCAATAATCCGGATTTGCTGCTGCCTACGATATTTTTAACGGGCAAGTTTTGAGTTATTTGTATTCTTGCAAATTTGAATTAACCCCTGGACTTAAATTTGCCATTCATAGATGCTGTCATCAAGATGTCTCCCAAACGCTGCAGAAGGCAAAACGATATCGGTTGTACGGCCTTTGATGGCGGATGCCGACGGTTTTTCATACTGGATCCCGATTGTGAATGTTAACAAACCGTCCTGCTGCTGACGATAATGTTTACCGGTGAGTTTTGTGTCGTTGACTGCATTCATTAAATAATTTATGATATGTACCGTTCACAGTAATCGTGGGGATCCCGGCATTAAGCAGCATCCTGAAGAGTTGCAGAGCACAAAACCACCTACCGAAAAGTCAAATGCATCGCAATGGAAATGGTGTGTTGCAGCCGACGATGCTTACCAGGTAACTTTTGAGATTCAGTTCTTGTTCATACAAATTATTAAATTTCAGAACAATTTGCAATTTTCAGAGCCCTTGTCTGGGATAGTTATGCCAGCATGAAACTGTCTCCAGAACGTATGCACAGGTGAGCGTGATGAAACACCATTCGAATAGACCTTTGCCTTTGCTGGTGGTAATGTCGGGTAAGTTATCTGTTGATGTCCTAGAAGTCTGTATGCAATGATTAAATTTAAAGCTTTTCAATGATATTTTTGTAATTTACGATCGAGGATCAATTTGTTCCAGCTGTTATCTGAGGTAACTGTGTATTTGTGCTCAGTCCTCAGATAGTTTAGTCTCTAAAAAGACGGGTTTACCCAACTAAAGGTTTGCTTCCACGGATCAGAAAATTTTCTGGTCGGAAATTTTCTCATCTTCGCTGGACAATGTGTTAGCCCAATGGTTTATACATGAAAAATGGAAACTAGGCTTGGTAACTATGCAGTAGACTGGCCCAGATTACTATGGGGAGAAAAAAATGTTGTCGAATTCCACGGGGCACCCCCCAGAACTGTGTCTTTGGGTGAGAAAATCAATCTCTGAAAATTTCAGCTCAATCGCTTGTTGCATAAGCTGGCGCATTTGATTTGAAGTTTGTATGGGGATTTCAGCCAAAATGTATAGGAAAATACACCTCCGTCACTCATTCGATCTGGAAATTGGTTCTGATTGCTCGATTGACCTCAGAATTGCAAAAACGGCAGTTGGTATGCTACAGAACAATTTCACAGAACATTGCATGATGATTAAATAAACTTTTATATAATTTTCGGCTGAATTATTAGGAGCTGATTTGTGTATTTTTGGGTTTTTTGATCGAATCGCATCAGCCGAAACCCACATAAAAGTTTCATATAAAATAAATTAAAATTAAATTAAAATTAAATTAAAATTAAATTAAAATTAAATTAAAATTAAATTAAAATTAAATTAAAATTAAATTAAAATTAAATTAAAATTAAATTAAAATTAAATTAAAATTAAATTAAAATTAAATTAAAATTAAATTAAAATTAAATTAAAATTAAATTAAAATTAAATTAAAATTAAATTAAAATTAAATTAAAATTAAATTAAAATTAAATTAAAATTAAATTAAAATTAAATTAAAATTAAATTAAAATTAAATTAAAATTAAATTAAAATTAAATTAAAATTAAATTAAAATTAAATTAAAATTAAATTAAAATTAAATTAAAATTAAATTAAAATTAAATTAAAATTAAATTAAAATTAAATTAAAATTAAATTAAAATTAAATTAAAATTAAATTAAAATTAAATTAAAATTAAATTAAAATTAAATTAAAATTAAATTAAAATTAAATTAAAATTAAATTAAAATTAAATTAAAATTAAATTAAAATTAAATTAAAATTAAATTAAAATTAAATTAAAATTAAATTAAAATTAAATTAAAATTAAATTAAAATTAAATTAAAATTAAATTAAAATTAAATTAAAATTAAATTAAAAATTAAATTAAAAGTAAATTAAAATTAAATTAAAATTAAATTAAAATTAAATTAAAATTAAATTAAAATTAAATTAAAATTAAATTAAAATTAAATTAAAATTAAATTAAAATTAAATTAAAATTAAATTAAAATTAAATTAAAATTAAATTAAAATTAAATTAAAATTAAATTAAAATTAAATTAAAATTAAATTAAAATTAAATTAAAATTAAATTAAAATTAAATTAAAATTAAATTAAAATTAAATTAAAATTAAATTAAAATTAAATTAAAATTAAATTAAAATTAAATTAAAATTAAATTAAAATTAAATTAAAATTAAATTAAAATTAAATTAAAATTAAATTAAAATTAAATTAAAATTAAATTAAAATTAAATTAAAATTAAATTAAAATTAAATTAAAATTAAATTAAAATTAAATTAAAATTAAATTAAAATTAAATTAAAATTAAATTAAAATTAAATTAAAATTAAATTAAAATTAAATTAAAATTAAATTAAAATTAAAATTAAAATTAAATTAAAATTAAATTAAAATTAAATTAAAATTAAATTAAAATTAAATTAAAATTAAATTAAAATTAAATTAAAATTAAATTAAAATTAAATTAAAATTAAATTAAAATTAAATTAAAATTAAATTAAAATTAAATTAAAATTAAATTAAAATTAAATTAAAATTAAATTAAAATTAAATTAAAATTAAATTAAAATTAAATTAAAATTAAATTAAAATTAAATTAAAATTAAATTAAAATTAAATTAAAATTAAATTAAAATTAAATTAAAATTAAATTAAAATTAAATTAAAATTAAATTAAAATTAAATTAAAATTAAATTAAAATTAAATTAAAATTAAATTAAAATTAAATTAAAATTAAATTAAAATTAAATTAAAATTAAATTAAAATTAAATTAAAATTAAATTAAAATTAAATTAAAATTAAATTAAAATTAAATTAAAATTAAATTAAAATTAAATTAAAATTAAATTAAAATTAAATTAAAATTAAATTTAAATTAAAATTAAATTAAAAATAAATTAAAATTAAATTAAAATTAAATCAATAAAATCGATAAAATTACAAATGAGTGTTTAAAACATTGCCATTTGAAGACGTGAAGATAGGATCTCTGTCCGACGATCTGAGATTCTTCTTATTGGACCAAGCAATTCTTCATGCACTTGAGCTTACAACCTAGACTTCATGCATCGCATAGAATCTTCCCCATCTTGCAGTGAAATAACGCCTATTGGTCCTGCAGCAACTCATCTCCTACACCCGGCGATTTCTCAGGAACCAACCAGCACCACCTGGAGCATAGAATAGAATTTGATTTTGAGAAAAAATATCTTGCTTTTCAAACAACAGTGTCTTACCCAGGCGAAATCCAGATGCATTCTGCTGGTTGAGATTCGTTCCCGGATGGAAATTAATATTCCGAAAAGACATTCCTCGTCGCCTGGCAGTAGAGCTGTCAACCACCGAAAAGAAAAGTGCCTCCTCTGAATCTGAAAGTGAATTAAAACAAGGGTCGTAGAAAGATATGTAGATAGGAATGAGAGCACTGAACTCATATTTTATATTGAAATATTGATTTAAACTTACTTGCTTTATCTCACCATTTTATGGTGGTCCCAACTGATGCGCATTCTTCAGGCCAGAGACGTTATGATTATAAAAAAACACCAAATCGCTGTTGGCAAAACCAATTAAACAAAAAAAGCCATAAGTAATGGTTATCTTATAATATATGCGCATTATGAAGGGAAACTTACTCAATGGAGCTGCCAAAGAAATGTGAATGCTGCCGGAGTATTCCATCCAAAACGCGGACCGTATCACAGCGACTATTCAGAGGAAACCCCATCCCATCTATGCGTTGCATCCTTGAGCGCTTCTCATCAGCGATTTCTGCCCTGGGGTGACCATGACCAGCTTCTCGTCGATGCCTGCAACTTAGTTTTGCAGATGCTGACACAAAGCCGAATGCTGAAATTCGAAGTTTAATATTAACAAGCTACCTTAATGTTCTTAATCAGTGAAAGTAAATACTTACATGAAAAAGCAATCAAACATCGCAATATACATATTGATTTTTCAGAAGAAAAAATCGCAAAAACAGCTTGGAAGCAACGTCACTTGTTTTTTTTTTCTGTTTATGTTTCCAGTTTGTTGCCGGCGTTGCAAAGCACGAGAGAAAAGAGGAAAAGCATGACACTGAAGTGTATGTTATATGCTTTCTGAAGAGAAGCATAACTAACAGACCCTAACCAGACCCTAACATCTCACAGATTGTTACTCTGGGAAGGGTGTATAAGATTACCTACTAGTTTGGCATTCGAAAACTAAGAATAATTCATCCAGATGATGATAGCGTCTTTCTGTTCAGTAAATGCATGATGGAATGATAAAGGTTCACAAAGATTTACTTGTTTCTTGTAGAGAAACTGTGTCATTTTCAACTTCCCTATTATTTTTTCTCATTTTTCTATTTCTTCACTAGTTCTACGTTCCAGCTCTCTATAAAACTAAGTGGTGCTTAGTGTTCTAGAATTTCTTCATTTTATTGAAAGACAGATTTTGATAGATTTCTACACGGAGCTGTTGAAAAATCTAACAACACCAGTTTGGTAGGAATTTTACAACATTTTATCCATTTAAACCAATATCCAATCTGAAATATTTTAATTTCTTTATTGACCATTAGCACCGTCCTTTGAGGTGGAACTATGCATTGCTTCTATGATCTTACTGTACACTTTCAAGTAAACTTGGGCGTTGTATATGAAATCAAGGTGACCCCATCCGGGTAACTCTGATTGGGACTGCACTGTTGGTAGATTCTTTACCAGTCTTTGGAAGTCCTGCAAAAGCCACATATAATCTACAGTTGTAGAAAACAATATTCTATTTAGAAATTACCGTCAATGAAGTGAAAAACTCTTTGCTACCAGAATACAAGATGAACGGAACAGTCACCTTCGACAAGTCGTACTCCGTCGGTTTGGCCTGTTTATAACGTTTCATGTTGGTTAAAAAGTTTTTGTAATCGAACTGCTGAAATTTCCCTACAAATGTATGGGCGATAATTGAAAACAACCCAAAACCATCTTAGCTTCAAGCTCCACTTACTCGTTTGAATCAATTGCCCGTAGTGAACGAGCTGTTTCGTGGAAATTCCTGACAGTGCATTGTCGAGAAGCCCCGGCAGCAACAGTCTGGCTTGTTCCGAGGAATATCCGAACATTTCCACCAGCAGATCGTTGCAAACTGTACGCGTGGGTGCATTGCCAGAACAAATTATGTTTCCTACGAATTGGAGAGCGTTCTCCGTCGGCGTGAGCTCAAATATTTTCAACGAACTGAGCGTCATCTTAGGGAAATTGGATCCGGTTTCAAAGGCGCGTTACACTGGAAATTCGAACTAAATCTTACCCAAAGCTGGTCGTTGAACATGGCGAGGTTCTTCACGATTTCGTTATTGCCATTGCCGAGATAGGCAACGGGAGCCATTCCGGTAGCAATGGAAATTTTCCGATTGTATTTGGGTTTCTCCGAAAGCAGTGCCAGCAACGCCGTAACGCCTTGATTGTGGCCTACGTAGAACAATTGGCGCTGATTCGTTTGGCGCAAAATGTAGTCAATCATGGCAGGCAAATCTCCGACGCCGATTTCATGCCAGCTGTAAAGAGCAGAAAGTTACTGAACTGAGAATAAATTGGGTTTTCTAGATAGATTTTTTAACAAGTAGAAAAACAAGTATAGAAGTTCCTCCACAATCATGGTTCATGCCTAACTATTAGTCACATCGGTCTCCTTTTAAGCCTTGAATTCAAAGTAGCTGTTTACCGAAAAAGAATCGAACAATTAAGAAGTTTTATTACCCTGCACCCACATATATAGATACCTATTCGGACGACAAAGTTTAATTATTTCTGCATTTAATTTCGCATTATTAAATCCAAATGATCGCACGTGCCTCACTATCCTTACTCCTTCCCAAGAAGATGGAATTAGCCTACGTGCGCTTGATAGCGCGCAGAGATGCCACGGCAGAACGAAATAAATAGGAATAAATTAATTATCATCTGCTGGACGCCAAGTAGGACCGCCCGGAAAGCGTTAAAACGAACGGGGATCCAGACCGTGTCTCGGGTGGACGCTTCACTCCGCTCTGGGGTGGAAATTATCGCCTCTCTTCCAATTGCATACCATAATTAGGGGTAATTAACTTGGCCATTTTTACCCCGATTATCTCGATGGTTCACGGTGCAAGTGGAAACGTTTGAAAACGTGAAATAAATCGCATCTCCTGCTATCTGCCACCAAACGAACCGCGTAAATTTCGGTGAAATATGTTCTTGATTATATTACATGGGTCAGAAAATACAGCAGTAAAGAATCGAATATTGTACAGATTCTTTTTGAATATGTTGCTGTAGACAGGTAGGTATATAATCACGAGATATATTGATTAAAGTATTCATTCAAGGGTATTCAATTACAGACAGATTTTTCAAACATTATGACCTGTTTATTTGTTTTCCCTAATTTCTGCTCATCCGTTTTCTTCAAGGCAGCCTCAGCCTTTAGCAATCTTATCCACAAACTTAATTCCTTTTGATTCGAAAGAACAGATTTTATCGTAATTTCTGGAGATATTTTTTAATAAAAATTACCACCCCATTAAGGATAATCCTCATGAAATCCAAAACAAAATGCACCTTTTATCTTCCTTTATTTATGTGAATTTTTAAATTTTAAGTTCTTCACTCCCACTCGCGTTTTCAAGGGCACCCCATTCAAAACGGGAGCCACGCACAACTGTCATTTTTATTATTCCAGCTTTGCTGCGTTGCAGCATGCGTGGAATAATAAAAATGACAGTTGTGCGTGGTTCCTGTTTTGAAGGGGTGCCCTTAAGAACTCGAGTGCAATTAGTTTTGGATCGCGTGAGGAATGTCCTTAATTCCCCCAATATAATTATAAAATGAGATAAAATCGTTCAAATCGGTCTACAAACAGCTGAAATCTTGTTGCTGCATTTTTTATAAAGCGCACACACACATACATACATACATGTGCTCAGTTGTCGAGTTGACTTGATTGGTATATTTGACATGGGTCTCCGAGCCTCAGATCTTCTTCACCATCTTTGCAGAGTTGCTGTATGGCATTCTTGCAACACGCCCTGCCCATCGTACCCTTCGGGCTTAAGTTACCTTCTGGATGCTGGGTTCGTCGTAAGCTGGGTGAGCTCGTGGTTCATCCTTCGCCATCACACACCGTCTTCTTGCAAAAGATGATCCTAAGCATGGTTCGTCTCTCTAATACAGCGAGTGCTTGAAAGTCCTCCTCGAGCATGGTACAAGTTTCATGTCCAAAGAAGACTACCGGTCTTATACGCATTTTGTACATGACACATTTGGTGCGAGTGTGAATCTTTTTTGACCGCAGTTTTTTCTGGAGCCCGTAGTAGGTTTGACTTTCACAAATGATTATTATTATTATTTATTCAAACTAAGGCCGAAGTGGCCTGTGCGTTATATAAGAGTCTTCTCCATTCGGCTTGGTCCATGGCTACACGTCGCCAACTACGCAGTCTACGGAGGGTCCGCAAGTCATCTTCCACCTGATCGATCCACCTTGCCCGCTGCGCACCTCGCCTTCTTGTGCCCGTCGGATCGTTGTCGAGAACCATTTTCACCGGGTTACTGTCCGACATTCTGGCTACGTGCCCGGCCCACCGCAGTCGTCCGATTTTCGCGGTGTGAACGATGGATGGTTCTCCCAACAGCTGATGCAACTCATGGTTCATTCGCCTCCTCCACGTACCGTCCGCCATCTGCACCCCACCATAGATGGTACGCAGCACTTTCCTTTCGAAAACTCCAAGTGCGCGTTGGTCCTCCACGAGCATCGTCCAGGTCTCGTGTCCGTAGAGGACTACCGGTCTAATGAGCGTTTTGTAGATTGTCAGTTTGGTACGGCGGCGAACTCTATTTGATCGGAGCGTCTTGCGGAGTCCAAAGTATGTACGATTTCCAGCCACTATGCGTCTCCGAATTTCTCTGCTGGTATCATTTTCGGCAGTCACCAGTGAGCCCAAGTACACAAATTCTTCTACCACCTCGATTTCGTCACCACCGATGCAAACTCGCGGTGGGTGGCTCACATTGTCTTCTCTTGAACCTCTTCCTATCATGTACTTCGTCTTCGACGTGTTGATGACTAGTCCGATCCGCTTGGCTTCCCTCTTCAATCTGATGTAGGCTTCCTCCATCTTCTCAAAGTTACGTACCATAATATCAATGTCGTCGGCGAAGCCAAATAGCTGGACGGACTTATTGAAAATTGTCCCACACCTGTTAATCCCTGCTCTTCGTATTACCCCTTCCAAAGCGATGTTGAATAGCAGACACGAAAGACCATCACCTTGCCGTAACCCTCTGCGGATTTCGAAGGGACTCGAGAATGCCCCTGAAACACGAACTACGCACATCACCCGATCCATCGTCGCTTTGGTCAACCGTGTCAGTTTATCCGGAAATCCGTATTCGTGCATTAGCTGCCATAGCTGGTCCCGATCGATTGTATCATATGCGGCTTTGAAGTCGATGAATAGATGATGTGTGGGCACGTTGTATTCGTGGCATTTCTGCAGTACTTGGCGAATGGCGAACACCTGGTCCGTGATGGAGCGTTCGCCCATAAAACCCGCCTGGTACTGCCCCACGAACTCCCTTGCAATTGGTGTTAGTCGACGGCATAAAATTTGGGAGAGTACCTTGTAGGCGGCGTTCAGCAATGTGATTGCGCGGTAGTTGCTACAATCCAGCTTATCGCCCTTTTTGTAGATGGGACACACGACACCTTCCATCCACTCCTGCGGCAGAACCTCATCCTCCCAAACCTTGGTAATCACCCAATGCAGCGCTCTAGCCAGTGCTTCACCACCGTGTTTAAACAGCTCTCCTGGTAGTTGGTCAACTCCAGGGCTTTGTTGTTTTTCAGCCGGCCGATCTCCTCCTGGATTTCCTGGAGATTCGGAGCCGGAAGTCGCATGTCCTGCGCGCGTGCTCCTAGGTTCATTACCATACCGCCACCGTCGTCTGCCATATCGCCATTCAGGTGCTCTTCGTAGTGCTGCCGCCACCTTTGGATCACCTCACGCTCGTTCGTAAGAAGGTTCCCGTCTATGTCCTTACACATATCGGGCTGTGGAACGTGGCCCTTACGTGAACGGTTCAACTTCTCATAGAACTTTCGTGCGTTATTAGCGCGGTACAGTTCCTCCGTCTCTTCACGGTCTCGATCTTCCTGCTGGCGCTTTTTCCTCCGGAAAATCGAGTTTTGTCTGTTCCGCGCCCGTTTGTATCGTGCCTCGTTCGCCCTCGTGCGGTGTTGCAGCAATCTCGCCCATGCTGCATTCTTCTCCTCAACTAACTGCTCACATTCCGTCATACCAGTCGTTTCTCTGATCCGGAGCCACCGTGCCTAGTGCAGCGGTTGCGGTGCTTCCAATGGCGGATCGAATATCTCTCCAGCCATCTTCAAGAGATGCTGCGCCTAGCTGCTCTTCCGTTGGGAGTGCCACTTCCAGCTGCTGCGCGTAGTCTTGGGCTAGTCTACCGTCTTGTAGCCGCCCAATGTTAAGCCGCGGCGGACGACTCCGACGCGTGTTGATCACCGTCGAGAGTTTTGAGCGCAGACATACTGCGACGAGGTAGTGGTCGGATTCAATATTCGCACTGCGGTAAGTGCGTACGTTCGTGATGTCGGAGAAGAATTTACCGTCGATTAGAACGTGGTCGATTTGGTTTTCCGTTACTTGATTAGGTGATTTCCATGTGGCCTTGTGGATATTCTTGCGGGGGATGAAAGTGCTTCGGACTACCATTCCGCGGGAGGCAGCAAAGTTTATGCATCGTTGGCCGTTGTCGTTCGATACGGTATACAGACTATCCGGTCCGATGACCGGTCTATACATTTCCTCCCTTCCTACCTGAGCGTTCATGTCACCGATGACGATTTTGACGTCCCGCAGTGGGCATCCATCGTATGTCTGCTCCAGCTGCGCATAGAACGCTTCTTTTTCGTCGTCGGATCTCCCTCGTGTGGGCAGTGCACGTTGATGATGCTATAGTTGAAGAAACGGCCTTTTATCCTCAGCTTGCACATCCTTGCGTTGATTGGCTGCCACCCAATCACGCGTTGGCGCATCTTTCCCAGCACTATGAAGCCGGTTCCCAGCTCGTTGGTGGTGCCACAGCTTTGGTAGAAGGTAGCCGCTCGATGCCCGCTTTTCCACACTTTCTGTCCTGTCCAGCAGATTTCCTGCAGCGCTACGACATCAAAGTTGCGGGGATGTAGTTCATCGTAGATTATCCTATCGCAACCTGCGAAGCCTAGCGACTTGCAGTTCCATGTTCCAAGCTTCCAATCGTGATCCTTAATTCGTCGCCTAGGTCGTTGCCGATTGTATCGAGTCGTATTATCTTCTATGTCGTTCGTAATGGTTGTTTTCTGAAGCGGCTTATTGGGCCTGCGCAAACCTCTTGTCTCGTCGGAGGGCCGTCGTGTCAGGTTTGTTTAGTGTCCCACCTAACAGCAGGACATGAGCTTGTACGCTTTGAGCGGCACTTGGTCGCTTCGGTGGAGCCTACTTGCGGATACATGCAGCGTTTTATAGAGGTTTAACAGGGCCCACTGTCAAACCCCACCACATCCTAGGCAGGCGCCACAACTCGCAGATGGCCTGGGGAGGGATCGTCAAGCCCTTGGACATAGTCCCTGCTGCCCCCCAGAGCATCAAGACATCAAATAGAACCGAATAAGAGGGCGGCCCATCTAAAAAATTGAAAAAAGTTTTTCCCATACTAATTTGAGCCACCCTAATGCATATATTTGTTGAAAACCACAGATCATGCATAATTTTCCATGAGAAATCCTGTATAATAGTTGTAACATTGTTCCGACGAAATTGTATAGCAAATTTATTTAATATTACAGAATATTTTAAACGAAATTTTCTTCAAGCAAAACAAACAAACTATTTGGATTCAAACAATTAGTCGTCGTTGCCATCGACTACCACTGATTCAAATTCATCGCAAGGTAGATTAAAAATGGGGGAATCTCTGAAATGTCAAACTTGGGTACCGAGGGACCAAATGCAGTACTAGAAGTGGTCCCTCGAAAGAGCTCTACAGTGACGTCTTAATTAGTCTTTGGTATCACAGAACGCACTTTCACTTTTTTTTTGTGTAATAGAATACAAACACATATATATATATTTTTTTTATGAGTGTCACTTTTACTTTTGCAAAATTGTATTTTTTCCTGAGTGTACCAGTGATGAATGACGTTCAGCGCACGCACACTAATGTTCGTGATGTGTTTACCTTACCTTTTTTTCACAACCTCAAACCGACACATTTGGATGTGATAATCTCAACACAACTCTTTTTTTTTCACCAAAACAAACGCGGTTTTAATTTTTTTTTCTCGCGAAAGACCGAGCTCATTTAATTGGAAGCGTCACATTTGTCACAACAAACCGACTTGGCCAATGTCGTGTTCGGAGGAGACGGCCTCACCCGAATCAGCCGTCTCCAGCTGCTGCTCGATCCGCAGCAGCTCGGAAGCATTACTTCTTCCCGCGAAATACATCACAAAACTGAAGCTGACTCCGCTCATCTGTCACTCACACATCTGGCACTCGTGTCCAATGTATATGCCCTCTTATTCTGTTTATATTTATATTATCAATACCCGTCTCAATCCCTACAATGCCCAAAGAACAAAACTATTAAATAAACTCATTATTTCAATTAATTATGTCTAAATAATTATAAAAACTGTATAAAAACGTTATTAAAATAAGGTAAGGGACAACTAAAACGATATTGAATGATTTATCAATAAAATGAGGGTGCCCATAACCGAACCAGTAAGGGTGCCCACAACCGAATTTCGCAGCGTTTTTGGAACGTGAAGAAAAAAAGGTTCGCGCTAAAATTTTGATGGCAATCGTCACTGAGCCTCATAATAGATTAAACTTACTGTATAAATACGCATTAGAACTCACTTCAATTTATGACACTTTGAAAGAGGCCAAAAAAAAACTTTCGTGTTGTTTTTCTTGTACAAAAAACTATTTGTTTCTAGTTCAAAGTAGAGATGCCCATCCAGTTTAATATTGAGCACAAAACATCATGCTATTATAGCAAACAAATGACAGTTGTCAGCATGACAGCATCTCTTATATGTCAAAAGATACATAGGAATGCCCATAACCGAACGGTGCCCACAACCGAACCTCCTCTCCTACTGTTGATATTACCCCGCTGATCAAAGTTCCCCCGGATTACGGTACCTCGAAATTTCAAAAAAAATTGCTCTGAAACTCTGAAGAAATTTCTTCGAAAACGTGAAGGATTTCCAACGGAAATTCTGAAAAAAAATTCCAATTTTCAAATTTTCGATCGAAAAATACAAAGAATTTCCCTCGAATATTCAAAAGAATTTTCTGTCGAAATGCAAAAAAAAAATCTCTCAAAAATGTCATGGAATTGCGCTCATATCAATATATCATAAATATCAAATCAAGAATCGCCTCCGGAAATTACAAAAAATCCACGGAAATCGCGAAGAATTGTTCTAAGAAAAGCTAAGAAACTCCCCTCGAATAATTTCTCCAAAAACACTCCAAGGAATTTTCCTTGCCTGTTCCGCATAATTTCCCCCAGAAATTCTGAAAAGTTTCCTTCGCAAATTCCTAAGATTTTTCTTTGAACTATCAGAAGAATTTCCCTCGAAAATTCCAAAGAATATCCTACAGAAAATGCGAAAATGCTCCGTTCTTAGAATCCAGTAGTTCAGTACAATTCGATTCGAAAATTGTAAATATACGAGAAAGGCAAAAATGTTGGGAAACTGTAGAACACAGAGTGTGTTCTATTATAATGCTTTCCAGAAGTCTGTGCACAAACTAAGAAGAATTGCAAAGAAGTAGTACCTATACGTTAAAATGCGATAGAGTTCTAATGAGCAATACCTGAAGTCCCAGAAAGCCGCATCCTTCGGAGTGTGATGCAGGCTCTTTCTCGAGAAACGCGTCCCTCGAGCATTTCCCATCCAAACATCGAACCCCGCATCGGCCAGTACAAATGCCAACCCACTTTCCGGTCCGGTTACGACGAAATCGGCCGCAGTCGAGAATATTCCATGCATGAGCAGAACGACACCTCGGCAGCCCCCACCATTATCCAGAATGTTCGAAGAAACGGATCCCAACGTGTCATTCGAGGAGTCCAAATCCTCCTCAAAAGCCGGATCCGGAATTCGGTGCAGTTTGAGGATATAACCATCCTTGGTTGTGACCACATGAATTTCGGCAGGATATTCTGCCGCTTCTATTGCGTCTATCTGGAATTGGAAATAATGTTGTTATAAAGTTGCATTAAGCATTGAAAATTTCCTAAAACAAGTGCTCCTCCAGCTCCAATAACTCGATAGTCTAATCCCTGTTAGCCATTAGCTAATTTACCACTAAATCTCTTTCGTAGCTGGCAAATCGTTGCCTCCCATTAGTTAACCCAAAGTTCTTGATCCCCATCGAAGAACCATTATTTGAGCTCTTCCTGCTGGTGACGATTGTGCCATTCCGTTCGCCAGCAGTGACATCGATGGCTTCGGCCCGGATAAAGGTCGGTATTACAATTAAAACTAATTGCAGAATAACTTCCATCGCACATGGACTGCAAATTTCCAAACGTATATAGGTCCTGATGGCAACTCTTTGGTGGTGCCGTCGGTTCCTCAGTGTGATGATTTTCAATGGAGTACGGCGTGTTGCGTGGCACAATTCAACAGTCCAGCCCAGCAGCTGCAGACACCGAATACTGGAATCGCACAAAATTAGCCACTGCCGAATGGATGGGTTAAGGGTAGTTGACTTCACACATTCTACATTGGTGTAGCAAGTATTTGTCATGATTGCAGATCCTAAAAGATTCTAAAATTGAGTTTTGGACACATTTCCTATGATTTTTCTATGACAATTGATAGTTTATTGACCCAAAAAAACAGAAAATAGAGAGGTAAGTTTTTAAAGCATTTGTATCGCCTTCATTCATTCTATCAAAAGTACATCATCATTATATCAGAAATCCGTTCAACATGTTTTCTATTAAAAATTGATCAGATCGGATTCCGGGCTTAACAGTTATGGTAAAAAAAATTGTTGTGGTGCGTTAGGAGAGATCTAACGAGTTTTTGGATCGCATTAATTTATTCATTTGTTACCCTTCTTACATCCTAAGAAGGGTATAAAGATCGCTTGAAAAACCGACTTTTTATCCGAGGCTCGGAGACCCAAGTCGTATATACCAATCAACTCAGCTCGACGAACTGAGCACATGTATGTATGTGTGTGTGTGTGTGTGTGTGTGCGTATGTGTGTGCGTTACAAAAATGTCACATCAAGATCTCAGCCGTCCGTGGACCGATTTGCACGATTTTAACACTAAACGAAAGCTATGACTTTGTCATTGTACAAGTTCATTTTTGCAATCGGACATTTGGTTCCAGAGATATGTGAGAAATACGAACATGAAGTGTATTTTCAGAAAACTAACAAAATAATGTCACATGAATATCTCAGCCGTCTGTAAACCAATTTGCATGATTTTATCTTTAAACGAAAGCTATGACTTTGCCTGCCATTGAACCCATTGTATTTTGTTTTGCAATTAAACATTGGGTTCCGGAGATATCTCTGAAATACGAACATAAAGCATTAGACGTATCAACTTCACACATTGGTAAAATATGTCCCATCAAGATCTCAGTCGTCCTTGGACCGATTTGTGCGATTTTATCTTTAAACGAAAGCTATGTTTTGTCATTGGACCCATTCATTTTTTTCTGCAATTGGAAATTCGGTTTCAGAGATATCTGTGAAATACGAATATGAGACATATTTTCAGACTACTAATGAAGAATTGTCACACCAATATCTCAGCCGTCTATGACCCGATTTGAACTCTTTTGGGCTTAAACAGAAGCTGTAATATTGCCATTTAAGGCGGCAAATCAAATCTGCAGTCTCTTTGTATTTTTTCAAAATTGTTAAATTTCCAGAAATATCCTTTTTTTATTTTGAAATCGATAAAAGCATGATAATATCAGTTATTTGTTATTCAATTGAAGGTCATATGCATAGAAATTGTAATATGCACTGGGCACACACAACCATTCAAAAGTGTAAGAAGGGTTGCGTTCACTGTAGGTGGATTAAGTCGGGTTTTTTTTCAATTACTGAAGATCTTATTATCGAAAAACTATAAACGCACAAAAAAGAATTTTGTTCCTTATTCGAGTTAAAATAAATTTCCCACTCGAGGGAAACAAAGACCCTCAATTAGGATTAAGCACACATATTAAGTAGCCCCATCTAGCTACGTCAATTCAGAATCACCAATTCAACTCCATAGACGAAGTGTAGTGGCCACTCGTTGTATAGTGTCATAATCTGGAATATTGTTCCGCTGCTGCTTTTTGCCATCATCAGTACTCAGTAGTTGCCAGATAGACGTCGCCGGTCGTCATGATAGTCATTTGTTTCCAGTTCGTAAGCACATTAATTAGTCCCATCCGTATTGTTCCCACAGCTGATGCCAGTAACTCTCGGTTCATGTAGCATGGTGTTACAGCATTTTGGCAATTAAACTTTGGAGGCGATTAAAACCGAGATCGGCGAACTTTGGTTACGATGTAATAGTTTACTTGTTTGTTCACCTGGCCAATCAAATTTTATTGTTTCATAGCTTTGCGAAATTTTATGGCAGATATTGAACTCATATGATAAAAATCTCTTTATGCTGCGCCCCTACTCTCGACGACTTTCAATACATGATTGGTTTCTGTAGATTGAAATGCGATTTAGCAATAATTCCAATTCAATCTAGACGAACACGCCAAGTATGACATATTCAAACTACATAATGTGACCAAACGCTGCATTTTTTAACTTCGTTTTACAAATTTATAACAATTTATACAGCCTTACAAATATTTTTTCAAGTTTTTTTGGACCAAAATTTATGCGAAATGCACTTTTTAGGATCCATTTGCAAGCCAGTGACGCAACCCAGATAGGCGTCCCGCGTTTCGCAGGACGCTTTCTGGTCACATTAAAACTACAGGATAAGGAATTGCTATCAAAAGCACTCGGATAGACCGGCACGAAGCACGGTTTCGCTGTCCGGACTCCACGACATGGATGAGGACTCGGCGGACTCGACGACGAGAAAGAAGCGTTCTTCGCACAGCTGGAGCAGACATACGACGTATGCCCACTGCAGGACGTCAAAATCGTCATCGGCGACATGAACGCCCAGGTAGGCCGGAAGGAAATGTATAGACCGGTCATCGAACCGGATAGTCTGCACACCGTATCGAATGACAACGGCCAACGATGCATAAACTTCGCAGCCTCCCGCGGAATGGTAGTCCGAAGTAAAGACACTATATACAAAGACGGGAAGTCTGATCCCCGAACAAATAAATCACCAGGCAACTCTGCGTACGCAACACTGCTGGTGCTAGATATACTTTCCACATTGGTGTATACAAATTTCATAATTCAAAATTATTTGATTTGTATCGTGTTCAACCACCCAATAAAAAGCCATAATTCACTATAAACATGTTTAATTGATTTTCAACCACATACGAACACTTTTTTACCTAAATTCATGAAAAATATTCAAAAAATAATACAAACATATTTATTCGTGCTGGTTCAAATGAACGCTTGCCAAATGTTGCGCGCGATATTTTGGAATGACAGGTATCTTGCTCGATTGGAATGACACTGACAGTAAATTTGGAATTCCAATTGGAACATTTCCCGCCTTTGTTTATAGTGTCTTTAGTCCGAAGCACCTATTTTCCCCGCAAAAATATCCACAAGGCCACATGGAGATCACCTAACCAATCTAATCGTTCTAATCGACGGAAAATTCTCGCTTAACTTTTCAAAAGGACCTATGTAACATTTTTTTCATGAATTAATTTGAATAGCGGAGTCAACAGAACAACATGAGAGCTATTAATTGCGCTATTCAAATTAATTCATGAAAATATGTTACTTAGGTCCTTTTGAAAAGTTAAGCGAGAATTCTTCTCCGATATTACGAACGCCCACACTTACAGCAGTGCAAATATTGAATCCGACCACTACCTCGTTGCAGTATGTCTGCGCTCAAAACTCTCGACGGTGTACAACACGCGTCGAAGTCGGACTGCGGACCGCGGCTTTACATTGGGCGGCTACAAGACGGTAGACTAGCCCAAGAATACGGCAGCTGGAAGTGGCGCTCCCAACGGAAGAGCAGCTATTCGCAGCGTCTCTTGAAGATTCGATCCGCCATTGGAAGCACCGCAACCGCTGCACTAGGCACGGTGCCCCCTGTGTGGCCCTGAATGGCCAGAGCGAAGTTATGACGGCGACTCCCCGTGGATGCGTGTGCACGCCGCGGAGGTCTGACTGGAATAGGGCAAAATCATGGCTTGCTGCTCGCCGATTGACACGCTGATGTGTGAATCTATTATAACACGGTAAAGGCATTTTACTCAAACCCCACATCTCCCTTCTTCTCTCATTAAAAAACGCAAAATAAAATCTTCTAGCATAGGATGCAATGCTTGTTTTTCTCCTGGGTTATTTAAATGCGCAAAAGCGCGAACATCGGTTGCAATTGAGCAACCGGTTAACTCCATTGAAAACTGCACACCAGAATAAACTTGACTCAACATCATGGTTTTAATACAGGCCTGCCCAACCTTTTCACGCCACGGGCCAATTTTTAAAATTCACACTTGCTGGCGGGCCAGAAAATATTCGGAAAAAAACTTTTTTTTAATTTTCAAAATTATCTAAAAAAAACTAAACTCGATCGTTGCATGAGGAATCTATTTGAAGCATTTCAGGTAAATTATTCAAATCGGTAAACTGTGTTGATAAAATGGGAAATTCGTTACTTTACCAGCATATTTGCATGAACTGTTTTCAACGGGATGAGAGAAATGTACCAGATTTCTGCAACCCACTGTGCCAAAGTGCTTCATGTTCTCTTCATTGAGATGTTTGGCGATATCTGCTAGAAAAGCGAAGCCAAGGATCATTCAGCTCGAGTATTGGTTTTCCTTTATCTTGTAAAAATAGTTCCATTTCCTTTTGAAAAAAAATCTCCCAAGCATAGTACCAAGGCGTAGTTAATGAACTTCGCAATAATACAGGAAGTTTTTGTATTCATCATTTCCATCAACATCATTTATAATTGGTGATGGTTGATATCCCTAACATTGATACAGTTGATTGTCTTCATAACAAACGTCATTACTTGAGGAATATTGATCGTTTTCGCATATCGATTCTATTGGTGAACTAGTCGACCCGGCAGACGTTGTCCTGCATAGTAGGCGAAAATGCCCATACGAAATTTCCATACGAATCGTAATTGTAGTATTTCACGAATTACTCAACCTTACTCGTTACTTTTCGCATGAGGAAATATCATATAAACCCGTCGGAAACGATAACGAACATATCTGCTGAAGTAATGAAGAAAATCCATCTAGCCGTTTTCGAGTTATGCGGATACGAACACAGACCATTTCATTTTTATTATATAGACTAGTCGACCCGGCAGACGTTGTCCTGCATAGTAGGCGAAAATGCGCCAATACAAAGTTTCCATACGATTCTTAATTTTAGTTTTTCACGATTTCTTCAACCTTACTCGTGAATTTTGCATGAGGAAATATCATATAAACCCGTCGGAAACGATAACGAACATATTTGCTGAAGGGATGAAGAAAATCCATCCAGCCGTTTTCGAGTTATGCGGATACGAACACAGACCATTTCATTTTTATATATAAGATATGCAGTATGGCAGGAAATACCGCCATATCTTTGTGATTGCTTTTCCATGCTTAGAATTGCCACAACGCCATTGTTATTTCCTGTCATTGATTGCTGGTGCTGCATCAATCGTAAGGTCACTTAGGTTTTCCAAGAAGCAAAATTGTTCCTTCGCACAGGTCTTATCAGCCCTCAAGGTTTCCCGTTAGTTGTTCCCTGCGTAGGGTGCGAAGCTGCCAATTTCTTTGTCATTCGAAAATGACTATCAATTCCTCTTATGAACACAGACAATTTTGCCACGTTTCTTTTTATCTTTATTAGAGAAGCTTGCAGCCCCGGGCTGTCTCATCTCTATGCCACATTTTACACGTCAGTATTTCCATCGTTTGCGAGAGAATTTCACGTAACGTAGCTTTCAAATCTTCTGCGGAAACTTTTACTCTTCACCGTGTTCCGCGCAAACTAATGTTTCTGAAGGAGGCTATTTCCTTGAGACTTACGTTGGTGTAAACCAGAACCTAAATGTTTTTCTTAACAAGCTCTCGGTCCTGGAAAATTTTTATCCGTTTTGCCAAGATCCTACTAACAGCAAAACTGGCCCGTACTTCATTTTCTGACTTTGTATTTTCTTGAGTGAAGAGAGTTTTTGTTTCTATAATCCATTGTACCAATAATTTAAATCAAGGAATGTAAATTTAAATTGATTGAGCGCCCTACCTTTGAAGTTCTACCAAATTTTGTTTCGTACCTGAGCCTTCTCAAGTATCATATTTCATGGAATGCTTGGATTCAGATTTTATTCTTTGAATATTGCAAAACTTTCTGAACAAATTGAGCAAACCGGTCTTCCTTTTTTCAACGTGAACGTAAACTACTCATGCCAATCATTATTGGAAACGTTTCAAGATTTGATTAAAAACTTACGTATTAAATAATGAATAATAAAAAAGAGCTTCCCGAGCCAGCTAGAAAAACTGGCGGGCCGAATCTGAGTTTAATTTTCTTACGCGCTGCGGGCCACAAAAAATGGAGCCGAGGGCCGCATCCGGCCCGCGGGCCGTACGTTGGGCAGCCCTGTTTTAATACCAGAACAATGATTCAGAGTGTGGGTTCCCAAACTGTAGGCCGCGAAAGATAAAACGTGATTCATACTTTCGTTGGATCATTAGAGAGCAACAAATTTACGAAGCCTTCTTTTGTTTGTCAAATACAATGACAATTTCTTCCAAAAAGCATTCCAAATTTTACCCAAATACAATCCAAAACTAAGCGGCGTTGAACTTCATTATCAATAAGATTTAAGAACAACCTAATAATGATAAGAAAATTCATGCTAATCCAAATTCAATCCAAATCAAATCCAATGCTAATCCAATCCAAGCCTAATTTAAATCCAAACTCAATCCAAATCCAATTCAAATCCAATCCTAATCCAAATCCAATTCAAATCCATTCCAAATCCGTACATTTAATCCAACTTTCAGTTTCGCGTACAGTACACCATCAACCATTTGTCATCAACTAGTATTGCTAGCCAATAACTCCAAACTAATCTTACGCATAATGAATTCGAACTTCCGAATAGCTTTGTAAAATCCGGCAACCTTATTAATTTTTCAAATTCAAAGATATTTGCTCCTACAGGTAATTCCGCTATGGCTACTAAGTCAGTATATTCCAAGATAAATTTCTAGATAATATATTTGGCTTTCCGAACAGCTTCGAACAGCTTCGAACAGTACAGCATTGAATATTTCTCCATTTCTCTCAGATTTCGTTATATAATAGCTCGACTGGTAATCTCATGTCCGTTGCCAAGTGGCTTCATGTAATCTAAATTTGTTTTAATCAAAATCAATGCTCGCAGGACTTTGAAATTTTCTAGATCGTAAACCATTTTCCGTTGGTCTTCCATACTCACCTTGTAGTTTCATAAACTACAATACATTTTTTTCGGCCAACTTTTATAGTTTTCAAAACCACAAACCCCTTTCCCCTGATCTTCCAGACGCGCATTGTAATTTTGCAAACCACAAACCAATTTCTTACGGTCTTCCAGGCGAGGCTTTAATATTCTTCAAACCACAAACCATTTTTCCAGCGATCTTTCAGACGGGCCACCCACAAATTTCCGACGACGCGTCTTGTGATTTAGCAAACCACAAACCATTTTCCGACGGTCTTCGAGACGCGTCTTGTGATTTAGCAAACTACAAACCATTTCCGACCGTCTTCGAGACGCATCTTGTGGTTTAGCAAACCACAAACCATTTTGCGACGGTCTTCGAGACGCGTCTTGTGATTTGGCGAACCACAAACCATTTTCCGACGGTCTTTGATACGCGTCTTGTGATTTTGCAAACCACAAACCATTTTCCGACGGTCTTCGAGACGCGCCTTGTGATTTTACAAACTGAAATATATCACTCGTCACAATTTAAACACTTGAATTCAACTCACCTCATGCAATCAGCAACAGGATCCAAAAAATCGACTGGCAGGATCGCCAAAATGTGTGGCCCTAAATGGCCGGAACGAAGTTATGGCCGGCTGAAGAACAACAAAGCCCCTGGAGTTGACCAACTACAACAAGTTGACAAGTTGAAAAAAAACTGATTCGGAAAGGTGGCCCCCCACCGAAGGGGTTTGATAAAACGCTTTGTTCTCGCTCATTTCATGTTGGGGACCATATTTTTATCGCACACCTGTGCAAAATAAGCTGAAATGCATCATCAGAACCGGTGTCCCCGCAATTGGGGCTTATTCTTGGGCTTATTAAAAGAAATTTATCATGGGTTGTGGCCCCCAAATCAGTTCATTATCGTAACAGCTAACGAAAAACGTCTCTCAGGGTATGCTATATGCCTACCGAGAGTGTATACTTACTTGATACTTGATGGGCTACAGCTCTTCCGGGTTCTCTATTAAATATTATCTTCGCTTGACGTTCTTCCGGCATACGAACAACGTGTCCAGCCCTTTATACACCTGGTAGAACTCGTGATTCATGGGACGCCGCCATATACCGTTCTCCTGTTTACCGCCGAATATTGTCCGCAGCACTGTACGCTCAAACACTCCGAAAGCTCTCCGATCAGCCTCCTTCAACGTCCATGATTCATAGCCGTATAAAGCCACCGGAAGAATCAGAGTAGTATCCAGCACCAACACCACTAATGAACACACGTTGATTGCCAGCGACCATGTACTTCGGTTTGCTGGTATTGATCGTAAGTCCAATCCTCGCTGTCTCCCACTTAAAAGGCACAAAAGCCTCTTCCACGGCACGGCGATCAATCCCGACAATATCAATATCGTCCGCAAATCCCAGGAGCATATGCGATCTTGTGATAATGGTACCGCTTCTTTGCACATCAGCTCTCATAATCGCTCCCTTGAGCGCTATATTGAACAGTAGATTCGAGAGTGCATCACCCTGTTTTAATCCATCTAAGGTAACAAATGAAGTCGATATTTCATTCGCAACTCTTACATTTGATTTCGATCCGTCCAACGTTATACGAATCAGCCGTATCAGCTTCGCCGGAAAACCATGTTCTAGCATAATTTGGAATAACTCATTCCGTTTCACTGAATCGTACGCCGCCTTGAAATCAATAAACACATGATGTGTCTGCAAGTTGTACTCCCGGAATTTATCAAGGATTTGTCTCAGGGTAAACATTTGATCCGTCGTTGATCGGCCCTCGCGAAAACCTGCTTGGTATTCGCGAACGAAGGACTCTTCAAGCGGTTTCAATCTGTTGAACAGAATACAGGACATACTTTTGTACGCCGAATTAAGTTGCCCTTTCTTGAAGAGAGGGCAAATGAGGCCGTCCAACCAGCTAGCAGGCATTTCCTCGTCTTCCCATATTTTCGACATAATATGGTGCAGAACTTCATAAAGCTGCTCACTGCCATGTTTGAAAATTTCAGCCGGGAGCTGGTCCTTCCCCTCAGCCTTATTGTTTTTCAGCTCTTTAACAGCTTTTTTAGCCTCATCTAGTGTAGGCGACTCCACAGATCGTCCATCGTCGCTAATATTTATTCGGTTCACCGATGCATCGTCAATTCCACTATTCAACAAAGTCTCGAAGTGTTGCTTCCACATGGCAGCCAGTTCGGTTTTATCTGTCAGCAAATTCCCTTGTTGGTTGCTGCACATGACGGGAGATGGCGCTGTATTTCTCCGCACGCCATTGACAGACTCATAAAACCTCCGCATATCGTTCTGCTCCACTTTTTCCTGCGCCTCGCTAATAACTTGTTCTTCGTACTCTTTTTTCTTCCTGCGGTGGGTTTGTTTTTCGGTTGCTCTTGCTTCCTTGTACCGATCTCTATTCGATCGGGTATCCGACACCAACATCCGGCTTCTGGTAACGTTCTTCTCGTCTGTCACTTTCTGACACTCCACATCGAACCAACCCGTCTTGGGTTGCCTCTGTGCAGTGTCTACCACTTCTCGTGTTGTTGTGTTCATCGCTCCATGGATCGACTTCCATAGATCGTTGATGTTGTCGGTAACGTTAATTGCATTTATCCGTTCGTCGAGCTTCTGGCGGTACTCAGCCGATACTCCTTCCGCCGACAATCGCTGGATATTGTAACGCATCGTTCGCTTTGATCTTTCGTTCGATACAGTTGACAATGTGATCGAATTTTACTGACAACGAAGTAGTGATCAGAGTCAATGCTCGGATCTCTGAATGTCCGCACATCGATAACATCCGAGAAATGGCACCCATCCACCAGAACATGAGCTATCTGGTTGCAAGTTTCACCATTTGGGTGTCTCCGGATGTTCTTTCGTGAAAAGTAGGTGCTACTGATGGCCATCCCTCTGGCAGCAGCGAAATTTACTAGCCGTAGGCCGTTGTCATTGGTAGCGGAGTGAAGACTCTCCCTACCAATTATAGGACGGAAAAAGTCCTCTCCGATAACAATTTTCACGTCATGCTTTGGGCACTCTCCATAGGCTTTATCAAGATAGTCATAAAACGTGTTCTTCACGTCGTCGGATTTATTGTTTGTCGGTGCGTAAACGTTGATTAGGCTGTAATTGAAGAATTTGCCCCGTATCCTCAACACACAGATGTGGTGAATCGATCGAGGTGACAAGCCTCGCTAACGACCACCATCCATTCTCCGCAACAATACTTAAGAGACTGATTCCTTTTTCTTTTCGTCGCTAAGCTCAGGTCAATCTCATCTCCTCTAAGTAACTTCGTATAGGATCCGATTTGATCCGACAGAGGCTGAAATATTTCGTTTCATTATTATCATTATCACTTTTGTTTACTATCATCTGTCAATGACTAGATGCCAATGATTTATTCAAAATACACGTATAACCAAAACAAATCAAAATACTATCAGTTTAACTCTACGTCAGAGTTCATCTGCGCAAATAGCAAGAATATAATGAAAGCAAAGAATAACAAGTTCCAACACCAATCATATATACCACATCTTTCCCTTTCTCTACTCTTCATTCACAATCTTTAATTTTTCCTCAAAAATCTATATATCCACTTCCAATACAATACAAATCAAATCCCAAATCTAAATAATTGAAATCTAATCCGAATACTATTCCAAACTAAAATTGAATCCAATTCAAATCCAAACCAAATCTAATCCAAATCCAATTCAAATTCAATAAAAATCTAATTCAAAGCAAATCCAAATTCAATCCAAAATGAATCAAAATCCAAATCAAATGCAATCCAAATTTAATTCAAATCCAATACAAACTCAATCTAATCCAAATCCATTTCATATTTTCCAGACTCAATCCAAATCCAATCCCAATATAATTCAAATCAAATCCAAAATCAATCCCAATTACAATCAAATTCAACATAAATTCAATCCAACTCTAATCAAGTTCCAATCGAAACTCAATCTAAAGCCAATCCCAATATTATTCAAATCCAATCCATATATAATCCAAATCCACTCCATATCATCCAAATTTTATCCAAGTCCAATTCAAATTCAATCCTAATCCATTTGAAATAAAATCCAAATATAATTCAACTTCAATCCAAACTCAATCTTAATCCAATCCCATATGAGGTGAACCGGCCTAAGGCCGAAAACCTCGTTAATACAGACAATAATAATTTAAATCTAATCCAATCCAATCAAATTCAAATTCATTCCGAATCCAAATTCAATCCAAATGTAATCAAAATTCAATTCAAACGCAATCCAAATTTAATCCAACTCCAATCCATACTCAATCTAAATCCAATCCCAATTTAATCCAAATATAATCAAACTCTATTCCAAATCGAAATCAAATACAATCAAAATCAAATTCAAATACAAATGCAATTCAAATCCAATTCAATTAAAATGAAATCCACATTTAATCCAAATCCAATCCATTTTTTTTAAATTCAATCCAAATGCAATCAAAATCCAATTCAAGTGTAATTCAAATTTAATCCAACTCCAACTCAAATCTAATCCAAATTTATTTCAAATCTAAGTTCAATTGAAATGCAATCAAAATCCAATCCAGATCCAACTTAACTGAAATTCAGATCAAAACATTAAATATATATCTTATTTCTTTAAACTATCATGCAGACTTGCCACGCTCCGTACGAGTAATATGATCACTATGTCAGTACAATCAATTTCTTTCTAGTTTTCGAGCACCTATCCTTTTGTCAAGCACTTCTTACCTTCCGCTCTGCAGAATATTTTTATCGATGGTTTTTTTTTTTTAACTTTTTGTTCTTCCGGCTCCTCGTTCCTTCTGTCGGAGAGCCTACCGTATGTTTTTTTTTAATCACCTTACTTCTATTTTCTAAAGCCATATTATTCTTTTTTTTTTAATCGACAATTTTTTCAATTCCTTCTGCTTCTATTTTTTTTAGCATTATAGTCCTTCGGCCTACTCATCCGCCCTTCCGTCGGAGAGCCTACCGTAAGATTCGTTTTTTTTCTCAATTCACATTGCTTCTATTTTTTTAAAGCTTTCTTTTTTATTCCAATTCATGCTACTTCTTTTTTTTTAAGCATTATTATCCTTCGGCGTACTCATCCGCCCTTCCGTCGGATAGCCTACCGTTAGAATTTGCTTCCATTTTTTCAGTTCATCGTGCCTCGTTTTTTTTTCATTATAAACTTCCTGCCTACTTCTCCGCCCTTCCGTCGGAAAGCATGCTATAAATTCTTTTTTATTCGTCCTGCTTCCATTTTTTTAAAGCACGTTTTTTTTTGCCTTTTTTGCCATATAACATTTATCGATTTATCTTCTTTTTGGTCAATCACTCTTATTCTTCTTTTTTTACATAAATTTTTTTCACTCAACATAAATCTTATTTTTCATGTCAGTTCATTCCGCAGCATTTTTTTTTAGCATTCCGAGCTCTCCAATTTCTTCTTTTGAGATCTTACCATACACCAACAAACACAAAAAAAACACTACATTACAAACAAGCTTTGCCTTTTTAGCTGGGAGCAAATACTACGCCATTGTGGTGAATCGATCGAGGTGACAAGCCTCGCTAACGACCACCATCCATTCTCCGCAACAATACTTAAGAGACTGATTCCTTTTTCTTTTCGACGCTAGGCTCAGGTCGATCTCATCTGCTCAAAGTAACTTCGTAGGATCCGATTTGATCCGACTGAGGCCGAAATATTTCGTTTCATTATTATCATTATCACTTTTGTTTACTATCATCTGTCAATGACTAGATGCCAATGATTTATTCAAAATACACGTATAACCAAAACAAATCAAAATACTATCAGTTTAATCAGGGTGTCTACTCATCTGTAAAAACAAAATTCCCTGATTTTTCCAGGTTTTTTCCAGGTGTTTTACATTAATTTCCAGGCAAAAACAAACGTGCCATATATAGATTTTAGCAGCAAAAGATCAATTCAAAAAAGTAAATATTGCGAAAAGTATTATTTTAAAGAATATTTTAGTGGCTTCACAAAACAATGTTGTAAATTACTTAAGAAATTCCTCCAGGAATTCCTTCGCAAGTTCACCCAGAAATTGCTTAAGCCATTCAATCAAAATTCCTTCAGGAATCGCATAGGAAATTCCTCCAGGTATTCCATTAAAAATTTCTCCATCAATTCCATCGGAAAATCCTCCGGATTTAATTTGAAAATTTCTTTGCTTAAACTTTAGAAAACATCTAAAAGAATTGTTTTGGAAATTCCTTTAGAGATGCATTTGGCGATTCCTTTACGATTTTTTTAAGTTCCTTTAGGTGTTTGTTCGAAAATGTCTTGTGAAAATCCCTCGGAAATACCTTTATAAAATACTTTGCAGATTTCTTCAGAAATTGGTTAAGTTTTCTATCGGAAATCTCTTTGAATTTTATTTCAGCTGTTTTTTTTTAAGAAACTTAAGAAAACTTCTTAAGGAAATGTTCCGGAAATATGTTTGGGAATTTCTTCAGGAAATCCTTCAGAACTTCTTACGAAAACTCCTTCAGGAAATGTGTTGATGCAAAAATATGAGATTACTGGGTCCATGACGTTAGGCATAAGGACGTTAGGCATACCTTTCTTATGTCATGGGCTGTTTTTGGGGCATATAATGCTTAACACCTTTATGCCTAACGTACTCATGCCTGACGTCCTTATACCTGTTCGGGTGACCAACATCTAGTTTGTTCTAGTTTTTGACCAAAATCTAGTTTGCTTGGACCTAGCAGCCAAGATACCGGTACTATAAGTGTTAAACGGCCAAGTTATAGCCTATTCAGATTACGCCATTTATGAACATAAATATCATGATAAGTAACAGCCTGATGCCATCTTCATACATTTGATTTTCCGCTTTAACACGATATTTATTAGGATAAATAATCTAATCGTAATCTGAATAAGCTATTAAGCTTATTGAAGCAAATTTTGGCAGAATAATTTCAATGGTTACAGCGCCACTAGCGTTCTATTACTGTTTTACTATAAAACTTCGGAAAATGCTTCGGATATTTTTTTGAAATTCCTTGGGATTTTTTAGGAACTCATTCAGAAGTATCTTAAGGAAAACTTTAGAAAACACTTGGAGGAGTTTTTCCGGATATATTGCTTTTAAGATTTTTTTGGAAATACTTCGAGAATACCTTTAGAAACTCCTTTGAAAAATCCATTCGGAAATCCCTCGAAAATTCCTTTAGCAAAAATCCTTCACAAATGACTACAAACTTTTTTTTTTAAATCCCTTCAGGTTAGGCACAATTCGGAAATTTCTAAAAGAAACCATACGAAAAATCGTCCGGAAATTCGTTTTGAAATTCCTCCAGGAATTCTTTTCGATTTTTATCTTGGAAATTCCTCCAGAAATAATTTAGAAAATTGCTAATCATTCTTATGGACACTCTTTTAGTGATTTCTTTGAATAATTCCTTGGAAAACTGACCCCTTCCTTCCTTCGGCTTTGAAAAATCCTAACCAATTTAGTATTTTTAAATATTCCTAAAAAATTCCGAGGGGATACTCAAAAGAATTTACAAAGCAATCTCTAATTGATTTCCCGAATAAATTCCTAGATTTCAAAAAGAATTGCTTCGGAAATTCTCCAGGAATTATTTAGAAAATGGCAAAACGTTTTTTGCGGGAACAGCAATCCATTAACGTTCACTACATTTTCAGTAGATTTGATTGATATATTTATTCAAATATTTTTAAGCATCTTTTGAGAGAATTTCACCCATGATCACCGGGTATTGAAATTTCCCTGATGATATCAGGAATTCCCTGATAATTCCAGGTTTTTTCCAGGTGGGGAGAAATTCCCTGATAATTCCAGGTTTTCCAGGTTTTTCCAGGTAGTAGACACCCTGTTAATTCTACGGCAGAGTTCATCTGCGCAAATAGCAAGAATATAATGAAAGCAAAGAATAACAAGTTCCAACACCAATCATATATACCACAACAGAATTGTTCGCTAATGGGTTTCCACCGCATCACTCGCTTCATCTGCTTGCCCATCACTACGAAACCAACTCCATGCTCTGCTTTGCCGCCGCCGCTGTGATTATATTTAAATGCAGTGTTGGTCGTGGGGTTCACGGTTCTGAATTTACGTTCTCCGGATCTAGGCCATCGGACTTCTTCTTCCATCTACAAAAAGGGTGATAAGTGGATTGTAGCAACTGCGCAAAACGCTCCGATCGAAAAGAGTTCGCCGCCGTACCAAACTGACTATCTACAAAACGCTCATTAGACCGGTAGTCTTCTACGTACACGAGGCCTGGACTATGCTCCTTGGAGTTTTCGAAAGGAAAGTGCTGCGTACCATACCATCTATGGTGGGGTGCAGATGGCGGATTGTACGTGGAGGAGGCGAATGAACCACGAATTGCATCAGCTGTTGGGAGAACCATCCATCGTTCACAAGGCGAAAATCGGACGACTGCGGTTGGCCGGGCATGTAGCCAGAATGTAGGACAGTAACCCGGTGATGGTTCTCGACAATGATCCGACAGGCACCAAGAAGGCGAGGTGCACAGCGGGCAAGGTAGATCGATCAGGTGGAAGTTGACTTGCGGACCCTCCGTAGTATGCGTGGTTGGCGACGTGTAGCCATGGACCGAGCCGAATGGAGGAGACTCTTATGTACCGCACAGGCCACAGGCACAGTCTGAATAAATAAGTAATAAGTATCGGAACCAGCTTTACTCAACCATCTCGAGCATGGTTCCATTGATTGGAAGAGCCTGGAGCTCATCGACGCAATCAACTGCAGCATCAGTGACAGGGAATGATACAAGCTCGTACATCGCGTTGTCACGCAGTGTTCGAACCGTTTCTATTCTGGGCACGGCACTCAGATTTGCCGCGCTGCAGTAAACTACGGAACAATTTATTAAAATGGAGCTCATCTCAAGTACGCCAACTATGAACCCAAGCATCGGACATCCACAATTTTTTTAAGGACACTTCAGATTTAGAAGTGCTCGGGTTTTCAAGGACACACGACTCAATACGGAAGCAACGCATAACAGGGCCGGATTAAGCCGGAAGGAGGCCCCGGGGCCGACAGCTTGTCTCTTCTTATTGGCATTACATCCCCACACTGGGACAGAGCCGCCTCGCAGCTTAGTGTTCATTAAGCACTTCCACAGTTATTAACTGCGAGGTTTCTAAGCCAAGTTACCATTTTTGCATTCGTATATCATGAGGCTAACACGATGCTACTTTTATGCCCAGGGAAGTCGAGACAATTTCCTAACCGAAAATTGCCTAGACCGGCACCGGGAATCGAACCCAGCCACCCTCAGCATGGTCTTGCTTTGTAGCCGCGCGTCTTACCGCACGGCTAAGGAGGGCCGACAGCTTGTGGGGGCCCCAAAATGTACAAAAAAGGTTGGTTTTGGTACATAAGATTTGTGGGGGAATGGAATTGAAAAAAAAATGGAATGTAGGTACATTAAAATAGCATCATTTTTGCATAGGGGAGCGAAAAAGTAAAAATTTGTATCACTCTATTGTATAATAAATAAACAATATTATGCAAAGTGAGGGCGCGCGCGAAATCAGGGCACCTCACGACAACGCCGTTCTTTAACCCTTATGCTGCCAACAAAAAAAAAACACGTGTATGGCCGACAGGGTACCCGTACTCCCATAAATTGATATTTTCATAACTTCAACAGTATTCAACCGATTTGGATAATTTTGACTGTTTTGGAAACAGTATGTACTTTCTGAACGTTCTTAAGATTTACAGATTTTGTTCATAGTTATTCAAGAAATTCTTGAAGTAAGGCCTATGAGTCTACATGCGTAACCAAAGGCCATGCAACCAGTTTCAAATATGCTACATGCTCTTTGCGCTTCTTAGAATTGAAGGTGTTCAGTTCACAGTATATGCTTTGAGTCATGCAAAAAATCCCTGGAGTGAGGTCTTAGTCATCCAAGATATCTCTGGAGTGAAGCCTTAGGATCTACTCGCGTAACCAAAGGCCTATTATCCAAATTAAAGTACGGTACATGGTCTTCGTGGTACTTCGCACAGAATGCGTTCACAGTATATGTTCCGGGTCATCCAAGAAATCTCTGGAGTAAGGTCTTAAGGTCTACACTCGGAACCAAGGCTCTATCGACTTGTTTCCAAATTGTTACACGCTCTTTGTGCTCCTTGAAATAAAATGTGATCACTACATATGTTCTGTGCTATCCACGAAATCTCTAGGATAAGGCGAAATCCCTGGAGAAAGGCCATAGGGTTTACACGCGTAACCAAACACTACTAAAAATCCACACATATTTATTGGCAAAAATCCATAGATTTAACTTATGATGTATATCAGCGCACACATAACCATTGTCCACGCGAACTACTAATACAATATATATCCAAATAAACTTTATGTGTGGTCTCGAATTAGCAATTATTTAATTTATGTGTGGTTCTATATCGATTATATTAGGGTGGAGCTATTGCAAAAATCTATATCGGCGACACATATATCTTATATAGATATTTTTGGCAGTGAAGGAGTTTCGTCTTTTTTTCAAAAGTGGTGCATGCTTTTCGTGGTCCTAAGACTAGAATGCGATCACAACATATTTTTTTTGTTTATTAAAGAGGACTTAAACCACTAGATTCATTCGCCTCTCATCACAACATATGTTCAGGAAATTTGGAGGTGGTTTAGGGGTGGCGCAAAAACAATGTATACTTATATGGAAATTTATATGGAAAAAAATAAAATTTATTCAAGTTATCCTACAAATGTCAAATGTCTGTAGTTAGTCACACCACTAAAAAATATTTGAATTGGTCAGTAAATCACTGTACGATGAGATATTCTCGAGTGTTGTCTGTCTCTGGCCTTACACCAGAAAATTTCTGGATAACACAGATCATATGTTGAGATCAAATTCTATTTTAAGGACCACAAAGAGTATGTACCAATTTTGAAAAAAGTCCATAGACCTTTCGTTACGCGTATAGACCTTGAGGCCGTACTCCAGAGATTTCTAGGATGGTCTGGAACATATACTATGAACGTATTTTATGCTAAGTACCATTAAGAGCATGTACCGTACTTTAATTTGGACAATAGAACTTTGGTTGCGCCAGCAGACCACAAGTCTTTACTCCAGGGATTTTCGTATGAGTGAGGTCTTTCTCCAGAGATTTCTTGAATAATGCACCACAAATTTTATGATCACATTTTATTCAAAGGACCACAAATAGCTTATACTACTTTTGTACCTAGTCGACAGACCTTCGGTAACGCGTGAAGACTCTAAGGCTTTACTTTTGAAATTTCTTGGATAATGCAGAATATATCTAGTCATTCTAGTGATAATAAAGCTTTTAAAAAAAATGGTGATTCTTTTATAAAGACCAGAAAGGGCATGTACTAATTTTGGAACAAGTCAAGGATTTTTTTTGTATAACGCAGAGCATATGTTGCCATTACATTCTATTGTAAGCACCACAAAGAACATCTGCCATTTTTGAGTCCTTTGGTTACCTTTGGATATACCCTAAGGCCTTTCTCTATGGATTTCTTGTATGACCGGACTTATCCGAGAGATTTCTTGGATAGCACTGAACATATGTAGTGATGACGTTCTATTTGAAGATCACTAAGAGCATATACCACTTTTGAAACAAGTCGATAGACTTTTGGTTACGCGTGTAGACCTTAAGGCCTTACTCTAGAGATTTATTGGATGACCTGGAACATATACTGTGAACGCATTATATGCTAAGCACCATAAAGAGCATGTACCGTTTTCAGATTTCCACGATGGACCTTTGGTTACGCAAGCAGACCTTAAGATCTGAGGTCTTACATCAGGGTTTTTTGGAGGCCCAGAACATATACTGTGAACACCGACTATTCGCAATGAGCGCAATGAGCATGTAGGTAATATATTTGAAACTGGTTGATAGTCCTTTGGTTACGCGTGTAGACTCTTAAGCCTTACTTCAAGGATTTCTTGTATAAAAATAGACAAAAACCTGTAAACCTTGACAGTGGGTAAAAATTATATGAGTTTCTGTTTCCAAAACTGTCAAAATTATTTAAACCGGTTGAAAATTGTCAAAGTTATAAAAATATCAATTTATGGGAACACGGGTCGGCCATCCATAGCCAACATAGACGACAAACATTCAAGTCACTTCGCAACAGAAGGTGATATTTAACTACGATAAATTCGAACACCACTAGTTACAATTATTCTAAACTTGAAACAGTTTATTCTAATCTAATATGCATAAAATTAAAGTAATCATTTTATCTATTCCTTGTGTTGGGAGATTTTCTTCCTGGTTTTGGAAAAACAAAAGCAAAAATACACACATGAACAAAGTTACGTAACAGACATTTTTGTGAAGTTTCAATAATATTTCCATATTTGTGTGACCATTTCCATTTACTATTCTGGTGTAGTTCGACCCACCCTTGTGTTAACTATTTATCATGTTGGCTGTTGAACAATGCTTGATATTCAGTGATTCCACTACATTGAAGAAGTAATTGCTCTCGTTACTGTTACCGCATTAAAAGCATACCGTTGATAAATATTTGCATAACTCAAATAATAAATAAAGACTGATAAGCTGAGTAAACATGTTGTAAGGTGACCGCAATTCAAGCATATAATAAACGGATGTATGCATCTACACGAATAGTTCATTTTTGGCTTGGCTCCTCTTACAGCTTAAAATCTACTTAGTTTTGAAAAATCCCTTGTATATTATTCTATGGTTGATTCAATGTTTTGTTTGCATCGGAGATATTCTGATATCGAACATCGCCACTTCCGCACTGATAGAATCATCCGTCAATTTCACGACGCAATCTAATTTTTATGATCCTAATTATTGTTATCTGACGGTTTTTATGCTGTATTGTTAGTTTCCTAAATCTAATATGGATTCTCACTGCACTATTTATGTATATATCCCGGGCTAAGATTTCACTTGATCTTAATTTTGAGTGTTCATATATTTAGTATCTTCAGTTCACGCATATCTCGATGACGTATCCACTATTGCTATTACATATTTTACAATCTACTGTAATTTGTGGTGCTTTGATTTGTCCAAGTGAGATATTGTGGCTAACATTAAAAGTGTGGAGAAGACCGTTTCGAAAAGACACTACACGTTCAATGCTTCCAGCATGCAACGCCCATTGGCACTGTCGAAAACATTTCCTTCGAAAACAAAATGTTGCCACTGACTGCGGTGGGAATTGAACCCACGCTTGCAGCACGGTACTGCAAAGTCCTTTTCGATCGTATTAGAATGTGTTTTCTTCATTTCCTCTGATGTTTGACTACTATATTGTGTTGCATGATTGTTTGAAACCTTAATTATAGAAAGTAAATTTCCTCGTGATATTTGTTAGTCGCTTGGAAATTAGGATGATAACAAAATTTACTGTAGAATGATTCGGGAAATAGTTAGAATAGAAGCAACTACATAACGTTTATGTGGAGAAGTAGTGCACCAATAGCATAAATTAAATTATCCTGAAGATATCAAACCTTTGTATTTTATAAAGAACAAGATTTTTTTTATTTCTGAGACGAAAAGCTATCAATTACCCCCTCTTGAAAATACAAGAAATCAAAATCTGTATACCAGATTCCCGAGGTATGAGACTTCTTCAACTGACAGGTCGTTTTGCCTCGTCTATAGTGACTATATTTTCGACATGTCGAAGTTCTATATATCTGCAATAATATTTTGAACAAACTCATTCTATACTGATACCATGGGTATTTTTGGCCAATGATCATTTGGTACGAGTTTCATTATACTAAGACACACCTGTGGTACTTGTACCAAGGTACAAGAGGACAAGAAAATTATCCCAAGACTATCTTTGATAAACACAATAATTGGTATGATACTCATTTCAAGATTCTTGTACCATGGTGTGTCATGTGTGTCATAAGTATTAATTTGCCAACAACTCATTGCAGGAGCTGCGTTCTAGCTACTGTTCAAATACTAGTTACAATAAATTCGTCACCAACATTTCAAAAGGCCGAAACTGCTTTTGTAAACAAGAGCATCTCACGTCGCTGGTGGGCTGATTTGTGCCCACCCACGCAAATCAGCGCCATTTAATGAAAGAAGAGAATTCGCTGCTCAAATTAGCCCACCAGCGACGTGGGATTACAAAAAAAAACATTAATAGAATCCATAAAATCCATTAATAAAATCCATAATAAGATCCACAAAAAAATAATTTTAAAATCTATAATTATGGGACAACTACAGCTTTTATATCTTAGCCAATAGACTATTTGTCAATTTATTTTCTTCAATTTCAATTATTTGTCAATTTCATTATTTTCAAAATTTCAGGAGAGAATTCAAAATTTGATTGGAAAGAGTGCCTGTTTTGTCGTGTTTCTGCTCAGTCAGCAGACAGTTCGCGCGGACCGATTTTGTTGTTCTGTGCGGCCGAAATGAAAACCAATCAGTGCCTGTGGCTGTATTGTCGTGTTTCTGCTCAGTAAGCAGATAGTTCGCGCGGTCAAGTGAGTAAATAATTGGTTTGTTCTGCTTTGGACGGTTCGTAAGTAAATTAATGAATATATTTTATAAAAAATTTCAGCATATACACTGGAGTCGGTTTTTACGCGGGGGATACGTTCCGCGTTAATCAAAACCGCGTAAAAAACGACTTCACTAGAAATCGTTTTTTGTGCTTTTTACGTGTTTCCGAACCTTTTTTAAAAACCGCATAAAAAAACTTTTGAGAAAATCCGCGTAAAAAAAACCGCGTAAATCCCAAAAACCGCGTGAAAAACGACTTTTAAAACGGTTTTTCGCTATTTTCACGCGTAACCAAAGATCTATCGACCTGTTTCAAATATGGTGCATGCTCCTTGTGTTACATATAATAGAATGTGTATGAAGAATAACTTCTTGGCTATCCAAGAAATTCCTGCAGCAAGGCCTATTGATCTACACGCGTAACCAGAGGTCTGTCGACCTGTTTCAAATATGGTACATGTTCCTTATAGTAGATAGAATATAATGTGTACACCGCATAGTTTCTTGTCTCTCCAAAAAAAATCCTGCAGCAAAGCCTTTCGATCTACACGCGTAAACAAAGGTCTGTCGACCTTCAAATAAATTGCTTGCTCTTTGTGGTACATGGAATAAATTCCGAGTGAAAATAGTCACGTAAATAACGACCCAAGTCAGGGACGTTGTACGGTTCGAACAGGAGAGCAACTACGGTCCTCGACTCCGAGACCGACTGCCAGCAGCTGCTGGACAGATGCACAGTGGTTAAGATTCAACTGTGTTGCTTGCGTGGCTTCTTATTGTTTTCCTCTCCAATGGGACACGGAGGTCCACCCATAACGTGATTACATGCTTGCTTTTTGCTGGCGCAGATGGACACTGGTAACTTATCGCATTCCTGCGCCTTGTGCCCTTCTCAACCACAATGACGACGCTGGTTGCTACGGTCTGAGCACTTAAAGTCGTAGGACTTATGTCCCGACTCTAAGCACCAATAGTACCAGTCCAGTTTGCTTATTGGGCTTACTTTATACCGCACTGCGCGGAACAGACAAAACTCGATTTTCCCAAGGAAAAAGCGCCAGCAGGAAGATCGAGACCGTGAAGAGACGGAGCAACTGTACCGCGCTAATAACACACGAAAGTTCTATGAGAAGTTAAACCGTTCTCGTAAGGGTAATGTGACCAGCAAGCGTCCTGCGAAACGCGGGACGCCTATCTGGATTGCGTCACTGGCTTGAGAATGGATCCTTCAAAAGCGCATTTCGGATAGATTTTGGCCCAAAAATATTTGGAAAAATATTTGTAAGGCTGTATGAATTGTAATAAATTTGTAAAACGAAGTTGAAAAATGCAGCGTCTGGTCACATTACGTAAGGGCCACGTGCCACAGCCTGATATGTGTAGGGACATAAACGGGAACCTTCTTACGAACGAGCGTGAGGTGATCCAAAGGTGGCGGCAGCACTACGAAGAACACCTGGATGGCGATGTGGCAGACGAAGATGGCGGTATGGTGATGGACCTGGGAGCAGACCTTCAAATATTCGATTTTTTTTATGAAGCCCATCGGCCTTCTTTGTCACTTCACTTCTAAACATATTCATATTCGGCTCTGCACCGTCAATTTTCAAAATGAATATGGGTCAGTGAATATTTATTTGAATATCACAAATTATTAAATAATCGTAAAACTGAACACATGTTTGATGATTTAAATAAATACACGCATAGATCTAATCCCGACGTTCAATTGAGGGGCATTTTTAGCGCCAAATGTCAATATAATCAAGGCTAATTTTATTTTTTTTTTTCGCGCGCAGTTACCATATTCAATTGAATGAATTTATGAAGAAGTAAACTGAGTAAGTCATTCTATGTTTTGAATAATCAAAACACGAATATCAAAAGTCGGAGTGATTGTGCTTCATGAAAGTGAATATTTTATGCTTTGCCTGGGAGAACGCGCGCAGGACATAATTTTACCGGCTGCGAATCTCCAAGAAATCAAGGAGGAGATTGGCCGGCTGAAGAACAACAAAGCCCCTGGGGTTGACCAACTACCAGGAGAGCTATTTAAACACAGTGGTGAGGCACTGGCTAGAGCGCTGCATTGGGTCATTACCAAGATTTGGGAGGAGGAAGTTTTGCCGCAGTAGTGGATGGAAGGTGTCGTGTGTCCCATCTACAAAAAGGGCGATAAGCTGGATTGTAGCAACTACCGCGTAATCACATTGCTGAACGCCGCCTACAAGGTACTCTCCCAAATTTTATGCAGTCGACTAGCACCAATTGCAAGGGAGTTCGTGGGGCAGTACCAGGCGGATTTTATGGGCGAACGCTGCACCACGGACCAGGTGTTCGCCATTCGCCAAATATTGCAGAAATGCCGCGGATACAACGTGCCCACATATCATCTATTCATCGACTTCAAAGCCGCATATTATGCAATCGATCGAGACCAGCTATGGCAGCAAATGCACGAACACGGATTTCCGGATAAGCTGACACAGTTGATCAAGGCGACGATGATGGATCGGGTGATGTGCGTAGTTCGAGTTTCAGAGACATTCTCGAGTGCCTTCGAGACCCGCAGAGGGTTACGGCAAGGTGATGGTCTTTCGTGTCTGCTATTTAACATCGCTTTGGAAGGGGTAATACGAAGAGCAGGGATTAACACGAGTGGTACAATTTTCAATAAGTCCGTCCAGCTAGTTGGCTTCGCCGACGACATAGATATTATGGCACGTAACTTTGAGAAGATGGGGGAAGCCTACATCAGACTGAAGAGGGAAGCCAAGCGGATCGGACTAGTCATCAACACGTCGAAGACAAAGTACATGATAGGAAGAGGTTCAAGAGAAGACAATGTGAGTAACCCACCGCGAGTTTGCATTGGTGGTAACGAAATCGAGGTGGTAGAAGAATTTGTGTACTTGGGCTCACTTGTGACTGCCGAAAATGATACCAGCAGAGAAATTCGGGAACGCATAGTGGCTGGAAATCGTACTTACTTTGGACTCCGCAAGACGCTACGATCGAATAGAGTTCGCCGCCGTACCAAACTGACAATCTACAAAACGCTCATTAGAACGGTAATCCTCTACGGACACGAAACCTGGACGATGCTCGAAAATCAGAAGACTGCGGTGGGCCGGGCACGTCAGGTGGAAGATGACTTGCGTACCTTCCGTAGACTGCGTGGTTGGCGTGTAGCCATGGACCGAGCCGAATGGAGAAGACTCTTGTATACCGCACAGGCCACTTCGGCCTTAGTCTGAATAAATAATAGAAATAATAATAATACACAATAATCAACAACAATATTCCTTAATCTATACCAAAGATCAACTACAACTAACCGGCGCCTGATTCTTATCCTACTGCAAAGCGTCGCACACTACTTGATATTCCAACACTCCTCCTTAGTGTACACGCTTCGCAACTCTCCTGGCTCCTCCCAACACTGAGCCTGTAGTCCTGAGTCCCTCCTCGCTGAAATTCCTGGTCCTATTCCTTGTACAAGTGGCCCTCATTCCGAAGTTTGTACGTCAACCTCTCTAGCACATGCGCCCGTACAAGTGGCTCGACTCCGATGCTTGTACGATGCCTTTCGATGCTCTACCTACCAGCTTCTGTTTCGACCCGTAGCTCCTCCCGGACTCCTGCTGACCAGCCAACATCCTACCGAACGTTCCGACCTACTGATGAATTCCATCCGGCGCTACCCACGACTTACGTGGCCAATTCATGATCCACTGCACCACGTGACTTATGCGACCGATCCATGATCCCACTGCTGTAACGTCAACGGTCGATCCATCCCACTAAGATGTAGATCTAGAACCGCCCTGGGCCCATAACCTGTTGGAAAGCGCGCAACAGTGGACAACAAACGTACAGCGGACCGATAAGGCGAATCGGCAACGTCGGAACGGAAGAAAGAAGACTGATCGCAAAGGGGCGAAAAAGTTCTTTTCGGCTATGCAGTGAGGGCGTGAAAGTGATGCCGAAAAACAATGACCATCATTAATCAGGAGTTTCTCGAGGTCCACAAGCATGAGTACTACTACACTCATGACCACCCCGGCACGAAGCCGCTCAAGGCTTTGCTGCGAGGAGTCGCGGCCTGAAGCCAATGGCCGTACACAAGATTGCTCGTCACGACAAGGCGATGAGATATCGCGACCAGCATTACCTGATCCATCTGGAGCACGGCTCCACAACCTGGAAGGAAGCTGGTTATAAAGCGACTGGCAGCAGTAGCTGCGTCGGTTCAAGCTCCAGCACCGCAGACTCTATCCTCGAATGGCCCCCGCTCCCTCCTCCACCTCCTCCTCCTCCTCCAACTGTCGCCTGCAGCCAAGCTTCAAGATTAGTGTCATCGAGGCCATCGCATATCCATTTACGAAATGTCACTCACAGACAGAACCAATGTTCAAAACAAGCAGTACTGCCTGTAATACCATAACTTCTTCTTCTTATTGGCATTACATCCCCGCACTGGGACAGAGCCGCCTCGCAGCTTAGTGTTCATTAAGCACTTCCACAGTTATTAACTGCGAGGTTTCTAAGCCAGGTTACCATTTTTGCATTCGTATATTATGGAGCTAGCACGATGATACTTTAATGCCCAGGGAAGTCGAGACAATTTCCAATCCGAAAATTGACTAGACCGTCACCGGGAATCGAACCCAGCCACCCTCAGCATGGTTTGCTTTGTAAGGCGGGCCCCTGCAATACCATAACTGTCTCATATGAATAGGAAACCCAGCAAAGATGGGACAACTATGCGGTTTCAGGCCGTGTAATCGCATGATAAATATTATCCGGGTCAGAATGGTGGACTTCAGAAATAATCATCCTTAAGCCCCAAACACAATGTTAGCGGAACGGCAACGGAAACGGCAAATTTGACAGAAAATATAAAATAATTTGCCGTTGACATTGTGTTTGGGGCTTTATTCTTGCTTACGGACGAACGATACTTTCGAACGAATGCGATTCGTTCAAACCGTTTCTCCATTTGATTTTGCTGGCGTAAGAATGCGCTTAAACTTTCGATCGAAAGCTCGTTCGTACGTAAACAAGAATATAAGTGAATGACTTTTCAAAAAAGATCCGCGCTGTCGTAGACTGTGCTAAGCCGTTCTGGAAATTGGCCACACCTCCCAGGATACGAACTTCTGAGAACTTCTGGCCGGTATCAAAACACTTCTCGAGCGGTTTGGTTAGTAAAGATCGGTTTAGGGCCCGTTGCTTAGCTTCGGACCAGGCTGCCATTAGAGCGCTTATAGTAAATTAGGATATCAAACTGTAGTGGGGTGACTAATACCCGGAATATAGGCAATTAACTTTGATTGTACTGAACTCGAGTGACGATCTATTTCCTCGCTTATGCGGTCGGGATGGGATCTGACGACCAAACTGGTACGATTACCCAACCCTACTTAATTAAGCGCAACTGCCGATGAAGCTGTATGTGCCAGACATAACTAAATACTCATCCCCCTCGGTTGGCATTGCGCAAAAACAATACGTGTGAAAGAGTTGGCGTTACGAAATTTTCTCTACTTGTCAGCTCCGTACTGCTCACGGAATTTCAGTAGCGGAATCAATCCGTGATCATTCCGTATCCTATCTATTTGCACAGTACTTTTCAGTAACGTACTAGCCTTTAGTAGAGAAAGCACCTGTCAAGCGTATTGGTTTCGTGGTATCAAACCCCACCCCACCACTCCCGTGATTCAAATCGACCACATCTGCATCAGCCGAAAATGGAAACGAAGCTTGATGTACAGAATAAACGTAGTGCCGACATCACCTCTTCATCAGCGAAATACGCCTGCGCATTGCGCGGATTCGTCGCCAGGAGAGAGTTGGATGACGGTTCAACACATGCCAACTGGAAGATGTCACGGTGAAACGGTCCTTCGTTGAAAAACTGAAGACGCGTGCTTCAGATATTCCAGAAGGTGGCAGCGTGGAAGTCCAATGAATTGCCATCAAGAATGCCTTCATCGCCACCAGCGAGAACAATCTGGGCGAACTGCGCACCCAGAGAAAACAATGGATCGTCGATGAGACCTGGAGGAAGATATAGGAGCGAAGAGAAGCTAAAGCCGCGATAGAGCGAACAAAAACCAGAGGAGCCAAAGTCTTAGCCCGTCAACGATACTTGGCTCTTGAAAAGGAAGTAAATCGCTCATGTCGACGGGACAAGCGAAGGTGGGCAGACTCTCTGGCCGACGAAGGAGAGAAAGCCGCAGCAACCAGCGATATTCGCCTCCTCTACGATATCTCACGACGCTGAAAGACGCGAATGATCAGTTATTGACCGACCCAACTGACCAGCTGAAACGCTGGGTCGAGCACTTCGAACAACTTTTTCAAGTACCAGCCAGGCCACCACCACCTCGGCATGATCTGCCTAGGATCCGACGTATAACACGCTTCAATACCGAAGCTCCATCACTGCTAGAGATTCAAACAACCATCCAAAGCATGAAATCGAATAAAGCCCCAGGGGTCGATCGCATATCAGCCGAGATGCTGAAAGCTGACCCCATGACATCCCCTCAACTACTGCATCGTTTATTTCGTAATATCTGGGATACCGCAACTTTCCCGGTCGACTGGATGCAAGGAATCTTAGTGAAGGTACCCAAAAAGGGTGACCTGACTGTTTGCGATAACTGGCGAGGTATAATGTTGCTGTGTACCGTTCTCAAAGTTCTATGCAAAGTAATCCTAGCCAGGATTCAGGAGAAGATCGATGCGACTCTCCGGCGGCAGCAGGCCTGTGTGGATTATATTATCACGCTCCATATCATCCTGGAGCATGTCAACGAATTCCAAGAGTCCCTTTACTTAGCTTTAAAAGCTTTCGACCGTCTCAATCACGAGAATATGTGGGACGCCCTGAGACGCAAGGGAAAATCGTCGGCCTCATCGAGGCTCTGTACGAGGCCTTTTCCTGTAGAGGGCTGCACAATGCGGTCTTGTCCGACCCTATCCGGGTCGTAGCTGATGTGAGGCAAGGATGTATTCTATCACCGTTACTGTTCCTCATCGTAATCGACTAGATTCTGGTGCGATTGACCGTGAACCAAATAGCGGGCAGTTCTGGCAGCCTATAACCATCGAGCACCTAAACGACTTCGAATTGGCTGATGACGTTGCACTCCTCGCTCAACGGCGCTCTGATATGCAGAGTAAGCTCAACGACCTTGCCGAGCGCTCCTCTTCGGCAGGCTTAGTCATCAACGTCAAAAACCGTTGGATGTAAACACGGTGACCCCTTCCAGTTTTACAATAGCCGGGCATCCAGTGGAGAATGTTGAAAGCTTCCAATATCTTGGTGCCAAATGGCGTCAGACGGCGGTACCAAGATCGAATAGGCGCACGAATCAAGAAAGCAATGGGTCAAACACAATGGATAAGTTTGCGTGCGTTTTGACAGTTTTCCCATGGGAAAACTGTCAAAACGCACGCAAACGTATCAATTGTGTTTGGCCCACAAGGGCTGCCTTTGCGAGTTTGAGAAAATCTGGAAAATCAGATAAGTGAACACACCAAAATACGAATTTTCAACTCTAACGTGAAATCTGTGCTGTTATTCGCTAGCGATACATGGTGTGTATCAGTGGAGAACACTCAACGGCTGCAGGTGTTCATTAACAGATGCCTGCGGTATATAATCCATGTCTGGTGGCCTCACAACTGGATCTCAAGCAACGAGCTCCATTGTCGTTGTCACCATAGGCCGATAGCAACAGAAATTCGGGATCGGAAGTGGGGCTGGGTCGGCCACACTCTACGTAGGGACGGAGACGAAATCTGTAAACAAGCATTAGACTGGAACCCAGCGGGACATCGCAGCAGAGGCAGACCCAGAGGCTCATGGCGGCGAAGCCTCAATAAAGAAATAAAAGAAGTCGACCGAAATCTAACCTGGCAACAGGTTAAAGCGATAGCTGGACAACGCTCAGGATGGAGATCTTTTAAGTCGGCCCTTGGCACCAACGGAGGTGCACAGGATCCATAAGTAAGTAAGTAAAACCCCACCGAAGGAAGTGGTTACATCTTTCGAACTAAATTTTTCACATGTCGTGCAATTGCACACATCGAGTTCCAGAAATATTATTGAGCTTAGATTTTTCACAATCTTGAGATGGCGTCAGGTGGCTATGTTTATGAATTAGATCACAAAATACTTTTAAAAAGTGCTTCACATTAGAGAATGAAATTTATGGATTTGGTTTGAGGTGAGCCGTTATATTCCCTTCGTCCAGTATGATTCGCCATTTTAACGATATTTAAGTGAATGTTCAAAATATTAGCACAGATAAACAAAATTTGATTCTTTCTCCTTCCATTATTGACAAAAAAAAATAAATAATTTAATCAATTTGGTGTATTCATATACGATGTTTGAGAAAAAAAAATGTGTTAACGTTCATCCTAATTAAATATAATTCATGACTTTGATCGTGTTTTTATGTTTCCAACTGTTTTCGTCTTTTGTCCAACAAGGGTGTTTAAAAAATGGTGCGTAGATTGATCCTTAGTTTTTTTTTGGTTAAAATTCTTACAAACTAATTTACCGTGTATTGTTTTAATGTCTCCGCGTTTGCTGCTTTCTTTACGTTGGGTAAGTGTTATATTCATCATTCTGTGTTTCACACGTACATAAGCGACTGTTTTGGTGGATGGGGGACACGTGCTTGCGTGATAAGTCGCATTCTACACAACACGATACCCAATATTACATCTCAATTTCCCACAGATTCTTAACGATTGAAAAAAATACACAACACATCGAGAGATACATCCATTTCCTCTATAAACACATTTAATCCTAATAAACCGTCCTTGATAGCAGTTGTTTTCGGAGTAATCCTACTGCTTATTGATAATTCTTTTCATTCATCTGCCTTACCGACTAAGTATGCGACTTTTTTCTACATTTCTATTTATGTTATCCCATATTTGAAGTATAGTGGCTTTGTTCCATCATATTCAACCGTTTGCAATGTTTTGTCCTTGTTTTCTTTATTCTATATTTCACTTCATTAAGTTACGCATTAATTTCTTATCAGCTCCCACTTGGATGGGGCGGGGTTGGGCCCCCCTTTTGCCATCTTAGAATCCTTAAAATATTTACTTCGCGGCAAACGGAACAGTGCGATTCGAAATCCGCGCTTTTTGATGATCATCAGAAAAGAAGATAGTGAGCGTGTGTGTGTGTGATTGTTGTGTGGCTGCGACCGTGAGGTTGAAACGAATAGATTTTCACTACTTATAAAATTATTCCCTTGTTTGATTTCGTGTGTTTATCGTTTACGGCGTTCGCTTCAACGAACGTTTGCCGTTTACTTTCTCTTCCATTTTTTCTTTATAATTTAGGTAATAAGTTAGTTGGCTTGAGTACTTCTTTATCGATTAGTAACACTTTTGTCCTAGCAGAGGGTGACCCGAAATTAAAACAATAGTTAACAAAAGGGAAAAACAGGTTAAATGGTTTATTCTTTTATTATTTTTTTCTCTTTTTAATTCGATCAGACATCGGTTGGGAATAGCTCCGATTCCGGATATACGATTGTCTGATTTTGAGGAATGTCTAAAATTTCTTATTTCATTTGTTATTTGTTCTATTTACGCCTGGTTGAGATTTGTTCCCTAAACAGTGTTCCTTTTGATTACAACGAGATTGGCTTAAAGCTGAGTTATTTGCTGTGTCGGGTGGATTGTGTGATTTAGTAAACTGTTCTGATTGAGACGGTTCATTGTTCAAATCCGCTTGTAAACCTACAAGGTTCTGGAAATTTCCATAAAAAAGAATTCAAATTTTCAGTTTTACCCTTCGTTGGATTTGTCTCAATAAAGATACTCATAAGAAATCTATCGACTGCTTTGTAAGTAACGTAAATGACTCGGCATGCCTAATGATCTGTGAAATTGATTGATTCACATGGTGGTGAACTCTTGGCCTTGTTCTATGAATAGAACAAGTAAAAATAATAAAATTCGACAGTTTTCTTGACATTCAACTTATAAAAAAGCATTGCAGAAACGATTCGCGATCACATTTCCTCGCTGCAATTAATCAAAGCCCAATCGAATACTTCGGGTGATCAGCCTTTCAATGCTGTTGCAGTTGGGTCGAACGAATACCGTCACATGCGCCAACAACTCTTTGCTGTACCGTCAAACGGGGTGACTTGCAACACTTTTCAAGTTTCTCTCAATAATTCTGAATTAAGAGGTCCTAATATTAGTGATTAGACATATAATCAGACATTTAACAATAATAAAAATATGAAAATAATATCAAAATGATGGGTTTTGCAAGCCACCCCTACTGCGGGGTGACTTGCAACACTTCATCGTATTCAATCATAACATGTTTTAGAACAACTTAATCATAGTGATTTTTCATCCTGGGTCATTCTTCACCACTGTCAATGCAGGGGCCTTACTTGAGGGATCCCCCTCCCCTCATTCCGATTATTTTTTAACGATTTCAACGGATCGATTGATATTTTTAAGTCATCAGTTTGAAAGTGCTTAATGTCGGTTTAAGTGCACCATCACCATTCCTTGGATAGTTGTTTTTAAAACGGTTTTCCTTTCTTTCCCCGCCATCCAAATTACCACGATTATGTCAAGATCAATATTTTGAAAAGGCATTTTCGCAGCAAGCAGTAAAACACACATGTGTTGGATCTTCTTGGAGGTTCAACACTGTTTGACCACCGTAAGTGTTAGTTTTACTGTTTTCTCTATTAGAATAATGTAAAAATTTTGTTAGGGACAAATCGTACCGTCAAGCGGCTTCCCGGATAAACAATTTGTTTTTTTTTAACATCTACCGCTGCCTTCATCAAAGTTTTCTTCGAAAAATTAGCATACATGCGACTTCCTGCAGGTTTCTTGTAGTTTCGCGTAGTGATAAAGGAATTCTGTAACATAAAATCAAAGCTAGTTTGAAAAAAAATGTTTAAAAACTAATCAGCGGTTTGTGAAAAATAAACTATCGTATATCAGTTGCTGCAAGTCACCCCGCAGGGGGACAAATTTAAAAAAAGTTGATATTTTAAAAACAAACAAGTTTATTAATTTATAGTTTTGCGGAATTACATACCTAATTAGGTACTGTAACTGGAGAGGGGATCGATTTTGGTGAAATTATTTTCAATTTGCTACACGAACTTACGATTTACGACGTTCGAATTTCAATTAACGAAACAGTTTCACAAAATAATACAAAAAAACAACAGTGAGTTATATTTTTACCTAAATACCCACTACCCAACTAACATTTAATGTCAATGTAAATGTTATTTCAACTCGTCTATACGGCTTCAAGCTGAATATGTGTGCTATACATATGATCAAGAACTTCTATTCAATGCTTTTATCAGCAAATCTGGCGAATCTATTCAGCTGTTTTTGACGTGTCTGCACAACTACTTTACAGCATGTTACACAGTTTTTTCTCAATTTTTACTAAACCATTTAGTAATATAATTCGCTTCAATGGCGCTTATTCAGATTTTTTGAATCTGTTAAATAAGTTTTATACAGCCACTGAATTCAATTTGATTAAATATTATTTGAGAGGAGAGTAAAATTTCGGGAGTTTATTCAATGTTTTTTTTTTGTGAAAACTCAAATATCAATTTTGTTGCTACCTAGATTCGAACTCCTGATCTCCTGATTCAATGGCCGCTGCTCTGTCATCACCGTCACTTTGACATATGTAAATAACAAAGAAAATTATGGATGTGCTTCTTCGCATACCCTATAGGTTGTTTTACTAACGCTATTTTCAGATTCATGCTGTATAAACGTTAGAAAGAGGCCTACATGCTGCTTTCAACACATAAGCTTAAAAATTATGCTTTCAGCATTATTTCAACCATTATTCAAACATCTATCAGCATGTTCTGTTGGCTAACTTTTATCCATCATCAATCCCTGAAATTGTTTTTAGGCAACATTTTCTCGACCTGTATAGATGCTACTTTGCTGCTAATCGTTTAACAGTAGCCGTCAACAGAAATATCGCTTCTAAATGGCTTGTTTTCTTACGCTATCTGCTAGCATTAATGACAGCGCTTTGTCAGTTGCTATAAGAGCAGGTGAATATCTTTGTAGCTGCATTACAGAAATCAATAGCTCATACACAGCTCCGGCAACAAAAATCAAATGTAAACATAGCGGTTTTGACGTTCCATACTGATAAGCTATTAAAAGAAGCAGTAATAGGTTTACTTAAACGTTGTGTAATCTTCAAAGGTACAGAAGTTGCCTAAAAGCTTCGTTAGTTCATTTATAGCGCCATTACGCTATATTGTTAGTGCTATAACAACAGCAAAAACGTTTTCATTGTGAATGCTACTCACCGTAATATGGGAAGTTGCTAACAAGCAACTCAGTTACATACATGAGCTCTTAACCGATAAGCTTTGTTGCTAATTCAGACAGAGCTGTTTTATGACTATATGAAAGCTGCATAAACGATAAAAGATTGAATATATTCGGCACACTGACTAGCTGATAGGTATTTGGGTAATAGTCGAGTTGAAGTTTAAGGGATTATTTGTGGAGGCTTTTCTTTTATTCAGCATTGGCTGCTTTTATTCAAATATTATACAGCCAAAGGCTAGAAGTTGAAGCTTTTAGCACCAAAAATGTTAGTTGGGTAGGCACAACAAATACAATGTAAACTAGGGATGCGTGATGACATAGGTCGATGTTTGGGTATATTGTAAAAAAACAAAAACTTGTGGAAAACCCAAGTGTTGCAAGTCACCCCGTTTGACGGTAGGTAACCGTTTTCGTCTGACACTCGATCTGTTTCTGAGTCCGTTCATTTCCTAATATGACAGAGTCAGTGATGCTCAATCGATTAGCGAAGATGACTAGGTACCTATTCACTGATGAAAATGCTCCCCCAGACAACCGGGTTAATATTCCGACATTCTAGCTACTTGCCCGGCCCAACGCAGTCGTCCGATTTTGGAGGTGTGAATAATGGATGATACTCACAACAACTGATGCAAATCATGATTCTGTTGCCTTCTTTATGGACCATCTCTGCACCCTACCATAGTTTACTGCCGTGAATCGCATATCTGTCCCATCTTTGCTGGATTTCCTATGCATATGGGACAAATATGCGGCAAATATTCACGGCAGTTTAGTACTCAGCACTTTTCTTTCGGAAACTCCGAGAGCGCGTTTGTCCTCCAAGAGCATCGACCAGATCTCGTATAAGAAAAGAACTACCGATCTAATGAGCGTTCTATAGTGGGGCGATTCAAATCCACTACTTTTTTAGATTTCTAGACCCCCTTCCCCCCTCTGTCACGTCTTTTTGTATACCTTATATGTGTACTATCACAAAATCTTCTAATTATTCCTGGCATAAATTATTACTTTTTTCTGGCAAACTCATTGGATTTTTTTTTCAAGCAAATGCAGGCGTTTGAGGAATGAGCTATTAATTCTTTGGATAATGTGTGATTTAAAAAAAAAATCATCTTCTCATTTACATTATTCCGCTTCATCTACGCTTTTGCTTTATTCTGGGCAAATGCGTATCGTTTAAGAACGAATTCTATACTCTTCAGCTTCACCTTATTCCAGGCAAATGAATACTTTGAAACTGGGTGGTGCAAATGGAATCAATTCGCTTGTCAAGCTGAAGCTAAAATAACCAATTGTGCCGGAGCCAAACATTGAAGATTTTGGTTATATTCGTATCAGATCTTACCGATCTTACATAGAGAAGTACCATGCGAAATTATAGTTCGGACGCATTTAAACTTCGGACAGCAGACTTTGCATGGGAAGTTTTTTGAAATATTTCACTTGAAATCTGTCAATGAGTCGTTCAAAGGAGTGCATGTTAAATCGTAATTCTAACATACTTCCACCATAGTTAGCCATGTTTTTTTTAAATCGGTTGTTTATTCAAATGTCGTAAGTACAGTGATCGTTCGCTAATTGGGGCACGACCTCACCCCAACTAGCGAATGCCGTTCGCTAATTGGGGCGTTTTGACAAGCGTCAATGTTGTTTACTTTTTGCGTTGAACAAAGGAAAATTTTACGCGCCAGAAAATATCGATCCCGCCAAACACGGAAACAAAACGTCAACACATTTTTGACATCACATTCTGACGTTTGACTGCTTTTTAATTGGGTTTCGCCCCAATTAGCGAACCCCCAACTAAAAAGCGCCCCAACTAGAAAAACCCCAATTAGCGAACGTTCACTGTAACAAATTATGGAGAAAATCAAAGTTTTCAGTCCCAGTGTCAGTAAGATTCCTTTTTATATAATAACTAGTCGACCCGGCAGACGTTGTCCTGCATAGTAGGCCGAATCTGTATTTTAGTTTTTTAAGACTTACTCAATCCTGCTCGTGATTTTTGCATTAGGAAATGTCATATAAACCCGTCGGAAACGATAAACAACATATCTGCTGAAGAAATGGAGAAAATCCATCCAGCCGTTTTTGAGTTATGCGGATACGAACACAGACCATTTCATTTTTATTACAGTCAAACCTCCATGAGTCGATATTGAAGGGACCATCGACTCATGGAAATATCGAGATGTGGAATAGGAAATCTTTGGAAAGCTCTTTGGAGGGACCATCACAGTAACCCAGAAAATATTTTTTGATATGGAATAATTTGCTTCCATGAGTCGATATCGAGTCATAGAACATCGACTCATGGAGGTTTGACTGTATATAGAAGAAGAAGACGTGAAAAAAATCATTAATGCTACGTTTTGTCAGGGAAAGTGAATTGAACAACTCAGTTGAATGACTTGCCAAAAGTTGAACATGTTCAGCTTTCTTTTCGTTCAAGTGAATTAAATTAAGGTGCTCGATTCAAGCGACTTGCTCAATTCACTTGCCTTGTCTAAACGTAGCATAAGAATAGCTAGCTGCTGTTCGAGGTTCGAATTCCTTCTTCTTCTTATTGGCATTACATCCCCACACTGGGACAGAGCCGCCTCGCAGCTTAGTGTTCACCTAAGCACTTCCACAGTTATTAACTGCGAGGTTTCTACGCCAAGTTACCATTTTTGCATTCGTTTGTCATGAGGCTAACACGATAATACTGTTCAATCAAAGGTAATTGCCTATTTCCGGGGATTAAACCACCCGACTTGGACGTTAATTTACAATGTTATGAAAACTCATATGTGAATATGTACGTTATGTGGAAGATATTGATTTGAAAAATGTATTGGAGGTAACCACTTTCCCTTCGATGGGACTCGAACCCATGACCCTACAGTAATACTTTCAGTCAAGACGATTTCCAATCCGAAAAATGCCTAGACCGGCACCGGGAATCGAACCGCACGGCTAAGGGGGGCCCAAGAGGTTCGAATTTAAAGTAGCCGAAATAAGAATCGCAGTGTGCAAGTGTCCGAAGTAAGATACCAGCAGAAGACAATCTGTTTTGAAAAATGTTGAATTTTCTAGAATCAAACGAATTAATATTAAACAATTAACCTTATACTGTGTCCCTTACAAATTGTGTTTAATTGTGTTTGAATGAAAATGGTTAATAGTTGGTGTGTTTAACCCGTTTTGGGGGAAGTCCATATAGCATAATGCCGTTTGGCATAACGAATTAAATGTCTAAACGCCATTTGGCATAATTTATTGGGTACATCGAGGGCATTTAACATAACAGCTGTTTTGCATAATGACCATCTGGCATAATCGTTGAAAAGATGTATCAAATACAATGGACCGTTTCAATAACGACCATTTGGCACAATGCCCACAACACAAATCCACAACTTATTGCAAACGAATCGGATAAAGATAAGTGTCTTAAAGATGAGTGAGTTTTATTTTGCGCACATACATACACACACGCACGCACACACATACACACAGACAGGCATCATCTCAATTCGTCGAGCTGAGTCGATTGGTATATAATACTATGGATCTCCTTGGCCTTCAATCACAAAATCGCCTTGGAAGTGAATCACCCATATTCTTGTTTACGTACGAACGCGCTTTCGAACGAAAGTTGAAGTGCATTCTCGTTTACGCCAGCAAAATCAAATGGAGGAACGGTTCGAACGAATCGCATTCGTTCGAAAGTATCGTTCGTCCGTAAACAAGAATAAGGGTGAATATATAGCCTTTTCGTTACACCTTGGTGTACGAGAAAGGCTAAAAAAAGTAAATCGTATGAATATATGATTTCCATTTTTAGAAGTATGTATTTGCCCGGGAAAGGGAAAATAGTAAATGACTCCTTCTTTAAAAGTATGCATTAACCCGGAAAAGGCAAAGAATTAGATGACCCATTCTATAAAAGTACACATCACAGACAAACAGACATAACACTCGTGAAATTCTCATCGTTCACTGATGTACCGGTCAATTTAAATAATCATTAGTTGGTCAATTGATCACTCGTGGCGCGCGCATCGGATTTGCTAGAGTTTGACGTTTGCTCACTAACGCCATCTGGTGTGTGATTTGCCCAACTTAGTGAAAACTACAGATGTCGTTAGTGTGTATACGACGATGAATTTGATGAGTGAATGTTCAATGTGTTACGTCTGTTTGTCTGTGTACACATCTTCCCGGAATCAGGCACAAGAGTAGATGACTCTTTATTTAAAAGCATTCATTTGCCCGGAAAAAGGTAAAAGAGTAGATGACCCCTTATAAAAGTACGCGTTTGCCCGGGGTTAGTCAAAAGAGTAGAGACTCCTTCTTTAAAAGTACGCATTTGCCCGGAATAAGGCAAGAGTATATGACTCCTTCCTTAAAAGTATACATTTGCTCGGAACAAAGCAAAGTAGTAGATGATTCCTTCAATGAAAGAACGCATTTACCTTGAATAAGGAAAAAGAGTAAATGACTCTTCCTTTAAAAGTATGCATTTGCCCAGCCTAAATTGCCTGTTTGGCGAATGTTATTGATATAGGAGCATGTTTAATAAATAATGGAACAGAGACCCTACTACGGGGCAAGCATCCCTATGGGGCAAGAAGGGAAAACTTCTAAAAAAAATAATCCAACTGAAATGTATTACAATATTACCAAAAAATAATAGCTTTAAATGCGCATTTAAAAAATATAAAGTTATGTTAGGGGCCATCCACAAAGTACGTCACGCTCCTAGGGGGGAGGGGGGGTTCCGAGCAGCGTGACGACTCATACAAAAATTTTAGAATGGTAATACAAAAAGTGTGACGAAGAGGGGAGGGGGGGTTGAAAATCGCCAATTTTTGCGTGACGTACTTTATGGATCTTCCCTTATGTTATCACATCGAATAACAGACATCGGTTTGAAATTTCAGTAAATTTGATAATGTACGTTACTCAATAGATTCAGCGCATACTAAAACACAATTGTAGGTTGTGCAAAAGAGTTTTATTATTTTGCATTTTATTTTATTATTTCAAAATGGGGTGCTCATCTTGCCCCATTCGAGATAAATTATTCAAATCTAATTAAATATGGTCAAATATTTCATTGTCAATATAAATGGGGGGGCGGGGTACGCCGTTTGGCATAAAATAATTTGGCATAATAGTCGTTTGGCAAATCACGCGTTTGCTCGTTGCATGAGCATGAGCATGATTGACCGCCCACGGTTGCTACTCCGTTATTGCCAGGTCAGCTGTAATTACACAGAGAACCAACAGATGAAATTTGGGACTAATATCATCTTCAATGTGTAAGAACTGGTGACCCAAAAATAAGCAATACCAGCGCCGGCCGTGTCCGAATGCAGGTCAATTAAGGAATAGGTAGGAAATTGTTGACGTGATACTCGCTTTGATAGAAGCCGACGAGTCATCTGCACTTCCACGAGAAATCACTGGAATGTTGGATATGTGGGGTAGGAAGTGTGGCAGGGTTCGTTTTGGTAAACGGTATGCCGTGTATAGCGTGTAGTTTGATTGATTTTAAACAAACACATTCGAACGAACACTAATTATTTTAATTATCGACCGCACTAAGCAGAACAAAATTTCGATGACCGGCCGATCGTTCTACTTACTAAAGAAAATACGACCGCACTCGATACAAATTTTCACTTTCTGATTAATTAATTCACCCGTACCGTGCTGTGCCCTTATTCCGTTCACCTAAGACAATGAGCTATGTCTAAAAACTCTAAAAAATAGCCGTTAAGTATTTTGAAGCTGCAATTTCGCTACATAGTGTCATTTTCTATATACAATTGAAAATAAAATATGTTGGGATGCATTCATAGACTTAGGTTCCAATAGTGAAAACAAACTTGTGCAATTCTGTGGTCCTAATTCCAATCATCTAAAAAGGCATTGTTCCTAATTCCGTTCATTCGTGTTCCTAATTCCAATCACCCGAAAAACATTTGATTTCTTGGAGATGTTAATATCAGACATAATTTTCCTCACAAATTCATCTTTTCATTTATTATTATTGCAAATAAAAAACTTAAAATGTTATTTTCTTCCAAATTTGAAATACAATGAATGACATTTCCTTAGTTTAGCTATGTTGGCTATTTTTTCGTTTGTTTCATTTACCATTCAAGATTTGTACAACATGAACATTAATGCTAGCTGCCCATTAGGTACCACAGATAAGAACATACGATTCACTATCAGAGTTTCCCACTTTATCCTCAACGTAATTTTAGAGCCTGAATGCTAGGCTTGATTTTGATCTTCCAAAACAATGTCTCTGTTTGTTTGGAATTGTTGTATCGCTGTTTCGTTCAAATTGAATTTGTCAGTAAAACACCGGAAAATCTTACTTCTACAAAGCATTCACGGATTTCGGTAAAACATAATCTTGTCTGTAGTTCAGAGACGGCAGTATTTTGATAGTGGACTAGAAACTCGCCAAGAAACATCCGGATAAAGCGGATAAACAAGAACGCCACAATAAAATGGGCTGTACTGTTTGAAACAGTCCCTGAAACAGAAACCCTTTCCTAACATTGTCCATCAACCACTTGACAATTCGTAATTCATCATCAACTGGAAAAAAAACTGCGTTTGACATGAGTTGAGTCTAAAAACGTTCCCATAATCATTTGGTGTAGTGTCGTAAACGGAGTTCCTTTCGGTCTGACTGCCTGCAGAGTAGAATTTCTAAAGATCATCATTCATTTGGCTTCTTTCATGTACGATCTACCTTTTCTTACTCATAGATTATATTCTCACGAATGGAATTTTTGGAATCCATCCTCCAAACACACAGAACGGAATAAGGAACAAGTTGATTTAAATGTACCCTTATTCCGGTCAAGATATTTTTCACTTTTCAGCATTTTATATCGGTAAAAAGCAGACAAAGATTGGGTAATAGACTACGCTGTTATCTGTTATATCTTGTTATGCTGTTTTGTTTCAAATTCAGGGCAAATTTGCACCTAAAAATGCCTTAATATTATGACAGACGTTCTTAGCAAGTGGGTTAATGAAAACAGTCAAAATGGCGCCTATAGTGACGACCAACAAATTTGGTTGAAATTTTCAATCTAAATCACTAAAAATGACGCTGCTTTTCATTTCATTCCATGCATAAATAACCAAAGAAAAGTACAAAAATATGTTTCTGTTATTTTTATAAATACAAACATTTTTCATTATTTATCATTTTGTCTTGCGTGAACGGAATTAGGCGCTGATTGGAATAAGGGAACAGCACGGTACAAAGCAGAACAAAATTTCGATGACCAGCCGATCGTTCTGCTTACTGAAAAAACACGATCGGACTTAATTCAAATTTTTAATTTCTGATTAATTAATTCACCCGCACAAAGCAGAACAAAATTGCTTACTGAAGAAACAGGACTGGACGCGAAACAAACGTTCATTTTCTCAAATCACGCGTTTGCTCGTTGCAATGCGAAAGGGGAGATCATTCCTTCATTTAAATTACGCAATAGCTCGGGGAAATGCAAAAGAGTTGATGATGCCTTCTTTAAAAGCACGCGTTTGTTTGGAGCAATGCAAAAAAGATCATTCCTTCTTTTAAATTACGCGATTGTTTCTTTTAAAGCTCGCATTTGCTCGGTGCAATGCAAAAAGGGAGATCATTCCTTCTTTTCATTTACGCGATTGCTTGGGATAATGCGAAAGAGTTAATGATGCCTTTTTTTAAAGCACGCATTTGATCTGTGCAATGCGAAAGGGGAGATCCTTCCTTTTTTATATTACGCGATAGCTCGGGATAATGCAAAAGAGTTGATGATGCATTCTTTTAAAGCACACGTTTGTTCGGAGCAATGCAAAAAGGGAGATCGTTCCTTCTTTTAATATACGCGATTGCTCGGAATAATGCAAAAGAGTTGATGCCTTTTTTGAAAGCATGCGCCTTCTTTATTGTCAATCAAGAAATCTATTTTGAAGTCCATCTTTAAGTTAGGTAAAGCATATGATTATTAATTAAATAAGATCATTTTCGTTGTATTATGCCAAACGGCTTTAAACTGCCTGTAACCGCATAGTTGTCCCATCCTTGCTGATTTTCCTATTCATATGGGACAGTTACACGATTATCCACATAACGGTTCCTCACTAAGCAATGTTTCAATCAAACCACATCAAACTATATCGTTGCACGATAATCTATTGAATGTTGAACAACTCAGCAAAAATTCAACAAGATGGTTCAATTTATTGGATTTTTTTTTTACTTTTATAAGGAAGATGCGATTTGGCACTTCATTGGCAATCATCTCAAAATACAAAAAAAAGGTTTGGGACTGATGTGAGAGTGCGAGAAATACTCTTATGCCTTATTCCGGATAAATACATAGTTCTAATGATGGAATCATATATTCATATGCTTCACTTTTTTGTAGTGGGTAATGTAATACAGCCGTGAATCGCATATCTGTCCCATCTTTGCTGGGTTACCTATTCATATGGGACAAATATGCGATTCACGGCAGATTACGATCATTATGCTAAACGGCCCTCTATATTTGACACAATTTTTCAACGATCATGCCAAATCGCCGTTATGCCAAATAGCCTTAAGGTACCCAAAACATTATGCCAAACGATCGTTAAACCAAATGGTATTTATGAAAAATGACCCTTTGACATTCAACTCGTTATGCCATATGGGCTTCCATCCAAATCATAAGTAAGAAAGTGTGTACTATTAATTTGCCCTATACGCGTTATAGTTCTCTCAACTCGTACTCTTGAAAAAATACTTAAAATATTTTTTTTTATCAATCAAAACTCTTCTGAAATTCGAATTACATGGTCCGTGGTGTAACCCAAGATGAATACACCACTAGGTGTTCTAATCTGCCAAATTCACGATTCAGCCATCTTGGATTTTAGTATGGGAGAGCCAGCCGGTTTGTTTATGTTTTGCACCGAAAATGAATTTTTCACCCCCGCCTTCTTCTCGTCCATAAATTGGGCAGATTGAAACACCTAGCTGTGTATTCATCTTGGTGTAACCCAAATTTTTTTACGCCTTGTTTAAAAAAAATCAAAATCAAGAAATGAGAAAAGTGCTGCAGTCCAATATCAAACGAAGAACTTTTTATTTTTTAATTTTAATTCAGCTGGCGGTTCTTTTATTTGTTTATTTTATAGGCTCAGATGTCGTAAGAACAACTCAACGGAGCCATAAACTTTTTTAAAATAAAAGTATTAGAAATACACTTTTCTCGCGTCATTCTATTCGTGGAGTGATTAGTATTCGGACCGTCACTTTCATTCGCACGTTTTCTATCATTTTTCTAGAGTGCTTTAAGAATAGGTCGTATGTACAAAAGAGTCGTTTTTTTTTGTTTTTCTCGAGGTTTCCGTTTGGGACAGAAGTTCATTCGGTGTTCGTTTATCTTGCAGAGGAAACATTTATTCTTGTTTCAATCATAAAATATGTCCCCTTTCCGGTTCTTGAAATGAAGCGATAAAGAGATTTCGATCTCCACGTCAATATACACGAAACGAAAAATTTCGAATTTTTTTATCTCACACATCGCGATTGATGGCAAAGACAATGTGCCGATAAACAATAGCCAGCTACCGTGTGGTTCGTAACGAACTGTCGAGAACTGAAAGCAAACTGGATAAGGATTGATGGAAAAGTTGAGCTTAATTAGTGAAAGAATCGATTGAGCCAATACAAAATGGCTGGAAAGAATAAACGGTTGAATGAACAACACTTCATGAAACATAGATTTGGTCTTATTTCAACTTATTTTGATCTTTTTCTCGCCAAACCGTTTGAGAAAAAGCGTATAATCATACTGACGCGACGAATTTTCTTTTAAAACAAAAATTCTTTCAAAACGAAAAAAACGAACCGTGCCAATCAGATAGTACTACTGGAAAAAAAATATCACAATCCTTGTTTGTATTCTAAACTTTCTTCACAATTAATTCCGCACTCATCGTGTTTTGATTCATTCCTATTCGTAGAAACTAGTTAACTATAACAAACGCAAACTAATGAAATAAAAAAACGCTAAGTATTGGTAGAAAGTGTTGAAATATGTGTTGTGTCTGTATGTGAGTGTTGTTAACTGTTTACAGTAAAATTATTTTCCCTTGTTTTCTTCGTAGCTCATGTCTTATTAAGCTTACATTATGATGACTTTGTTATGTTTGTGTTTTTCGAACAGTTTGTTATAATAGCTTGTGAGTGTTGTGGGTGGTGTTTTTTTCTCCATCGAAAAGCCTCTTGACTTAAAAGCTAAGATCTAAGGCGTGTACGAACTCTAATGTACAATTTCAGAGATAGAATATACACAGTGTTAAAACTAAATTGGAAGATATATGAAATTTTCCCGAAGAGTTCATGAACTTTCGTTTCCTTTTTGGAGGGGTTTAAAGCCATTTCGAAACCTATCAAATGTACGTCATTGAGCAAAACTAAACGTTAATCAATAATTTGTAAAGAAACCTTGTTGAGTTGTTGTTACAATTGGTGTTTTCGCCTATATAAATAGGTGTAAATATATGTTGCAATTATACATAATAATAATATTAATAATAGTAACACGATGATCGGATAATTTGCGGCAATAAAATTATTTCTTAAATCTAGAACCCACGAGAAGCTTTGTTTTTGCATTGCTATTGCTCGAGTTAGTAATTCGTTTTTTGAGGGTTGCCTCTTCTTCCCCTACCTCAGCTGCTACCTACCTACGACAATTTGCCTTTAGAGTTGCACAATTAATGCTGCTGAATCCTGACATTTAATTGCATTTAAGTAATTGCTAGATGTGCTTGAAAGATGCAATTGTTTAAGCAACGTATGCACAATAATAAAACAAAAGTTCAATAATCTAAACTGGAGCGACATTTGCGACCGACCGCTATTCTATTAATGGTTTGAAACTCGTGGTTGCTTCTTCGGGATGCTTTCAGTATCCATGCTACTGAACAGTAGTTTGAAAATCTTTTTTGCATATTTAATTTATGGAAATAATGTATCAACTGCATTAAAACGCAAAATTTTGTAAAAGAAAATAAAAATAGCTAATATACCGCTCATATGGTAAAAAATACTTTCACTTTAAGCAAAATACATAACTTTTTTGGTATCTGCATGTACGGTGATTGCACGAGCCATCGCGCCCGGCGTTCTGTCTTCGGAACAACCGCTCTGGTGAGATCCTTCGCCTGAATCGTGTTCTTTTTCCACCAGGTGATACCTTTTTAGAAAAGAAATGTTGTAGTATAAATAATATTCCATTCAATTTCACAGCAATTACCTGGCTCTAAATGCCACCAAATGCGCGTAGTAAGCCGGCGCGGGAATCGAAACTGAGCGGGTGCACCGAACATACGTGTGGCACAGTTGATACGTCAGGCACTGGAGCTCGTCCGATTCGAAATGATTGTCGTCCCAGAGGACATGATAATGGGACGGCCGACTGGTACCCTGTAATGAGAAGCGGTTGATTGTTTGTTAAAATTTTGAAAACATAATTTCACATTTTTGTATGCCATTTGCAGGCAAAATAATATCAACGAAAAATCTCACCTGAATTCCCTGGTGACTGCAGAGATAGAAATCGAACTCGGTCGGATGGGTGATGCCAACATCCACAGTTGTTCCCGCCGGGATGTTGCCCGACTTACCGCTCTGTTCCTTCTTGTCCGCACAGAACAGTCTCGTGTGGTGACGCTTTTGCACCACGATGAACGTGATGCCCGGTTTGTAGTCGGCTTCCAGCTTAATACACGCCTCTCGGATGGCCGTCAGCTCGTGTTGGAGTACATGCGGGAATTGACCCTCCGACACGCCATCCCGATAGAGGATGATCCGGTGCGGTTTGAAACCACCCGTCGATTTGTAGAACATGATCAACAGCTCCCGTACCATGCTGCTCAACTCCTGGATGATTTCCTGACGATGCTGCTGCACGCGCACCGTGGCTGCGTAACGCGAAGGATGGGCATCCATCGAACCAACCACGGCAGCAATGGATGGCTTCTTATTGTCTCCCGCCGGTGGGTGAGTTACGTCCGCACCCAAGAAGATGACCGGTTCATCGAATACCTATCGAAAAAACACGATTACTTTTAGTGCAAAATCAAAAATGATATAAATAGGAATCTGCTAACCTTTGGTCTGATTGATGGCACAAGGATCGAATTAATTCCACCAAGTTTGACGTTGATCTTCAAACAGAGATTTGACAGCGTCTGTGGTGATGTTTTGTTCACATTTTTGGCTTGCACGCACTGTGTGGCCATTCCTAGTACGGTATCACCTACGCGCTTGACTTCCGCTATTGAAGGACATGAACAATAGATTACAACTCAAAATTCCACTCAACACATGATCGTCCCACTTACCATACACCGGTGTCTTACCGGGCAGCACCACCACCACCAGCTGCAACGCGTTGAACGTGTTCTTCAGATATCTGAACATGGGCTCGACCTGATCCGGACCGGTGGCGTACTTGCAGAAGCACGGCTGTCCGATGATTGGCATCCCGGCATCGTTGGAGATCTTCTGCAGCTGCTGGGTGAAGTTCCTCAGGGCGTCCTCCCGGACGGTTCGCTGCGGCGCAAAGCACGCAATGGCCCAAACGCGGATTTCGACGCCGGTGAAAAATTGTTTGCCTCGCATGTCCCAAACCCCTTGGTTTGGTAATGCTAAGCTCACTTTATTCTGTGGACCAGAAGGTAACTTGTTCGCTGATTTTAACGTGCCACTTAACGAAGCGATTGCTTAAAATTATAACTTAAAGGTGCTCTAAAAAGGGGAACTCTGAGGTGAAGTTGGGTGTGTTATAAAATCTATTAGACGAAGTATTTCAAGAAGATCAATTAGGATGCAGAAATAAGATCTGTTCAATCACAACTATTTTTTGTTCAATTCAATTCAGTTCAAGTTTCATAATTCTACAACTCAAGGGCAAGTATACCTTTCAACAATTTAATTATTCTGTTAGCTTTAGCTTAGCTTCAGCTTAGCTTTAGCTTAGCTTTAGCTTAGCTTCAGCTTAGCTGCAGCTTAGCTTCAGCTTAGCTTCAGCTTAGCTTTAGCTTAGCTTCAGCTTAGCTTCAGCTTAGCTTTAGCTTAGCTTCAGCTTAGCTTTAGCTTAGCTTCAGCTTAGCTTTAGCTTAGCTTCAGCTTAGCAGGCTGAGCTTTAGCTTAGGCAGGCTGAGCTTAGGCGCTTAGCTTTAGCTTAGCTGAGTTAGTTTAGGCAGGCAGCTGAGCAGCTGGCCAGCAGCTGAGCCAGCTGAGCAGGCTTTAGCAGGAGGCAGGCTTAGCCAGGCTGAGCTGACAGCTGAGCCCAGGCTGAGGCAGCTGGGCCCAGGCTTAGCTGGCTGAGCCCAGGGCCAGGCTGAGCCCAGGCTGAGGCAGCCCCAGGCTGAGCCCAGGCTGTTCAGCCCAGCCCAGGCTGAGCTGTTCCAACTGAGCTGTTGCTGTTCCCAGCCTGTTCACCGGGGCTGGAGCCAGGCTGACCCACCCCAGCACCTGTTCAGCCAGCCCAGGCTCCTGTTCCACTGACCCCAGGCTGGGCACCCAGCTGACCCAGGCTCCACCCACCTGTTCCAGCCCCAGCTACCCCAGCACCAGGCAGGCTCCCAGCAGCTGAGGCTGGCCCACCTGTTCCACCCAGCTCAGCCCAGCCCCACTGAGCCCTGGCTTCTGAGCAGGCCCCACCCAGCTCCCAGCCCAGGCTGAGCAGGCTGAGCTGAGCCACCCTGGCTGACCACTGGCTCACCCCACTCCAGCTCCCAGCCCACCCCAGCAGCCCCAGGCCAGGCTCTGAGCCAGGCTGACCCCAGGCTGAGCCAGGCTGAGCACCCACTGCCCCTCCCAGGCTCCCACCTGAGCGGCTGACCCCAGCTCCAGCCTCACCCAGCTGAGCCCACCTGAGCCAGCCCCAGGCTGAGCCAGCCCAGGCACCCACTGGCAGAGCTGGGCAGGCTGGGCAGGAGCTGTTTAGAGCTGAGCTCCAGCCCAGGCCAACTGGCTAGCTTTAGCTTAGCTTTAGCAGCTCAGCCAGGCTTTAAGCAGCTTAGCTTTAGCTTAGCTAACCAGCTTTAGCTTAGCTTTAGCCCAGCAGCTTTAGCTTAGCTTTAGCTTAGCTTTAGCTTATTTAGCTTTAGCTTAGCTTTAACAGCTTTAGCTTTAGCTTAGCTAACCTTTAGCTTAGCTTTAGCTTAGCTTAGCTTTAGCTTAGCTTTAGCTTAGCTTTAGCTTAGCTTTAGCTTAGCTTTAGCTTAGCTTTAGCTTAGCTTTAGCTTAGCTTTAGCTTAGCTTTAGCTAAGCCCTGTTTGTCTGTCCGATGACTAGCCAACCAGACGAAGCACGCGGGGAAATTCTCACAAAATAAAATATTGGACACTTCAACTCTTTTTTCCTATCAGATGCAGAAAACAAAACCAGTGACAACCTTAGATAACCAGACACGGCATTTGATAAAAACAAATCACAGACAACAGACGCTGAAAATTTTGATTGAAAAAAAAACACTTTCCACGGGCGCTACTGCGTCTACAAATAAACTAGTCATATATGTTTGACCAACTTTGATTTCACCCAGCGGTCACTCGATCATCCCACGAAGTTCCACTAATGCACACGGTCAAACAGTTCGACTAACATTGACTCCATCCGTCGTTTAGTCAAGCATTCACCATGACCCTCCAACAGCGGTAGGAACACTTAATTTATTCGTCCAACAATATCACACAAGAACGACCGAATCGCCAACTCGAACACCAACCATCAAAAAGTAAATGGGGGTTTTTGTGACATCTGTATGAAAACTCAAACATGTTCGGCGAACCTTGACTCCGCCACAACAAGTCAAACCAAAATCAAACTGCATTGATTTATTCCAACCGAGCTACCAACCATTTGACAGGTTGTTCGAACATCTTCACACACGCTCAAACATTAGTGTTGTCCAATGAGCAGCTCGAAGTAATTCCCATCCCTCTCATGTCCATTTCTCGCTTAATTTTTCAAAAAGTAACTAAGTAACTAAGTAACATTTTTTTCATGAATTAATTTGAGTACTGCAATCAAAAGCTTTCATGTTGTTCTGTTGATTGCGCTATTCATAATAATTCATGAAAAAAATGTTACTTAGGTCCTTTTAAAAAGTTAAGCGAGATTTGTTAACAAAAAAAGAACGAGCAGGACGGGAACAGCTTCGAGCTACTTCGAGCTGCTCATTGGACAGCACTATGGCCGATGACACAGTGACGCGTGTGCGTGCGCGAACGCGTCTAAGCACTCGTGAAGCAGAATATCAGCAAAAGGATTCCTTTTGTCTTGGACGCGTTCGCGCACGCACACGCGTCACTATGTCATTGGCCTATCAGCAGCAACCGAAGCATTTTCATTCCAAAGTGTTTGAGCGTCTGTTGGAAGAGTACCACGATGTCAGTCAGTACGACACCCGTCCGGTAACGGATCTCCCCCACTCCTTCATCACCCCTTGTACACCTACATTTGAATGCTACAAACAGCATGGAACAAAAGTTCAATATTCAAATTACTAATCTGTTCATAGCTTATGATTGTACTTCTTGTCATAATGAACATATTTCTTCATTGTATCCTATCTCCTTTGGTTCAAAATTGGGGATAAATCAGTAGTTACGTACCAATGTAATATCCATATGCAATTATCACTGCACTTCACTTCTTTTCCCATCGTAATCAAGTTGGGTTGGTATAGGGCTGGATGGTTGAATTTTTCATTGTACTGACTGTTGCGTTTCCATTGGTCGTTCCAATAATTATTAATCAATTTTATTCCAGGTTGCGAAACTTTGGTCATGTCTATTAAACTTCTCAGAGGGCATCACTGAAACGTGCAAAGCAACACAGTAACCTGAATTTGTCTTTGCTACACTGCCTATGATCGCATATTTGTAACAATCGACAAAAGTAGGCATGGGAGAAATGGAACAATGAAGTTTGTGATATGCAAAAGTATGGAAATCTCAATGATTTTCTAAAAATTCCCTAAAATTGCACAAACACTTTATCCAGTTGGAATCTTCGGTAGAAACATTTCCATTACAGCAACAGTTCGCTAACTGGGCGCTTTTTAACTGGACTGCTTTTTAACTGGGCGTTCGCTAACTGGGCCAAAGCCCAGTTAAAAAACAGTTATCCGTCAAAAACCAAAAACAAACACTAGGCTGCGAGGGGAGTCTAAATGGTATATTGTTGTCGTTCCATGTAAATCATTGATCATAACAATGCATCGGTAATCCCCTCGTCAGCCCAGTTAAAAAGCGGCGCTCGTTAACTGGACTGATGTTTTAGCCCAGTTAGCGAATGGATGCTGTACTTGGTATTTGAATGCAAACTTATTTCGAAATTTTTTGCACACAGCACATGGCGTACTGGCAATAAAGTTTTCTGGTGTTACGGTTATGCGATCACTTTGTTTAATGTTACAAAACAACTTGGTAGTTTTTTCAAGTTTTTTGGAACAAACTTTCTTATTTCACCATTTCAGCTGAAAGAAGTAGCAATTTGGAGATGATTCATGAGCTTACCTCAAAATCGACAAAAATGCAAATGTTACAAATATGCGATCATGGGCAGACAGGATATCGATTTCTCGTTTCAATAAGACAAAAGCAAACGTTTTTTTGAACCAAGAGAGAATCTTTTTTCGTTGTTTATGTCGAGGATTATCTTCAAGGAATAATTGTCGCTGAAAAAGGCAAAAAATAAGCAACAAAAGAGAATAGCGATAACTCTTTGTCCTCATCTGCAGAGGATAAAGACATTGTTGCGTTCCATTTTATTTGCAACAAACATGGAGAGGTAATTGTTGTGAACTTTTCAAACTGCTATAACTTGTATATTCCAAAGGTAAAACACAAATCATGTCAGCAGATGGATAAGTTTATATCTAAACATTGATAACTGATACTTATTTAACCAAAACCACCATCAAAAGCCGACTGCTTCTCGAAATGCGCGGCAGGCGATCATTGTCCTATTCTGTTGCAGTTTGCGACAAACGCTTATTACGAGTTGGATTTGTCTCAACATTTACAAGAGAGGACAATGTTGTTGTCATTGGCAATGTTGTTACTTTACATTCCACATAATTTATCTTTCACCCATCACTCTTTTCGCAAGAGTTAGCCTTGAAAGATAAACGACAATCTTGTATATTAGATGAAAATCATTTTTCGTCTCATAACTTTTAACACTCACTCAATTTTCGTGAGCATTAGAACGGGTCTACTACGAAAGGCCGAATCACTCCGGTCCACTTTGTTGGTCTGCCGATTTTATTCGGCCTTTTGTGATTCGGCCTTATGTGGTTTCGGCCTTTTGTGATTCGGCCTTATGTGATTTCGGCCTTTTGTGCATTCGGCCTTTTTTGCTTTCGGCCTTTTGTAATTCGGCCATTCGTGATTCGGCCTTTTGGGGATCAGTACAAAAGGCCGAATCACAAAAGGCCGATAACCCAGAAGGCCGAACCACGAAAGGCCGAAAATGTTCTAGCATACCACAAAAGGCCGAAAACCCAGAAGGCCGAACTACGAAAGGCCGAATGATATAAAGGCCGAATCTCAAAAGGCCGAATCATTACAAAAGTTTCAATCATTCAATTAAGAGAACTTGGAATATTCACAAATTTACGTTTACTTTTATTATGCTACCCCATTGAGAAAAACTTGTCCACGTGTTTTGCAAGCGCGCGCTCGCTCCGGTCCACTTTGTTGGTCTGCCGATTTTATTCAGACTTTTTTTATTCAAATACTTAATATAATTTAGAATATTCAGATTATTTTGTGATTTCTCAGTGAAGTCAGTTTCTCTTAAATTGGGAGAAAATGATATGCATTGAGAAACACCGCATTACCGCAAGTTATACAGCTTTTGGTCAAAAGGATAATAATTGAAAAAGTCTATTTTGTTTAGCTTCTGATGTCGCAATTAGATCATGAATAGTGCGCATCATTAGCACAATGGACAACCATGCATCATGAAGCGCACAACGCCTACATTGATGCACATCGGCAATTCGATTCTGTGAGCCATGAATCCGGTGGAATTTAACTCGGGCTCTTGCATTAGATTTGGGAATTTAACTTATCCCAATACTACTGATGATGATTACTACGTCAGCAAAGGAAGAAAAAAGAGAGCTCTTGGATTACTCCGTTACTTTAAAGTGATAATATTTATACGTATGTTCATGCTTTCATTACTGCAATGAAGATTGATCTATTATGCAATATAATGAATCAAATTGACTCTGTAAACACCGTCATACAACTTCTTTCAATTGAAAGATTGAGCTTCTACGTTGAACTGACGTTAAATACCTCAACTGAATAAGATTGATTAGATCGCTGCTAGTAGTTGCAAAACACGTGGACAAGTTTTTCTCAATGGGGTAGCATAATAAAAGTAAACGTAAATTTGTGAATATTCCAAGTTCTCTTAATTGAATGATTGAAACTTTTGTAATGATTCGGCCTTTTGAGATTCGGCCTTTTGTATCATTCGGCCTTTCGTGGTTCGGCCTTCTGGGTTTTCGGCCTTTTGTGGTATGCTAGAACATTTTCGGCCTTTTGTGATTCGGCCTTCTGTGGTTCGGCCTTTTGTGATTCGGCCTTTTGTACTGATCCCCTCTAGCCACACCACCATGATATCTGTATGAAAGCATTAGGTTATTTGTTCCTCATAAGCTACTACCATTTGTATAGATGATGCCACGAAAAGACTCGAATATTAAAGAAAAATAGCAAACCATCGTTTGGCGAAGTGAGCGAAAAATGGTTATCACTCTCCAGGCTGACCGAAAAGCGATTTCTCCCCGACGTACAAACTTGAAATGGTCTGTGCTTAGTCATTTTTTTTCCAAATCGGATCAGATTTTCAGAAAACATCGGAGCATCGAACGGCATCGAGTGGGCGTGGGGCTCACCTTAATAATAATTTATGTTGTGATAAATACGACACCAATACTACTGCAGTAAACGAATGTTTTGCAGTCTTTCAGTCTACGGAGGGTCCGCAAATCTGTCCGTTGCATTTAATAAGTTGAATATCGCTATCGCTGTTGCAAAACGCATTAAACTGTCAGCAACAGTTTGCTGTTATGATTCGGCTCAAAAGTACCTGACTAGTCGACAACTCATAATGGCCGGACTCATTTTCAGGATTGCGTAGAATTTTTATTTTTCTTTTCAGGCTCCATTGTGAGTAGGGTAGAGTGGTCCAAGATGGGTCGCCTAAGGCGAACTCTGAATGTCTCAAAACAGAAACATTTTTATTCAATTTTTCAACGTGGATCTATATAAATAGCTTATAATCTGTAAGCCATGGGTATGAAAATACAAAAAAAAAAACACTTTTTATTTCATTTTGAATCATTAGTTTTTTTTCTGTCAATCAAAAACTTCCAAGAAAAGATAGGTCAAACAGCGGGGCAAGATGGGTCATGTTTAAATTCTACAATTATTATTGTTTTAAATCCCAATATAAAATTACATACAAATAGATAGCTTTAATGCTAATGTTTTATTGAATAAATAAGGATTTTTAGGCTTTGGATGGAGCAATGGCTCTACATTAAAAATTTCTAATTCTACAATTTCTAATGAAAACAAGCCAAATTTCACGACCCGGACTTTTCTCAAAGGAGATTAGTAGAGCTTTCTTTTAACAAAGGGGTCGTACACATATAACGTAAGTATTTTTCTGGATTTTTCAACCCCCCTACCCCCATGTAAGATTTTTTCCATACAAATGATTTTTTATTTATATGGAGCGTAAGATATTGACCGATCCCCCCTCCCCCCATAAGTGCTTACGTAATATGTGTACGGCCCCATAGATGCCTCCCCGCGTTCAGTAGTATCGAAAGTGTATATGTTTTTCCCTAATTTTTTGCTATGATGTCCTAATTTCTTCGGTAATCAAGTGCAGTAAAGTTCTGGCGTCATAAAATAAAGTAGATACATGATATATAACAAGTAGAAGTGATTTTAAACGTCTCCAAGTTATCTGATTACTGTAATTACCGATACTGAAAGCCATATCCCTGATCTGAAAAGTTTAGGTTTATTTCGTGATCAGATTTTAAGAAGTACGACCATAACTGGCAAGCCAGAGTAAACGCGAAGCGACAGTGCAATTTGATAATGATTGTTATTCTTTTACGTGAGTCGCGTCGCAACGCATGCTCGTCGCGTTTACTCTGGCTTTCCCCTTATGGTCATATTTCTTAAAATCTGATCACGAAATAAACCAGACAGGAGGGAAAAATATCACAAAAAACTGTAGACATAGGTGTAATCAATTTTATGTGTTGAAGGTACTATTTTCCAGTTCATCCAAAATATCCGTGAGTTCAGGTCTTGAATTCTACCATAGAAGCGAAAGGTAATGTGTACAAAAAAAAAATACTCAGAGTTCATCCTAAGACTTTGTTCAAAGATATCAAATGACTCATGGGAAATTTTTCTGCGTGCCCCATAGTGACATTCTAGAATGCGCGAAATGTTCTGAAGTTCGGCTCGTAAGACCTACGTAACAACGGCCTCCAAAATGTTTTCGGCAGCTATCATAACCTTTCCCAACAGATCCTTGGAAATCTGCCAAGAAACGTTATACCGGTTTTTCTGCATTACAATACACTGAAGGCCATCCAAACCGTTCTTGAGTTCAGGTCGTCAGATCTACAATCAAGTAGAAGCGCAATGCTTGTTTCAAATCAAGCTCAGGTCATCCTGCCCAGTTCAAAGAAATCAAATGACTTTTTGAAAAAAAAAATCTGCATGCCTCATAATGGCATTCTAGAATGCGCGAAATGTTCTGAAGTTCAGCTCGTAAGACCTACGCTACAACGACCTCGAAAATGCGTAGATTTCAGCAGTAACAAGATTTTTTAATATTTTGCTATGAATATCCAAATGACAATGATGCTCTGGGTAGAATTTTACGACAAAACTCAAGCGGATTGCCCGATTTTTTTAGATAAAGATGAGATAGATCTACCGTGCTGTGCCCTTATTCCAATCAGCGCTTAATTCCGTCCACGCAAGACAAAATAATAAATTTTTCAGGAATTTTTGTATCAAAATAACAGAAACATATTTTTGTTCTTTCCTATGGTTATGTATGCATGAAATTAAATGAAAAGCAGTGTAATTTTAGCGCTTTAAAGAGAAAATCTCAACAAAATTTGTTGGTCGTCACTATATGCGCCATTTTGGCTGTTTTCATTAACCCGCTTGCTAAGAACGTCTGTCAAAATATTTAAGCATTTTTAAGTGAAAACTTGCCCTGAATAACAGGTAACATTGTAGTGTATTACCTAATCGTTGTTTGTATTTTACTGATATAAAATGCTGGAAAGTGAAAAAGATTTTGACCGGAACAAGGGTACATTTGAATCAACTCGTTCCTCATTCCGTTCTATAGGTTTGGAGGATGAATTCCGAAGAATTCCATTCGTGAGATTATAATCTATGAGTAAGAAAAGGTACATCGTACATGAATGAAGCCATATGAATGATGAGCTTTAGAAATTCTATCCTGCAAGCAGTCAGACCGAAAGGAACTCCGTTTACGACTCTACGCAAAATGGTTATGAGAACGTTTTTCAACTCATGTCGGAAAAACGCAGTTTTTTCAGTTGATGGTGAATTACGAACTGTCAAGTGGTTGCTGGACAATGTTGGAAAGGGTTTCCGAAGAACACGGACAGTTTCAAACAGCTATTTTATTGTGGCGTTCTTGTTCTTAAAGCTTTATCCGGATATTTCTTTGCGAGTTCCGACTACTATCGAAATACAGCCGTCTCTGAGCTACAAAAAAGATTATGTTTTACCGAAAGAAATCTGTAAATACTTTGTATAAGTAGGGTTTTTCGGTGTTTTAAAGAATACTGAGCAAATATTCAATTTGAACGAAACAGCGATACGAACAATTCCAAACAAACAGAGACATTGTTTTGGAAGGTTAATCAGGTCAAAATTAAAAGCCTAGTATCCAGACTCAAGTCAAAATTACGTTTAAAGTGGAAAACTCCGATAGTGAATCGTATATGCGACTTGGCAGCTAGCATTAGTGCTCATGTTGAACTCGAATGATAAGTGAAAGTGATTGGAATTAGAAACACGAATGAACGGACTTAGGAACAATGCCATTTCAGATGATTGGAATTAAGACCACATAATTGCTGGAGTTTGTTTTCACTATTGGAACCTAAGTATATGAATGCATCCCAACATATTTTATTTTCAATTGTATATAGAAAATGACACTATGTAGCGAAATTGCAACTTCAAAATACTTAACAACTATTTTTTAGAGTTTTTAGACATAGTTGATTGTCTTAGGTGAACGGAATAATGGCACAGCACGGTATTCATGAAGAACTAGAAAAGCCGTTTCATTGTATTATCAGAATGAGACATATCCAAATGATTTAACATAATCATTCAAAATTTCAACAACTTCATGTTTCCTCAGAGTTCGAAAAACAAAAATGTGCAACAAAACAAAATAATCCCTCGGAGAGGGTGAACTATTCGGTAGCGTATGCACATTCGCAGTGAAAAGAGGCTCTTGAAAAGACTTACTTGTCCGCTCATGCTGGAAACGCGCCCTCCATACTGGAGCTTCGGCGGTGGCAACACCCGACCCCGCACCTCCATCATACTGTTCGAAATGGCCAGCCCGAACTCCTGCACGTACGCGTCGTTATTGAAATCGGCCCGACGGACCAGATTGTTGATTTCGCGTTCACTGAAATGTTATTTTCCAGTCATTTATTTTCCTCTGATTGAAAAAAGGGAAGAAATAGTTACTTACCGATCGGGAGCCGATCTGGCCGTTGCCTTGATCATGGTAGAAGTTTGCATATCGGTAAGCTTCTTGATGCACCGCTGACCGGCTACGATGTTGCACACCTCCAACGGTAGGTAGGTGTGCTTGTGCTCTTGGCCGACCTGCAGGCAAGGTAGATGAGGATAACGCAGTTTCATCTTGTACTTGTCGAGGAAGTATTTGGCCACGGTACACTCCACGGTTTGTCCGTTCTCCAGTTGCAGAGGGAAACTGTGTAAAAAAGCCGCAAACAAGTATTGAAAAGTGGATTAGCCAAAACTGGAAATAGGCTTTTAGAGTAAAATCAGCAGTGATTCAAATCGTTCGGGGCTGTCAGTTTGAATATGAATCTGAAACATTGAATTTCCCAGCAGCTGTTCTAGATTCAGTTTTTATACCAGTCAACTGTCAAAAAAATAAAATTGGTATAACGCTCCGTTCTATTTTCTGCAGATTTGAACCACGATTGAATCACGAGATTCAAATATTTTTCAATTGTTTTGGTGTATGGATGCGTCATTTTATCTACGGATCAATCCACTTTGCAATTCTGGCGCCTTTCTTGGCAGTAACATAATGATTTCAATTAATTGAAAATTTGAAAAACATGAATAGAACACTGCTGGGGAAACCAGCGAGTTTGTTCTATTTTGCTCCAGATGCAAACTAGAATAGTGGTCGAAAATTTAGAATCAAACTGAATCACTCCTGATTTCACCCTTAGAATTGCCATGACTTGGACAATGTTGAATTATGATACGTATTATTGTTTTCAGAGGTAATTGTGTAACATTTATCATGCCTTACAACAACGTGCCGTTGTAGCACAATTCGTATATTTACTTACGATTGCATTTGTGCTGGTCGACGAGTGACATTGCAAACGCGGTACTTTCGACGCATCGTGCCGCAGTGGGTGATTTCGATTTTGAGACCCTTGATTTCCTTTGTAAATTTGACACGTTGAGAATCCGTCAGGGGTTTCCGCTGCTCGTTGATATCCCTAATATCCAGCACCTCGCACATGAACTCGATGACCGGCTGGGCTTTGTAGAAAGCCGTTGCCGAAACTAAGAAACGTAGATAAAAATAATTACCTTGGTGTCGTTCAAAAGCCAGGAAAAGGCAACTTACCATCGATGTTCAACATCATCTTCCACTGCGATGGACGGACACTTTGATGGAAACCAAACCAAACTTCACGACCTCCTCCGAGGGGATGGTAATAGCTGGTGAAAGACAATACATCATTAGTAAGAAAAATTGTCGAGTTTCCAGAAGCTCATCGCACTTACCCATCAGGCGAACTGAAGAAACTTCTGCCTACCGGCGTGTATGTCATACTGGGTAAATGTCGCATAACAACGTCTAGCGCCAGGATCGCATCGTACGGGATTTGTCGGGTGCGTCCCTCCAACGCTTCCTCCAGGTTGAACAGCGAAACCTGCGCCACCCATTTGATGGTAACACGAAACACGCGATCCTTACCCTCCCCCGGTAGGGTCACCTCCAGCTCCACCCGATCGTTCCCAATCGGCAGAGGATCGCGCGTGTACAGATTGTTGCGACCATCGAATACCGGCTTCAACGCTCCGAACATCTTACTGTACGCGTGCACCATCGTCTCGATGATCTCTCGGTTGACCTTCCGGGGGCACTTGTCCGGCTGGATGTTGATATCATAGTGATGCACGAAGCCCCGGGGCATCGTAATTTGGAAATGGTTGGCACGCAGCACGATCGGTCGACCCTCGCGCCCAAGGTTCGGCCGCCTAGGGCAGGTGAATACCGGGAGATCTGGAGGCGCCGGCGGCGTTGCCGGCACAACCCCGAGCGCACTGCTGGCCACATTCTGCGCTCCGGCAGTGGTCGACACCGGCGTGGGGTTAACTGTGGCACCGGTTGGAGGAGCTGCTGTTCGAACGGTCGATTTTTGTTTGGGATTTTGTTCCGAGCGTATTTTCGAGGGTAATTTGGACCAGAGCCAATAGGGGGGGTGGGTTGTTCGTTAATTTGTTATTTTGGTCGGTTGCAATAGAGCACGCGAAATAACAAAACGAAAACCGTTAATTTTTCGGGATCGGTCGAATGATTGTACCAAAACGGGAACAAGTACACCGAATCGAATATGTTTCGAGAACGAATGTGGAAAAGAAAAGTAAAACAAAAGAGAAAACGATTTGTGATTAAAATGTGTTCATGACATGGGCGATTTGGAGCAGATGGGCTCGCCCTGATTTTTGTTTTGCTAACATTATCATCGATATGGAAAAACCTTAATAATGATGCGTAAGTATCGATATTACTTAGGTACTAGACTAAGTTCTCCTGTCAACAAGCTATTTACAAGGACGCTTTTGCGCTTGGTATGATTAGTCTTTCCTGAATTACCTATCTCTGGTTTATTCTCAGTTAATATGTATTTACCTGTTAATGTTCCTATCTGTTCGGTACAAACTAATGGAAAATGATAAACAAGAATAACAAAATGATAAACATACATTCAAAATTATAAGTTTTTTCGTTTGAGATTGATAAGTTTTTGAAGTAAGAATGGCTCATTATCACGATTTTTGTCGCAGACTAGATTTATTTTATTTTTTATTTTAATTAAGATTCAGAGGACACAGGTGACATGACGGTCAATGCGCTTGCTCCCGACAATCTTTATATCCATCCGTGTCACGCAAGGTGCTATGCCAGGCAAGTGAAGAAATTTTATTGCTCTGGACAAAATCTTTCCTTATCAACATTTCGCAGATCCATCCTTGTCCTCCAATTGGGTCCTAGTGCCACCTGGCAGGGTTTGAAAGCAAGCACATGTTCGTTCAGATGTTCCGATGATCCTACCTGAAGTCTACCTTCTAGAAGGTCAAAAGTCTCCATTCTTGAAGCTCGGAACCTCCCTTCAAAAGGCTCCAAAGTCTTCCTTCTAGAGGCTCGAAAGTCTCCATTCTGAAGTCTCGGAAGTCTCCATTCTAGAGGCTCGAAAACCTCCTTTGAGCCTTCTTTCAAGAGGCTCGGAATTCTGCTTTCAAGGAAGCGTACTTTTAAGAGGCTCAGAAGCGTTCTTCAATGATATTCCGAAGCCTCCTTTTAAGTGGCTCGAAAACCGCATTTCAAAAGACTAACTCCCTCCAAGGAGGCTCGAAATTCTTCTTTCAAGAGGCTTGAAACCGTAATTCCAAAAGGCTCAGAAGCGCAATTTCAAGAGACTCGGAAGCATCCTTTCAAAAGGCTCAAAAGCCTCTTTTCAAGAAGCTCGGAAGCCCCCTTCAAGAGGCTCGGAAGCCTACTTTCAAGAGGCGCAAAACCCTACGGAAGCCTCCTTTTAAAAGACTAGGAAGCCTCCTTTCATGTGGCTTGAAAGCCTCCTTTCAAAAGGCTCGGAAGCCTCCCTTCAAGAGGCTCGGAAGCCTCCTTTCAAGAGAATCGAAAGCAACCTTTCAAGAGGCTCGAAAACCACCTATCAAGAGGCTCGGAAGCCTTCTTTTGAGAGGCTCGGAACTCTTCCTTCAAGAAGCTCAAAAAGCTTCTTTCAAGAGGCTCGAAGCCTCCTTTCAAGACGTTCGGAAGCCACCTTTCAAGGGACTCGGAAGCCTTTCAAGAGGTTCGGAAGCCTTTCAAGAGGTTTGGAAGCCTCCTTTCAAGGGATTCGGAAGCCTTTCAAGAGGCTCGGAAGCCTTCTTTCAAGAGACTCGAAGCCTCCATTCAAGAGGCTCGGTAGCCTCCTTTCAAGAGGCTCGGAAGCCTTCTTACAAGATGCGCGGATGCCTCCTTTTAAAAGGCTCGGAAGCCTCCTTCCAAGAGGCTCGAAAGCCTCCTTTCAAGAAGCTCGGAAGCCTTCTTTCAAGAGGCTCGAAAGCATCCTTTCAAGAGGTTCGAGAGCCTCCCTACAAGAGGCTCGAAAGCCTCCTATTAATAGGCTCGGAAGCCTCCTTTCAAAAGACTCGGAAGTCCCCTTTCAAGAGGCTCGAAAGCCTCCTTTTAAGAGGCTCAAAAGCCTCCATTCAGGAGACTCGGAAGCCTCCTTTCAAGAGGCTCAAAAGCCTCCCTTCAAGAAACTCGGAAGCCTCCCTTCAAGAGGCTCGGAAGCCTCCTTACATGAGGCTCGAGGCTCGGAAGGCTTTTATCAAGAGGTTCAAAAGCCTTCTTTCAAGAGGCTCAAAAGCTTTCTTTCAAACCCTTCTTTCAAGGGACTGGGAAGCCTCCTTTCAAGAAGCTGAAAAGCCTCCTTTCAAGAGGGTCGGAAGCCTCCTTCAAGAGACTCGGAAGCCTCCTTTCAAGAAGCTCGAATGCCTCCTTTTAAAAGGCTCGAAAGCCTCTACTCAGGAGACTTGGAAGCCTCCTTACAAGAAACTCGGAAGCCTCCTTCCAAGATGCTCGAAAGCCTCCTTTTAAGAGGCTCAGAAGCCTCCATTCAGGAGACTCGGAAGCCTCCTTTCAAGAAGCTCGGAAGCCTCATTTTAAAAGACTCGGAAGCCTCCTTTCATGAGGCTCGAAAGCCACCTTTCAAGAGGCTCGAAAGCCTTCTTTCAAGAGGCCCGGAAACCTCCCTTCAAGAGGCTCGGAAGCTTCCTTTCAAGAAGCTCGGAAGCCTCCCCTCAAGAGGCTCGAAAGCAACCTTCCAAGAGGCTCGAAAACCACCTTTCAAGAGGCTCGGAAGCCTTCTTTTAAGAGGCTCGGAACCCTTCCTTCAAGAAGCTCAAAAGCTTTCTTTCAAGAGGCTCGAAGCCTCCTTTCAAGAGGTTCGAAGCCTTCTTTCAAGAGACCCGGAAGCCTCCTTTCAAGAGATTCGGAAGCCTCCTTTCAAGGGATTCGGAAGCCTTCCAAGAAGCTCGGAAGCCTCCTTTCAAGAGGGTCGGAAGCCTCCTTCAAGAGACTCGGAAGCCTCCTTTCAAGAAGCTCGAAAGCCTCCTTTTAAGAGGCTCGGAAGCCTCCTTACAAAAGACTCAGAAGCCTCCTTTCAAGAGGCTCGGAAACCTTCTTTCAAGGGACTCAGAAGCGTTCCAAGAGGCTCGGAAGCCTCCTTTCGAGAGGGTCGGAGGCCTCCTTCAAGCGACTCGGAAGCCTCCTTTCAAGAAGCTCGAAAGCCTCCTTTTAAGAGGCTTGGAAGCCTCCTTACAAGAGACTCAGAAGCCTCCTTTCAAGAGGGTCGGAAGCCTCCCTTCAAGAGGCTCGAAAGACACCTTCCAAGAGGCTCGAAAACCACCTTTCAAGAGGCTCGAAGCCACCTTTCCAGTGGTTCGAAAGCCCCCTTTCAAGGGACTCAGAAGCCTTTCAAGAGGTTCGGAAGCCTGTTTTCATGGGACTCGGAAGCCTTTCAAGAAGCTTGGAAGCCTTCTTTCTAGATACTCAAAGCCGCCATTAAAGAGGTTCGGAAGCCTCCATTCAAGAGGCTCGAAAGCCTTCTTCCAAGAAGCTCGAAAGCCTTTTTTCAAGAAGCTCAAAAGCCTCCTTTCAAGATGCTCGGAAGCATCATTTCAAGAAGCTCGAAAGCCTTTTTTCAAGAGGCTCGGAAACCTTCTTTCAAGGGACTCGGAAGCCTTCCAAGAGGCTCGGAAGCCTCCTTTTAAGAAGCTCGAAAATCTCCTATCAAAAGGCTCGGAAGCCTCCTTCCAAGAAGCTCGGAAGCCTTTTTTCAAGAAGTTCAAAAGCCTCCTTTCAAGATGCTCGGAACAGTTGATCGAATCGTAGATTACGGGAACACACTTCACTGGAATTAGAGAGGAATTAATTGATACAACGCAGCTGTTTTCGACAATTGATCATTCCCGTCAAAAATTACATCTCGTTTCATTGTCTCAATCGACGCTTTGGCCTATGTAAGGTGAACTTTCCCAAAGAACCCATATTTTATAAGCCACTAACTATTTCAAAAATCGAAAACAAAAGCCAAAAAAGTGCTACACGTGTGAACCGGCCTGAAACATTCACCCGATGTTCGTTCAAAATCGAGCAAATGTTAAGCCAATCATGAAAAACAGCACTTTTTTTGTTTAAATTTTAAAAATACTTAAAGGCTTAAAAAAATATGGGTTATTCGGGGAAGTTGACCTTAAATAAAATAAAAAATCGATTGAGCTAATAAAAAAAAATCTTGGAAAGGTCAATTGTAGCAAGTGTCAGACATATCGTTGAACAGTACTTCTCGGCGGAGTCCAATGGATCAATTTCAATGAACCCGCAATTAAATCTACGAAGAGAGCTCTTGCATGCTTCTTATACACTTATTCCTGCAGGAGCTTGATATGCACATGACCCGTTCAGCTTCATATTTAAAAAATAAAAATGTACACTGACTCCACAATCATGGGTCACACATTAATATGAGTCAATTTCATTTAACCTATATTCAAAAGGGAATGAGTATTGTTGCAAAGTTATTTATATATGTAAGTGTAAATGTAGTACTGAAAAATAAGAATTTTTTAAACCATGTCATTATCACAAGAGCCATTCTTACCACAAAACCTGAAAATAAATTTCAACTGCTATTAATTACAAATGAGAAATGATTCAATGTTGTAGAAAAAATAATATATACAAATGAAATATACCAAAAAAGAATCATACATTAAAACCACCAGTTGTTGCTTATGTGTAAAAAAAATCAAATGTGCATTATGAGTTACGACAATAGAAGTAAGTAAAAGTGTGTGATTGATTAATGAATAAAATTTGTAAATTTTGTTAATTTGAGTATGGAATAAACTAATCGAGTTACTGATATGTACAACCAAAAAGAACAAAACTGAAAGTAACTGCTTTTCACAAGAGACACAACTTCAAAATCCACTATTCGGAACGCTATAGGAAACAGTGCTGTACTGCCTTTGATTACGACTAACGGAACAATGGTGTATCTCGATGGAGTAATGGTCATGATGTGCGCAAGATGGTACGAGCGGGCGAACAAACGAACTAACGAACGAGCGACATAACATCGATACATGAGTCTATCCAAGGTTGTTCGATAAAAAGATAAAAATGAAAATTCGTTCCCGCTCGATTTTTGGAACTAGGCAGGCCCACTCACACACCACGCACACGCACTAGTCGTTTCATGAAAAAAAATAAAAGGTTTGACAAATCATAAAGAAAATCTCAATCGAACGAATTTGATGCTAAATGTTTCTAAATGAAAACGCAACAATGACTCTCTTTGCTTCACTAAGTTTTGTGTTCCCTGACGAGATATTGAGCTACTAGCGAGCTAATAAGGCACTCTGTGGTTTTATGTATTTTCTTAACATTAAAATTTTAGCTTTTTCGAACATTGTGAACCCATGTTTATCATTTCATTGATTCAGGCGAAGGGAATCCATTGTGACCATGGGGCCGCAGTGGAACCGCTTCGAAGCATTATCGGATCCCTACGCAATTCAGAACTCTTTTTTTTCTGGAGCCCAAAGCATCTTTTGGACCCCTTCGGAAACGATCATAAACCAATCAGTAAGCGTCACGACAATGGGGCGCTGCAAAATCCAATTTCTCTCTCGTCGGGCTTGGGGGCCTTTCGCCACCACACGATCCGATTTATGAACGTTCGAAAGAGTCTAAAGTTTTAACGTGCTCAAAGTTCAAATCAGTTTCTGGCGGGTTTGTTTACGTGAGAGTGTATCGAAGCTCGTCTGCGACTGAGTCGGACTGGGAGGCCTTGGCGGCGAAGTATTCCATGGTGTTTCTATAAAAAAGAAAGAAAAAAGAGAGAAAAACAATAACAGAAAATCTTCTCCAAGCAGTCAGGTTTGTGGGCCGAGCACGGCGACGGACGAACACGACGCTCCCCATTTTTGGGACGTCCCGGTGCGTGTGAATAAACCCATTCGGTAGTTAGAAAATCGGTAGCAAATCAAACGAAACAAACCAACTCCAAATGTTTGTCAGAGTTGTATGGAAAATAGTAACGCAAAAATTAACTCACACGGTAGAAATTCAACAAAGCAAGAAGGTGAATAGTAAAGTATGCAGAAACAGATCGTAGATACAGTAGGGCGGAACTTATTAAGTGGCAAACTCTTTTCCTAGAACTTTGAAAAAGAACTACCCGAGGCAGTAGATAACGATTATAAGATGTCAAGTAAATTCTAAAAAACACACAAATAATTCATACTAACATCAATATCACACGCTCAGTTTAAATTAATATTTTTATCTAGCAAAACACATAAAATATGATTAAATATTTGTAAAACCTGTTGAATAGAGTCAATAAGATAAGTTCGTACTACAGTAAAGGCAGGGCCGAATTAAGCCCGAAAGGGGCCCCGAGGCCGACAGTTTGCGGGGGCTTTAAAATGTATTAAAAAGGTTGATTTTGGTACATAAGGTTTCATGGGAGCCCTAGGCCACGACCCCTTTAAATCCGGCCCTGAGTAGAGGAAATAATTACAATGTCAGACACTAATTTCCATTAAAAATAATCTTATGAGAAGCTAAAAATGTTGATTCTTAGCAATGAGGTTTAGTTTAAAGTTTGCCTTGTAGCTCAAAAAGAAAGGAAAAGGAATGATTCCGCTTTTAAAATTTATTAAAGGCTAGTGCGTTGCTGAAAAGTACTGTACAAACAGATAGTACACGGAATGGACGAGGAATGATTCCGCACTGAAATTCCTTATGAGCAGTACGGAACTGACAAGTAGAGAAAATTTCGTAACGCTAATAACGCTTGCTGGATAAAGTAAATGGAGCTGTCTCTTTTCCTTATAGAGGAACGGTTCGGGACTTCATCTCATAGCTCCCATTTCCATCTCATCAAAAACAAAGCAATGAAAAGCAATTTAATTTGTTTTTTTTTTTGTGATTTTTTTCAGCAATGAGCACGCATGGGCGTCGTACACTAATTACGTAAGCACTTTTGGGGGGAGGGGGGTCTGCCATTTTCTTACGATCCATATAAATAAAAAATAATTTGTAGGAAAAATCTTACAGGGTTGAAAAACCCTGAAAAATGCTTACGTAATTAGTGTACGATCCCATGTGAACAAAAAGAAGCGACAAGATTGGTGCTGTATTCTTCTGTTTTGCGATGAGATGAATATATGTTCAGTGAGATGGAAAACGGAACAGTTCCCCTAGATACGGAAAAATATTTCGAAATTGGACATGGTCGGGGTTCAGCGAAACCGCACCAAACGCCTTTTTTTGACTGGTTTTTGATATTTTGTTCGTAGAATGAAAACCATTCATTCAATTCATTCGTTCATTTGTTGCTAGCAGAGAATGTAAAATAACAACATTGCCAATGACAACAACATTGTCCTCTCTTGTAGATGTTGGGACAAACTCAACTCGCAACAAGCGTTTGTCCCAAACTGCAACAGAATAGGACAATGATCGCCTGTCGTGCATTTTGAGAAGTAGTCGGTTTTCGATGATGTTTTTGGTTAAATAAGTATCAGTTATCATAGTTTAGACATAAACTTAACCATCTGTTGACATTATTGTTGGTTTACTTCTGAAACATACAAGTTATCGCAGATTGAAAAGTTCACAACAATTTCCTCTATATGTTTGTTGCAAATAAAATGGAACGCAACAATGTCTTTATCCTCTGCAGATGAGGACAAAGAGTTATCGCTATTCTCTTTTGTCGGTTGTTGTTTGCATGTTTCAGCTACAATTACATTCCTTGGTTGCTAGATATCCTCAATTATAGGGTAGAAGGATATCCAATACGATGTGTGAATTATTGGATCTGCTACACGAAAATTTGTACAAAAAAAATGTATTTTTTTGGCGCTTTGGCTGAACCCCGACCAATTTTTACTTTGGTAATTTGATCATTTTTTCCGTGAACCCTTTCCGTATGAGCAGTGTACTAGGCTTAAGCAGTGGAACTGATAAGTAGGTCAAACGTAACGCTAATGACACCTGCAAAGTAAGGTACATGGAACTGCCAATTTTCCTTGCGAATAGAATTTCCTCCCCATTATTCCGCAAGGACAATTGACCTATAATTGAGCAGCTCTCAAATTCACTTCATGTTTAATCAAAAAATGATATTAAGCCCAACCATGCATACCATATGTATTCGCATATCACAGACAAACACGTAGCTTTTCTTTGGAATCGTTAGAAAAGACATGCCATCTATTATCAGAATCTCAACAATGTCTTTCGGCCATGATTAATTTCCGAAACGTACAGGGGTAACGGCTCAAACCTTGGCTCATTATGCTACGGTTGAGCACATTTATCGTTATAAATCTTCATATATTGCATTTCCAATCAGAATTATTCCACCAGCCGGCTTGCTTACATTTGGTTTTGACGCCAAATAGCAAAACACGACGATGAATGTTCGCAATATCTCATTTAAACCAGCGAAAGTCTCGATAGAAATGGACAAAATGTCGGCATCCTTGTCCCTATCAGGTGGATAATTTTTCAGCCCACTTGGGACGAGTGATTGTTGATTTCGAACATACGAAAGATAAAGATGGGTTGCTGTTTATAGTATCAGTCATTTTGCTTGCGTTGAATAAAGACAGCATGCAAACAAATAGAGAAAATCAAATTATCTTTTTGAGCGTGAATTCTAATTGGTTGCATGTAAAATACTACCACACTGATTGTGAGAGTGCGTTTTAGATTCCCCAATAGCACGCTTACCAAGGACATGCTATCGAAAATCCTATTATATGAATCATTTATTTCCCAAATATTTACCATATATGCAAGTGAAAAAGTTTAGAAAAATGAAAACTGTATTAAAAACTCCAATTGCAAAAAGGCTACATGTTCTAGCCCTCATGCTGCGCCTTCAAACAAATTGCCTAATTTAATTATTGGCTGCCGCATAATTTTGAAATTTACTGCTAGTTGAAACCATGGCAGCTGTGTTGCTCTCGCTCTCGCGATACTCTCAAAGAAACTTTTTTCCGAAACGTAAACAATGCTTTAGGTGGGGATGATGCATAACGCACTACTGAAGAAAGCCAATTGTAAAACTTATTCTAGGCAATTCCTTGCTTTGTACTGTGCATAAACAGTTATAACTGTGCCAACTACCTGATATTATTATACAATTATTCATAAATACAATTATTGGATGCTTGTTTTTAACTATGCCTGCATTGAAGTTTCATGATTGGTACGTGCGTTTGATTCCACTCCTCTCTATATCGATCAGCTGTTGCGAATCCTCTCAAAACTCTCACGTGCTTCAACTTCCCGAGTTGAAAGAATACTTTTTCGGTATCATTTTACAGATCAAAATACTTTTTGCAATCAATAATAGATCTAAATTATGATGAAGGTATTTGTCAAGTAATTTGACTTTAAATTATTCACATGAAATGACGTTGAAAGTTTATCTAATGAAACATACGATCCATTGTATCTTTCCACTATTAAATGAGAATGCTTGTAGGATTCGTGCGAAAGATGATAAAACTAAATATTCCTACACTAATTAAATCATTAATTTGCGAAATTATGAAGAAAATGGTGTATCGAACCACGAAAGGTTGATGCTTGAATCGCTTATGCTTGAATCGTAGTTGGGGGCCGTAAGGTAGGCAATTATTTTTGGTATATTCTGCAATTTAAAGCGATTATATCGTGATTCGAGAAAAGCATCATGAGGGCCCATTCACAAACTACATGACGTTTTAGGTTGTGAGAGGGTACTTGTCTGAGCGTTAAGGACTTTATAAAATTCAGAACCCTACCATACATGAAGCATTACTAGAGGCTTGGTATGGGTTGATTTTAGCGTTATGTAATTTGCGAATGAAACTTAACCGCTGAGTGGATTAACCTGTTTTTACAAAAATTCTCAGCAACCTAATCGCCAGCATCGGATATTCTATCTGCAGCTTTCGGTTATTTTCTCCAGTACGGGTTATTGGTGAGAATGTTTTGATTTTAGAGTTTCACCTATACTAACGTAGTGCTACAAATCGAAAGCGCATGCCATCATTTGGCTACGGGTGCCCCCAGTATTGTCCAAAAAAGTTTTGGTTAATTATGTCGCTATACTAATGGAAATTGTGAAATAAAAATGATAGCTGACATAGTGTGGTTGTTATCCATTCATCTGATGTGCGAAAGCAGGTATGTTCATTCAGAAAACTCTTTTATTGGGCAAAAGAAAAACTCTAGCACAGCCAGCCTGCATAAGTCAACGAAACATGGCTGCTAAAAAACCGAGTCAAAGTGATTTTTCACGCAAGATAATTCCTTTTAATAGTTTAAGAAGTGTATAAATTTAGAGTTATGAAGCAGATATATGTTTGATACACTTTTCTAAAGAAGCAGTGGTTAATATCTCCGTACAAATCAACGTATTATCGCTGAAATATTGATTAATTTGCGTGATGAGCCAATGTTACATCCAGGCCCAACATTACCGCCGGTTACCCTAGTTCTGCAAAAATCATTTTCATCCTCGTCAACTAAATAGAAACGACAAAGGCAAAAAATCCAGAGGCATATAAACTATCGAATAAAATCAATTCTCAGAGCGATTGAACACTAGAATCTTTTTTGGCACTATCGCGTTGCACAGATACATTTTGAATAGCCAACAGTTTTGCCGCCACCGACATATTTTCCACATCGTTTCAAATATGAAGAAGTCCTCAGAATTTCTCGATTGATCCCCACAGCATCACGTTGGAACATCAGATTTTTTTTCTGGAAAATGACAATTGAAATTTTAAAAAGCTACCTATCCGTAAAAGCTAAGAAAAAAGTCCGTGAAACCGTGCTTACCTCTGCGTCAAAAATCATAGGAAGAGCATTTGGAAATAGGTAGGTGTCATTGGGTCTGGATTCACACTGATATGTGATGTGACCTTCAGAGCTTGATTAACAATAATATGAACAAGCAATAATTTATCTATTTATTAACCGCATTAAGTAGAACCTAACATTACGATGACCGCGCGATCGTTCTGCGTCCAATATGAAACACGAGCAAACGCGACCTCTCATTTGTTCGAATAGTTCCTTCGGTTGAAAAAAATCGGTTGGCCGAATAGCTCAATTGGCTGCCATATGGCAGAATGGACATTTGGCCGAAAGTGACGTTCGGCAGAATTGATCATTTGGCAGAACATGCCATTTGGCCGAAAAGATTGTTTTGCAGAGAGGGGCGATTCAAATATTTTCATATTTTTGGACCCCCTTTTTCAGATTTCTAGACCCACCTTCCTCCATTGTCACGATTTTTTGTATGCCTAGTATACAAAAGTCTTGGACCCCCCGCCCTTCCCTAAAACCGACGTGATTATTGAACGATCCGAACATTTTCCGGCTAAATGGTTTCTGCCATTTTAACAATCTCCTGTATGTGTGAAAACTGTTTCGGTTCTTAAGCAGATGACAGGACTATTACAAAATAAAAACACTTGTAAAAACGTGGCAAGGTGTGTTGAGAACATCGGGTCCACTCAATTGAAAATTGTGGCAAAATTTATAATGACAGTGGATATGTTTATCTTTGCAACTCCATCTACAATTTGTGCAAGGGTTCTATGCTCTAAGGAAATTTCCGTAGATCTACGGAATTAGGTGCTTTCTACGGATCTACGGATCCGTAGATAAAACTTCTGAAATTTGAAAACTTCGGCGGAAATCTACGGATTTTTTACTAGCACACTTTTAGTTTCAATTGATCTGGTTTCAAATTTAGTTCAAGTTGAGTAAACAATATGTAAGTTCCTGATATTTGGGTTTCTATTTAGAGGGAAAGACCGTTACAAATATTTTTTGAAAGCTACGTCCTATTAGTCTCCGAAAAGTCAAGGGGAGATAATAATATTTTGTATGATCCATGAAGCTTGTTGCAAATAACTAATTCATTCAGTGAAGTCGAACATCCTATTTAAATTCTTGAATATCACTCTTGCTTTTGTGTTATAATCATGAAGCTAAGTTTGAATTAACGTGTGTGCAATATTTGTGGAATTTGAGATTTACCCTCAACCAGTTGGAAGTTAGTAAAGGAAGGTCCCAATGATTGAAAGCGAAGGAGGTAAGCCAACTACCCAACATTTGGTCCTTCGAACCGTATAATTTCCCAATAATCCGGCTCGAAGGACCATTATATTGAATTACCGGACCCTCTTCAACATAGAGAGAGATATTTTGAGTGCGCTCCCTAAAACGTAATTATTTCAAGGCTCAAGCAAACCCAGTCGTCTGGATTCTTGACTGCACAATTCATAACACAACTCAAACATTTATTGAACATTTTATTACATATACATCATTGCTTAAAAATGTATACTGGCGGAGTTCAACTGGGACACAATGGTGCACGCGACCCAATATGCTGAATATTTTCCCTCAAATTCGTTTGTTTACGCCAAAATTGTTCTTAAAAATGATTTTTCGCCAATTTTTAAAAAATCCTGGAGGAAGTTCCCATTTGACATTTCAATGTAAATTCCTTTGAAAAACCCTTCAGGGATTTATCCGGAAGTTCCTTGAAGAATTCTTTTAGAAACTCCTTCGGAAATTCCTTTAGCAATTCTCTCAGAAATTCCTTTAGGAATACTTTTCGAAAATCTACTCAAGATCTCCTTCGGAAAATCCTTCAATAATTTTTCTTGATTGATGACTTGTGAGGGAAGTCAGATTTTTTCTTTTTTTGGAAAAGATGTTTAATTTTGATACACATAGTTAAGTTTGCCATCTTAGGGTGTTTTTAAGAGATATTGCGAAAAAAGATTCGGCTGCCGGTGGGACTTGAACCCACACTATTCCATTTAGTACACGGACGTATTACCAATTATACAACAGCTGCCCTTGCGAGAAGTTGTTCTATAACCAGCTCATAACGATGGGATATCAGTTAATTCCCCGTATCTATCGAATCTGCTTTAGCAACATTTCACACCCTTTTCCCTCTACCCAACTATGTGTATCAGAATTGAACAACAGTCGGTTGCGTTTGAATCACAAACATGTGCTTCTATTTGTCGTATTGAGGCGGATTTGCTTCTGCAACGACAATAGAGACTCGCTTGCCACCGAGCGTCCGTCCAGCTGCGGTGTGTGATATTGCAGGGTATCATCGTTTCTCTTTTTTTATTGATGACTTGTGAGGGAAGTCAGATTTTTTCTTTTTTTGGAAAAGATGTTTAATTTTGATACACATAGTTAAGTTTGCCATCTTAGGGTGTTTTTAAGAGATATTGCGAAAAAAGATTCGGCTGCCGGTGGGACTTGAACCCACACTATTCCATTTAGTACACGGACGTATTACCAATTATACAACAGCTGCCCTTGCGAGAAGTTGTTCCATAACCAGTTCCATAATCTTTCAATAATTAATTTGTATTCTCCCCCCAAATTACTTCTAGAGGAAATTCCAAATGATCAACTGAAAAAATTTCTGAAAAGCATAAAAAAAAAATCGGGACCGATTTGTGATTTGGGCGTAACTTATTTTGTAGACTGCAAGCGTTTTCACCCAAAACTATTTCCCTTATCTGATAGAGGAAAGTTTAATTCGTCGGACGCATATCGTGGTGTTCTCGTGAATTTGGCTTCCAATGTTAGTTTACAAAATAAGTTACGCCCAAATCGCAAATCGGTTCCGAAATATTTCTGAAGATCCCGCATAATCATGGACCATACGTAGACCGCATCTGTTATAATTGAAGAGAATAAGTGGTATTGTAGCGATGGTCTCACTAATAGTAGTCAACTATAAATGGACAGTCTCATATACTGTTTCAACAGTAGCTCAGATGGTAAACGACCAAACTACCATATGAGTAATGGGCGGTTAAGTATAATTAATATTTAAATCTGGTCGTTTTTTCGAACAAAATTTTCGATGTACCATACATCAGTTGGTAGATGTACAATTCAAGAACTATATAATTACACATCGACAGCATGTTATGTATTAACAGTAAGTGTTGATGTAGGCTTGGTATGGTGAATCAAGCTTAAAATTGTATGCTAACAATGAAGTGAATAGTGACAATATATCTTATAACACATATGTAATTTTGACTGCATGGCATGTCGTTTTTCATTATGCGGGATATTTCTGAAAATATTACTAAAGGAATTTTAGGAAGAAATCCCTTTATAATCCTTAGAAGAATTTCTGAACAAATTTCCGGAAGACTTCTTTACGGAACTTACTAAGGTTGTCCTATAGAAATTTCCAGGAATTTGTGAGAATTTAGTGAAATTTGAAAGCAAATCCTTTAAAAGGTTCCGAAGTAGTTTCTGAATTCATTTCAAAGGATTTTCCAAAGGAAGTCCTGTTGGAATTTTAAAATTAATTCATTGAATAGTTTCTGAAGGAATTAAAAAAAAATAAATGTATGCCTGAAGAATGTTTTGGATGACCATAGAATTGTTTAAAGTATTTACAGAAAGATGTAAAAATTTATGAACTAACACCAGGATGATTATTTCATGATTTTTCGAGGAATTGCTGGAGGAACTCCTGAATTAAATTGAAGTTTGGTAATGGATGGATTGTAATCTTGATTTTTTGGGGGTTTTTCTTGGTTTGTAATCTTAGTTTCAATGTCAAAATAGGGTTTTGTTTTACTTCTGTACTGGATTAGTTCTGACTTAATATTTCTTACTGCTGACACCAAATTATGAATGAACTAATACGTTAAAATTGTTGGTGGACCAACATTATGGCATCGCCATCGAAAAATAAGAAGTCCATAATATTAAACTGATTCTATATTGAAATTTTCAACAGAGTTCAATAAATAAAGTATGAAAACGGTAGTATCAACTTGAAACAGTTACTGTCAAAATAAGTATATCAACTGCCATAACGGCGAGTGTGGAAGTATGTGTATAAGCCACTATCTATTTCTTTTGGATTTTTCATAAAAGATAGGATATAACAAGAGTAACTATAAATTTTGACGGTTACTAGTCTTGTTGTTATCTACTTTCTATCAATGCATAGAAAAAGTTGGAGATCAGTCATGTTCTGTTCTGTATACTAGGAATGTGGAGGAGCGCCGAAATAGTGCCAGTCAAAATTTTTGAGCGAATCTACGGAATTGATGTTGAAGTAATCTGGCATCGCTGCGTGTTAGGGCAAACAGCTTTTTCGGGCATATTACCAGTTCGACCGAATGTCGCGACCGAAAGCGACCAATGCACAATTTCCGTCAAACCATTTTCAACCTAATAACCGATTCGTACGAAGCGTTTGGTACGGGAGGTCCACGCTTTCTTTCTTTCCCCTCGATTCCGGGATATGAGGGTACTTCGGATACTCAATTACTCCAAAGTGGCTTATATTCCGGAATTATCTCTGCGGCACGTACACGAAATGGCCTTCCGTCGGAAATGTCGTCCAGCCGAACTGATCATTTGGCCGAAACTGCCATTTGCCGAAATGGTCTTTTGGCCGGAAAGATCATTCGGCCGAAATGGTCGTTTGACAGAAAAGGCCATTCGACCGATAATGTTTTTTGGCCAAACGGATAAACATTTGACTATTGACATTTTGACCATATTGTTCTTCTTCTTCAATGGCTCTACATTCCAACTGGAACTTGGCCTGCAACTTAATATTCTATTAGCATTTCCTCAGTTATTAATAGAAGGCTTTTTTGACAATATTACACATGAGCCAAATTGTATTTTCTGCCAAATGGCCCTTTCTGTCGAATGCGATTTTCGGCATGATTTTTTGACCATATTACACATGGGCCAAATTGTATTTTCTGCCAAATGGCCCTTTCTGTCGAATGGCATTTTCGGCCTGATGTTCGGTCAAACGACCTGTGCAAAACGGCTTATTCGGTCAAATTACCAGCCGTATGCCGCGTTGGCCAAATTAAATTTTTGATTAAACCGTTTTCGATCTAACCGTTTCGCCCAATTCATCTCGACCAAGTGCAATTCAACAAGATGACCTTCGACTTGACGTGTTATTCAGCCAAATGGCTTTGCACCACATGATTTTAGGGCAAACCACACTTTACTTTTTGAAATAATTTGCCATGAAAGTTCCGACGAATTTCCAATGGACAAAGAATTTTCCGTAGAAATCCAGAGAAATTCCTTCAAAATCCAAAAAAGTTCCGTTGAAATACCGAACAGTTTTCGTGGAAATTTTGAAAAATTTTAGTCGACTGATGTGTTTTGTAAACTGCTCTACTTTACAAACTTTTATTGAATATGTTTCAAACTGGTGTATGAAATTTGTCATCGAATTAAAAAAAAAGACATTGCGCACAAGTTTCATCACCCCAAAATATGACCCATGCAAAATTTGAGCTCAATCGGACATGATTTAGGGATGCCTTAAATTCATCATAGTTTTGAAATTTTTACCCATGAAAATTTTCCCAAGAGGGGACCCAAAGGAAAAGTCGAAAATCGAATTTTTGTTTTTGATGCCAAATGACTTACGTAACAAAAAAACGTAAACGTCGAGATCTGATGCCATTTGAAACTAAATTAAAAAATCGATTTTTTCTCTTAGAACATTTTTGGGACTTTTCAAAGTCACGAATAAATCAAAATTTTGATGGCAAGATTTTAGGCATGTGCTAAATGGGCTAAATCATGTCCCATATAGCCATCAGTATTGTAAATCATTTTTGCGAGTACTTGTGGGGATAAAGTAAGGCGAGGAAATTGATGCTTTTTAGGTAATTGTCAAAGTTCAATCAGCACCAAGCACTCGCCAGATAACATTGAAGCATATTTTGTATGGCAGCTTTTCAAAGATCGACGATTAAATTAACATGCTTTGTTTGTGCTTTAAATGTCAATATACTGCCGTTAATCGCATATATGTCCCATCTTTGCTGGGTTTCCTATCCATATGTGATTCACGGCAGTATAGGCACAATCAACATTTTTTCAAAAACAATGTTTTTAGTTTAAACCCAAAATAAAAACTTATGTATTCTTCGGGGGGGGAAGAGGAATTTAATTTCTTTTTGCTCTTTTTTCGTTTCAGAGAGCGAGCAAAGGCGCTTAAACCTAGGCTATTAGCCAGGGCAAGGCTAATACCTTCGCCCCATCCGAGGAAAATCATCGGCAAGGATAATGGAGTGACATACATTTCTTAGCAAAGTCACTCCCAACGTATTTCCACAAATTTTCTATCATTTGCTTATAATGATACTCCTAAACCACATACCCTACCCACCATCCAATTCCTTGACATCTATGAGGGCGTCGGTGAGTCGCTGGCCTCTCGTTAAGTAAATGTCATATCATCATTTCCTTCCCTTTCCTAGTAACGGAGAAGATGGGCGGCCGGCAATGATAGCTTTCATGTTTTATCATTTTGGATTTCAATTGGATTTCCATTGAATCCCAAATGGAAATCCATAAGCAATTGGGGTAAGAAAGGTAAAGAACGATACATGATAACTATCAGTATGCAATCTACGAAATACTCCGTTACAACGCAACGCAACGCAAACGCTAAATGGGCTAAATCATGTCCGATGGAGCTGAAATTTAGCATGGGGGAATATTTTAGGGCTTTGGAAATGTTTACGTAACGTCCGGTTTTTAAATTCGATGAAAAATTGTTTTCGCCATAAGAATTTTTTTCAAAGTCCCAAAACAGTCGAATTTTTTTTTTTTCAAAAAATTCTCATAGTTTCATGCATTTTGAGTCCTTTGGCATCAAAAAACAAAAAAAAATCCCCCTTGTGAGAAAAAAAATAATAAAGTTTTGATTAATTTTGAGCACCCCTAAATCATGTCCGATTTAGCTCAAATTTTGCATAGGGGGATATTTTTTCATTTTTACATCTATAATTTTCATCATCTAGAATCGATTTTTTTTCAATTTTTTTTTAAATGGCGTCAGATCTTGACGTTTCATGCATTTTCAAGTCATTTGGCATCAAAAACAAAAAATCGATTTTTGACAAGGGGGGCCTTGGGCCTTGACTTTGATGAATTTTAGGCATCACTAAATCATGTTCGATTGAGCTCAAATTTTGCATGGGGTCATATTTTGGGGTAATGAAACTTGTGAGCAATGTCGTTTTTTGAAATTAGAAAATGTCATTTTTATTGGCACACATGATCAATGGTCGATCTTCTGTAACCTACGAAAGACCTTGGAATCACATAACATATAGGCATCATTGCCGTGGAATGTGGTCCTTCCATGATTTGCGAACGCTAGCGAACCTAGCGGTGGAAGTCAAACTTTTCTGAGCAACACGCATTAGACAGAGCAGCATCGCATGCTTTGCTGACTCTTTCTTTCGCCTTTGATATACGGGAGTGCCGTTCGTCGTGTTGAAAAACAAAAAGCCTACTTTGAAATTTGCAGTTTATTCTATGATGCCTATCTGTTTTGTGTTGGAATCGTTCTCGACAGTAAGCTTCGTTTTACTGAGCATTTCTCATCTCAGTAACCATTACTGAGGCCAATTTAATAAATCAATCTCTTTTTACTTTCGAAACACCTACTAGTACAAGTCGATAAATTCTATCACAGTCAGTCCAGTCTGTGATACAGTGCTGTCCAATACCGCTTAGATCGCGATAACGAATGATGATTAAACAATGATTTTGTAAATACACATTGGGAGACAAATTCTTGCTGACCCAAACATTTACTGAGAAAACCACGGTTTTTATCCGACAGATTAAGATTTCCTCCATCAGATAAGATATTTGTTTTGGAGAAAAAGTACGCGTAATTCATGAAACAATGTTTGTTTACAAAATTACGCCCAAATCGCAAATAGGTCCCGAGGACATCTTTGATTTATTTTTAACGAATGTTTCAGTATTCTCTTACAACATTATCACTACATTATCGAAATTGAAGCGTTGGAACAATATCTGGTCATTATAGACATGAGTTGATTGTATGGAAAGAACTAACCATCAAGAGTTCAAATTTTCCAACTCTTCTCCGGACCAAAATTTGGTCAAACTATACCTAAGGTGGTCGCCCCACCAGCGCGATGCAGATAACGAGACCCCTGCAAGGTATGAAACTGAAACTAGTGACGAACGTTAGCGTTAGCATTGTTACGGTCAGGGTAGAAATATTTCACAGTCAATGCAGTGAAAAACATGGATCTCAGTATAATCTGCATTCGCCTTCATCGCCGCCGTGGTGAGTGCGACTGGGTGCAGCCGAAAAATCATTTCCAACACCGACAATTCAATTTCGCATTCAGCCACTCACAAGTCGCTCTGACATGCTGCTCAGTTCGCGCCTTACCGTATGACTGTGAGTGGCCCATTTAAACGCGTGGTGAATTTTTTCAATTTTCTGGGTGAATGTGTACATTTTGCTGTGGTAAATTTCATCTTCGCGGCGCAGTGGGTGATGTGAGTTCTGTTGTTTACTTTTCTGCCTCTCCGGGAATGTGAGGTTGATTTCAAAGCAGGAAGAAAATAAAAAAATGATATAAAAAAACATCACCTTCATCCAGTGCTGCCGAATATTTACAACCCTGGTTACGGTATACTTCGTAGATTGGCACTAGTGATAATCATGTTTGTCTTTTGAAATCCCTAAGTAGAATGCTATCAGAAATAAAGAAGGGGAGGGATTCTTGATTTCAGTCTAACACAGAAATAACAAAAGCATAAGGATCACTACTCCCGGCCACGCCCATGGTTATCGTAACTAGTTATATGAGAGGAAATGTTTATGTAGAATTTACTTAGTGAAAGGTCCCGACTGGCGACGCACTCATAAGTTCTACGGAGTTGGTGTTTGGGTAGGGTAAGATAGGTCAAATATGTTTGCCTCAAGCTAGCATTTCGACCCATAGCATATGTTGTTTATATGTTTCTAATTTAAACTCTTGCCAGCCGGCTGAAACGAGTGACGAAGATGAAAAAGAGAACGTTATTTTTGGCAACCGAAGCTTAACTTGTTGCGCGAGGCTTCAATCTGAGGATGCAGAAGAACATTTTCATTAAGTAGCCGTTAGGCTTTTAAGGTGGGGCCAAAGACAAAGTTTGCTGTGGAAAACTATGGTTTTAAAACAGTTGTCTGGCGTTAGATACAGATTCTTTTCCAGTATCTTAAATATGAAGTCCAATAAAGAGTAAAAACTGAGGATTATGTATGTACAATAATTGAATGCGGACTACAAAAGATTTCAGCGTACAGGAATTCGGCCAGAGGATTCAAACATGTTCACTTGGAGTAATCTTTCATAAATTCAATCAGATATTCTAAAAGTTTCTTACTCAGAGTTTCTCTTCAAAACTTTTCCAAAAAATTCTGCTTTTAACTTTTACAATCAAATATTTAGAATGTGTTTCAGGAAGAATTATCTGAATTATCAAGAAGTATCCAAACAATGTTTTTTTCTTTGTTTTGTCAGGAATCCCCATAAAAGTTTCAACAGGAATTCTCAAGCCCTATAACTCAGTAGGTATAACAGAAAAGGAATTATGACAGAAGTTCGGAAAACTGATTTGTTTTTTCAAAGCAAAAGCAATTTCAAATATTTTATTGTTTGTCTTTTACCGATAAAAATGTTAAAACTTATTTGTGCGTTTCGCTTACCGGCGCTGAAGCGGATATGCATCGGGTGTAATAAGTAATAATTTATTTAATAATGAACCCAATATATTTATAGCCCCCTTAATTGAATGCGAAAAAAGAAAGATTGAATTCGTGATAGAGAATAAAAATGCAAACAAATAATAATAGCATGAAGAACAAACCCAGCAAATAAATAAAACTCCAACAACCTTTTCGAACGCCACGCGACGCGCTTCGGGAGAAGAGTCGATGACCTAAAAATTGGGGTGAGAGAACACAACGAAAATGCAAAACATCGAATCGACGATGTCTTCTTTCTAGTTCTCAACCTCATCGTCTGGTTATCCACTTTTCTATACATATAGCTAGCGTGCTGTCTATCTGTACCAGAGTCCAGTTCGCGAAGCAACAGAGGAACGAAATATTCGCCTCGCTGAATCTCAAGGCTATGTGTGCTGTCTGGCGTTCGGTTGCAATTAGAATAAATCGCTGAACCCGAAAGATGACTGGGAGGGGGAAGCGAATATTCATCTGAATCTGGTCGAATAGAATCGACGGCGACACGACAACTGGATCGCAAACTATGAACGACGCAGACGTTACTCGTTAGATATGTAGATGATGGAGACGTCTTCCCTATATTGAAAGGGAGATTTAGAAATTAGGTCACGCATCTTACGCAGTTTCTAATATACGTAGAAAAGGCTGTGTGTGCGTAGAATAATGGGACGAGCCCCTGCAACCTGATTGTTGCGTAGATTTATGTTGGACCCGAAACAGGTTATTTATGTTCTGTTGAGTTGACAAAAATGCGCAATTCGGATACAGGTGTTTCGATTATGTATCCTATCTCGTCGTAGTTTATTTATTAGTTCAGGAAAATGACGTCTTTAATAGGACGGATTTTGTTGGAGCTGACATATGTCGTTTTCGTTTTTGCGGTGTAGCTACCAGTGATGCCAGATTTGAAGACATGTCTTCAATTTGAAGACATTTGAATCTCTGTGATGACATTTATTGCATGAAGACATTTTGAAGACTTTTCAAAATATTTGAAGACTTATCTTCTTATTTAAAGGTACTTGAAGACAATCAATAAGCTAATGATGAACTTAGTTTTAAAATTAAAAAATCACTTAAATAAAGGAGAAAAAACAATAAGCCAGTGAATAGAAAATATAATTTGAATACTAACTTATAAATCCTGCGACTTCTATATGCAGAGTATATAAATATTACAAAAGTTATACATAATAAGCTAATGTCCCGGGCATAAAATCTTGAACGCCAAAACACATTTACACTGGCCGGTTGATAAGCTTGTCATAAGACGAGTTAATACAATCTCATTGAATTCCACCACTTAATTGTATCTTGACAGATACGTATTTCGACCTCAACAGTAAGGCCGTCTTCAGTGTCTCGTACTTGACTCGACTTGACGATTGATAAGGTTGACAACTTCAACACATTTTAGACGTCAAACGTACTTTTTTATGCGTACTTTTTGTGTGCTGATTCAAAAATTTACGATTGCAGCATTCGTTAAAATTTTCCTTGGAAGCGGTGGCGTTTTCGACGTGTCTGTTAAAAAGGACTTCGATCATTGCATCTGAACCATTACGTTCTGAACCAACCGATCTTATTTGATCTGAACGGCAAAAAAGACAGAATTCTACAATGACTTGATTAAATCTATATTTAACTGTTGGACTAGAATCATTTTTTTTTTATTTCTTCATAATTCATCTGATCTTTTCGTATGGGCAAATAAAGGAATTCCTCCACAATTTAAACGGGAGATTCGTGTCATTTACCACAAGATTTTGTCTAAGTTCTTGCGGGGAGATCACGTGAACTACCACAACGAATTCTTTTTCATTTCCACAAGAAATTTGTCTAAATTTTCGTGGGATGTACTCCGGATTTGTATATTTGAAATTCTAGGGATGTCTCTTCGGATTTTCCATATACCACATTTTCATAGAAAGTTCTAAATTTCAACAGGAAATTGTTTTAAATTTTCTCAGTAAATTTTATTTAGTATCCATGATCGAAAATTCTTACGAACGTCGACAAGAAATTGAAATTGTTCTGGTGTTGGATGGCTATTTTTCACAATTGCCACGGTAAATAATTTGATGAATAAAATCAGAGAAATTTCATAAACAAATCCGCCAGAGTGTTTTTAAAGACTCAGTAGAAAGTTCAGGGAACACTCGTTACACTTTCTCGTTGAATTCTTCCTTGAATTCCTTTGGTATATTTTCTAGAAATATCATTGGACACTTTTCCAGATTTTTATCTGGGAATCCTTCCAAGAATTTCTCCAGTAAATCCCTCTCTGGAATTATTTTTGAAATTCCTCCAGGAATTCGTCCGCAAATTCCTTCAGATATTTTTCAGAAAATTTCTCCAGAAATTCGTTTAAAAGTATTTCTAGGAGCCATAACCATAAGTTCGTCCAGAAATTTCTCCGTAGGATCCTCGAAGAATTCTGTCGGAAATACCTCCAGTCGTTCCTCCACAAATTGTTTCTTTCACGACTTCCTCCACCGGTTCTTCCTGCAATGCCTCTCAAAACTCCTGCCGGCATTCGTTCGGAAATTCTTCTCCAGGAATTCCTCTTGATGATTCTCCAAGTATGTTGCCGAAAGATTCTCCAATAGTACCTCTGAAATATACTCCGAAATTTATCTGTTATTTCCTCTCGCAATTCTTTCGGAAATTCCTGCAGCAATACCTCAGGAAGTTCCTCCAAAAAGTTATCCAGAAGTTCCTCCGGAAGTTTCTTCAGGAGCTCCACTGGAAATCCTTTCAGTAATTGCTCAGGAAAATCCTTCAGTAATTCCTCTAGAAAATCCTTCAGTAATTCCTCCAGAAAATCCCTCCTGAATTCCTCCTGAAAATTCTTCTGCAATTCCTCCGCAAGTTCCATGCTAATGGAAATAGCATATCACCCGGAAGTTCCTTTAGAAATTTTTCTGGAAGTACCTTCAGAAAATCCTTTAGATGTTCTAACAGCAATTCCTCCGTACCTTTTAGGAGTTTCTTTAAGAATTCTTCCGAAAAATCCATCAGGCAGAAATTTCTTCAGAAAATCTTGTAGAAATTCTTCCAAATACCTTCACGGAATTCTTAAAAAAGAAACTCAGAGGAATTCCACATAGAAAATCCGGTAAGATTCATTAGGAAAATCGAAGGGAAATTTACTGCCCTTATTCGTGAAGATTTGAAGGAATATTCTCTTGAATTCTAACAATTTGAGTGTTAATGCTACAAAAAACAAGGAGATGCTTGAAATTACAAACCTGTTGGATTTTGAAATTTCTCATTGATAATCGTAATTTTGATATTGAAGACATTTGAAGACATTTTTACACGACTGTGAAGACATTTGAAAATATCCCCTGGCATCCCTGGTAGCTACACTCGTGCTACACTTTTGCACCGAAAATGTTCGTTTTTGATTTTCGTGCTACACCAGTGTAGCATTTTTCTTGCACTGAAACAAGCAGTGTAGCACCAGAAAAATCAGAGTGTGCCGTGTAGTGTAGTTTGTTGTTAAGTTTCTCCCGTTGTTATTGTTTTCTTTTTATGGTATCCAAGAGGTATTTATAACAAACAAACCTAACTGCACTCAAAACGTTCGTTTTTGCCGTGCAAAATGCTGCACTAAACGGTGTCGCTACACCTCAAAAACGAAAACGACAATAGCAGTCAGCGATTCGAACACTATAATCAACCCATGGCAAAGCAAGCAACGCTTTGACAATCAATGATTCTTTCTGTATTGTACTCTTAAATAAATAACAACTAAAATAGACAATATTCAAGTTTTATTTAATGTGAAAAGTACAACATTTGGCGACGAGGATATTAAAAATTCAGCGCTCAACAAGAACTGTTGTGAAAACTTAATCCCCGGAAATTAACTTTGATTGAAAAGAACTGTTATTTTTTAGCAATGCTAAACCATGAAATGGTGAGACGACATCTGGGAAGGAGCGTCAAACATAGTTCTGGTCTTAACTTACAAGTTCCAATACTCATGCTTCCACGGGTCTTCCGATGACAAGCAGTCTTCACGAAAACATGAGCGGCGCTGAGCTTGTGTGCAGTTTTTGCCAGTGCATGTTTATCCTGAGCGCGCGCTCTCTTTCAAGCTCGTGTTCACCGTCAACATTGAACATGGGTGCGAAAAATGAACGCGGTGCGGTTCAGCTCAGGCTCGAGCTCAAGCTCAAAACTTGGGCTGTGTGTTTAGGCTGTGTGCTCATGGAGCATGCTGTGTGCTCAGACTGTGTGCTTAGGCTGCTGTAAACTGAGGCTGTGAGCGTAGGTTGTGGGCCGAGCGTGAAGCATCACGATTATGCGGCAGTGCGGCACGTTTCATATGCGGCATATATAGTTGAGGTTGAAGGCAAAAAACGATTCGGAGCAGGATGCCTTTATTGGGGCCTTGATTCAGAGTTTGTAGATGACAAGATATAGTTTCAGCATTTGTAGATAAACATGGCAGCATTGATTATTTTACGATATAAGTAAAATATACAATATTTTATTGCTCTATGTTAAACGATATGCAAGATTTTATTGCTTGAATATTTTTCAAATGTGTGCATCTGACCTTGATAGAAATGAGTAGAAGTATGCGCAAACCTAAATCTCACTGTACAGAATATTTAAGATTTATTATTCATATCATGAATTTTTATTTTTGTTTTTCATGAAGATTTATCAGAAGCATTTGAAAACTACTTTCTAAAAACTGGTCTATATGGAAGCATTGGAGTTCTTTTTCTTTATGATTCTTCTCTCGGTTGTAAATGCCTTAGTACGTGGAGAGCGTGTTACGTTTTATTTATTAAAGATTGTAGAAAATAAACCGAAGCTTGAAGCAAACTCATTTTCACATAAAAATAAGTGTGTTAGCAAAGATACACATGATATTATTATTTCTGTTATTAAAACTATTCGACTCAATTGGGGAGATGAAACGCATACAATCTTTCCAGAAAAACTAAAACCGTAAACATGTTCAATAAACGGCAAAAAAAAATAAATAAAAGCAAGCAACATGTTTCGGTCCAGTCTAAGATGTTTTCGGGTGGAAAACATTCTCGACACTCTGGGCATAGTTTATTCATTGTGTTTATCGCAAATGATAAAAAAATACACCTTCATTCAATGGCAGGCAAGCTTTCAATTAATAACTGTGTAATGTAAATGCTAATAGGGAACACTAAGTTGGGAACTAATAAGGAAAATAGCAGTTGGAATAAAAATCCATTGAGGAAGAGAAGAAGATATTTCGATAATGTTGTCTATGGGTCAACCTATTTTATTTTCCACAAACTTTCAACAGATTATATTGAACATATTGAATAGTAGAGCGGAGAACCAGTTGGACTGTACCCCCAATTTCCGTCCGCAACGTTTATAACTCGGCCGTCTTCCAACCATATGACTTAATTTTTTGTACATCACTAGAAATCTGCAGATGCTAACTGCGTACTAGAATCCAAGTAATTCAGTTCTAATGCGCCCAAGTAATAAGCTTTGCGGACGGGAATGGTTGGTGCTGCCCTAATGGTCCGATAGCCTAATACAAAAAGTCCGTGATTTAAGATTCTTGCAGTAGTTTTCAGTAATTCCGGTTTCACACGGATACTTAATCAATCGTTATGTAAACTTCTGATCGTTGCTATTTGCAAAAGTGTTGGCCAATATCGGGAACTTGTGCGGCATTTTAAAATATGACCGTGTGCCTAATCGTTTGAATCAATACACTGAAGTCAGTTTTCACACGGACAATATCCCGTATACGTATAGGATACGTATATCCCGAAAACCGCATAAAAAACAACTTAATCGAAAACAGTTTTTTTTGCGATTTCCACTTATACAATATGAATCCACGTAAAAAGCGACCCCAGTATACACATTCATAATAATACTATTTTTACTTGTGTTAAGAAGTGTCAGTGCAAGTTAGTTGGACTTGAAAAGCAAATTATATCAAACTTATATATCGAAATTTTCACCTTTTTCGATGTCGAAGAAGAAGGAGAAAGATAATATTTAAAAATATGACACAAGAAAGCAACCACATTAAATTTGGAACTCTAAAAGTAATTTTATTTTGATTTATCACACTTGATACACAGAATAAGAAAAGTCCAACTCCGAAGTGCTAACCGTTTTAAAATAAATTGATTTTTGAATTTTCGGGAAGAGTTTTTAAAATTTCCTCGTATGCTTTCCGGTCCATTTTTTTTGAATAGCATCTTTCTGCTTCTCTTTCATGCAACATCAAAAAGACAATACCTCAGCAGTATGAAACAATTGAATAGGTAGATCGATTTTAAACTGCTGTACTGCTGTAGGCGTCAACTGCCCAGATATCAAAATTAGTATCTCACTGAAAATATAAGGTACACTGGGGGAAGTGGAAAAAGGGGGTAAGTGTAAAAATCGACTCGAAAAATTGGAATTGTACATACTTCACAGTTTTTACCACATCATAGCATCATGCAATGTTATATTTTGATGCTCACACTAATACTATGTTGAAATTTGTATAACACATACACTAACACGGTTAACGCTTGAACTGTAATTTTAGATTTCGCGAAAAAATTGATATTGGCATTCATAAAATAAATTCTTATTTGCACCAATTGTTCTTTTTCAAGTGAATTTATATCACAGGTGACCATTATAATACAATTAAACTAATCCCATTCAATTGGTAGTGGTTTGTACCAAGAAAGCAAATAATTCAAAGATTTTACACTTACCCCAGGTATCAAACACTGCTCGGGAAGTGGATAATGTTCTAATTATGCAATTTTTTCTTCCTTCCAGGGTTTATTTCGATAGCTAAGAATCTTAATATGTTTCCTTATTTGTTATCATGGTGATTCCTGTGGTGATTGGACTCATATAAATGAGAAAATGCCTGATTAATCCACCTATCGGTACTGATGCCTTTCACATATTTTCCATGTGAAAAAAAATATATAAGAAAGTTAAAAATAGCACTGATAGGTAAATATATTGTTTAATTCACATTAATTTTTATTCCTAACAAGTTTTGCCGTTGAATGCAATTTTTTGCGAACAAATCGGTTAAGGACAAGTGCTTAAGAATAGCTGATAATTTTGTACGTGCTTTGCGAACACACATACATACAAATACGCACATACACACATCATCTCAATTCGTTAAACTAAGTTTATTAGTTTATAACCCTGTAAGTCCCATTTTTCCTTTAAAATGTTCATCTTTGGGGCGAACATATAGACTTTACGTACACTTAGTGTCCGAGAAGGCAAAACCAGCCTACCAGCTATTACGAGAATTCCTTGAGGATCTATTCCGTTAAGGTAATGAAATTATTCCACAAAAGATACTCAGAGTAATTATCGTATTGATTTTAGTAATATGTAACTACTCATCACTATTGAAGGTCAAGGCAACATGGGTTTTCCACTTACCCCATTCCACTAGGGAAAGTGGAAAAACAACTCCTTATTTTGAAATCTATTTCCATAAATTTCAAGCAACCAAAATGGTATGAATTACCGCACAGTTGGAGCAAAATTGACTGTTTTTGATAGTCCATTTTGATTGAACGCATTTAAATCATTTAAACTGGTTTTACACTAATTCAAACATGTACTATCGATTTTTCCTTTTCCACTTCCCCCAGTGTACCTTATAAGAAATTCCTCAAACAATGATGGTTATTTAAAATATGACTGAAATATACTATCACCTGAAAAGGCGAAGTACTTTAAAATAGCTTTCTTCTATGCTACACAAGACGTTGAAGTTTTGACAAACCAAACCGTGCATCAATAAACAAATGTTCAGTTTATCGCAGAAGTGAACATAATTTTTTTTTTACTTTTACTTATCACAGAACCAATGAAATTCAATTTTATAAAACTAGAGTTTTAAATGAACATCGAAATCACATACCAAAATGTTAAAGCCTAGTTCAAACCAATGTCTGTGGATTGGAACTAATGGTTTGTACCGTGCTCAAAGCGGCGCTCACAGCCGCGATCACAGCCGCGCTGAAAACATCAATGTTCGAGCGCCGCTGTGAGCGCGGTGCAAAACATGAGCATCCAGCCTGCGCTCGTGTTCATGTTCATTTTTACGAGTGCACGTTCGAGCCCGAAGCGAATGTTCATTCGAGTGCGGCAGCATGGATAAACATCTGCGCGGGGCTGCACCTTGAAGACTGATGACAACTGACCGCCAGCTAAAGGTTGCGTACTTAGCTGGTAGTATAGCCTGAGCACTGCCGTCTTTCTGACATCAGTGAGAAGCTGCGATCTGAGGGTGAGGGCACCGATGACTATAAAGACTATAAAAAGCTGCAAGCATGCTCATTCAAAGCGACAGTGTACCGCTCAAAGCGCACTAGCCTAGTCCTGATGTTGGATGGGGCTTTAAACTAATCAACCCGTCTGATTGAGCGTCTGTTCAACAAGGAGGTGCGGCTCCAACAGCATCTGTTCTGGCATCCTGCGGCTGAGTATGAAATGCTATTCCCCGGAAGCTATAGCTAAGATGGCAGCCCCATCCTGGTGGATTGGGAACCTTGGATCAACAACCTACTGTTGCGGAAACTTAACAAACCGTTCGAAAAACCAACGAAGCACCACCTGGCGGAGACAGCCAATCCGGCGACGAACTGATGCAGCAGATCATTCGGCAGAACCAACAGATGGCGAGGCTTAACGCACGTTTGATGATTATCCTGAAGCGTTTCGGCATTCAAGAACACAGGTTTTGACCGGTGGAATCGTAAGTACAAGGATCTGCAAACGCTACCAATGCTTCCAATTAACGAAGATTGGACGTACGCTAGTACAGTCAACAAGCACTGTGACGCTTTTGAGCTGAATAAACTAACCGCGGATCAGTTCAATAGTTTGGTGTTCATCTGCGGACTTCATTCGTCGAAGGATCCGGATATCCAGACGAGACTACTCTCAAAGCTTGAAACAAATGCCAACGATGACTGCAAGCTAGAATCGCTCATCTTAGAATGCCAACGTTTTCAAAATCTAAAGAATCTCAAGCATGATATGCAATGATAGAAACCGATAAGCTACGTCTAAACTATCTGAACTAAAACACAATGCAAGCGGCAAATCAAGCACCCGAAGACACCTTATTGGCAATATGACGGCATGCATTTCGTCCGTGACTGTTCATATTCGAACCATGTTTGCAAGGACTGATAGCAAACCGGACATAAGGAAGGCTACTGTGGCTGTTATACGACGAAAGAAGCATGAAGTAGAAGCATTCGTTATTAATCAAGACCTGTCCTCGAACTGGAAATGGATCCCTGAAGTACTCATCGAAGCAATTTGACGAGTGAACTGCAATGTTATTTTGGATGACTGGCATGACAGACGAAATTTGATTCATTCACATGCCAATCAAGTCAGCACGCAGCCAAGGAGTCTTTCAGATCTACTTCACTCAGCACCTTCGTATGTAATTGTCTTTTCGGACACTGAAATAAATCAGGAACCTGATGAGATATCTGAAGACGAATATCAAACCGATGAAGACATTGATTCAACCTGAGATGGATGCAACACAATCTGGAGTTGAAATACCAGACCCAGTACAACCATTCCAGTCAGATCAGTGTAATGCAACCCGAAGATTGCTTCAAGTGCCTGGAACCGGGGCACAAGCAATGGCACGGTGTCTCTATGGGGAAACATTATTTTACAAAAATCAGTATCTCTGAAACACCCACCACGTGAAAGTATATGCTTACCTTTTTCATATAATGGGTGAACTAAAATGTTCTATCGGGGGATCTAGAACATTTTTTTTTTTCACTATTTTTGGTGCAAACTCTATAGAAATCTCAAATGATAGCCGATTTAACTCCCTTAAAATGTATGGAAAAATGACCCCCGATAGAACATTTTAAAAATGCACTTACGTGAAAAAGGAAAACCTATACTTTCGTGTAGTGAGTGTTTTAGAGATACTGATTTTTTGAAAATAAGCCTCTTCGGACAAACACACCGTGATGGTACTGCAAAGGCCCTGGCAGAAGCAAGCTCTGCCGACGCTGCGGATTGGAGGAACATAAGGCACAATGTTGTAGCTACGATGGCTTCTGAAAAATGTTGAATCGGAAACAAACAACTAACCGATAATGTTGTTTACATGTTGGAAGCCTCATAATCCTTCATTGCAGTCGAGCCAATGGCGTCAGCGCTCATCAGTCGTCTCGGTCCTATATATGGGCCAGGAGAGAGGAGCTTCCAGCCTGCCATTTCATGCAAGTACTTTTGGAATTCTCCGAGTATATTTTCTGTCAAAAATGGAATTAAACCGAGATGCGCGCCTGCTAGCGACCAACAGTCATCCTGGTCCTGTGTTCGAGATCGGAGGAAGGGGATTCCGCTTTCCAATTGCAGGCAATTACTCGTCCGTTTAAAATTTTTCGCTACCTCAACCTTCAACCGCCCGCAGATTTTCAACGCATATGTCAGTCTTCCTCCGAAATGAGGTCGTCACAGGGATACGCTCCTACTAGCCGCAAAGATGTCTCTGCTGCCTGGATGTATTACCGAAATGTTAGAGGATTGAGGACTAAGTTAGACGACATGTTCCTTGCATCGATCGACTGTAATTACGACGTGATCTTTCTGAGACTGGTTTGGACGGGAGCATCAATTCACTGCTAGTATTTGATACCTCCTTCAACGTCTATCGGAGTGCATTGAATAGGGATATATTTTGGTGATGTGATGAATTGATGATAGCTGTAGCAGAACCACATTGCAGTTCCCGCATTGTTGCGTGTCATGGAAGTAGGCTCGAACAGGTGTGTGTTGCTGCATACATTGAGGGTACTCGTTTCCATTTTTGCGCAATCTACATTGCTCCGGACAAAATCCGAAATGCTGACTTGATGGATGAGCATCGTAAATGCGTCTGATGATGAGTCGTTTTCATGTGTGGCGATTACAATCAACCTCGATTTGCTTGGTGTATTGAGGAGAATGGAATACGTCCTAACAATTCATCTTTTATGACCCCAGCAGGAACTGCTTTCCTGGATGGTAAAGACTTCTTGAACCTCTTCCAGTCAAATGTTCAACTCAATTATTTGGTGAAATGTTCAAACATATTACGTTTGAACATTTCACCAAATAATGTGATGTCCATGATAGCCAGGTTCTGATTTTTTATGAAAACCACGGTATTAGGCGATGCGCGGAATTAGGGCAGGTCACGGTAACAGTATAATGAAAAAATAAATTTCCCCATACTAATTTGCATGCAAACTTGAAACGGCTTGTGCTAAATCAGTTTTAATCCAAATGAGCTCAAATTTTCAGAGGGCATTCAGAACATGGTAAAGAATCAGATGAGCACTGTGGAGCAAAATCGATTTTTTGAACCACCCTAATGCATATGTTCCTCCTAATGTTGTTTGAGGATAGAGTCGACCAGAAAATCTGAAGCGTCCGATTTATTTATGAGACAGTTAGCGTCTGTTTGCCAATCGGAATCATCTAATGTTGAGGCTGAGCTAGCTTCGTCAAACGTTCAATTGAACGCTGTGGCGCATTAGGGTGTCCCAAAATTGGACAAAGTCTGGGATTTTGGGGGCTCAACCTTCAAATGAAAGCTTAGGGTAAAACAAAAGAAAAATTGTTCTACGACAACTCTGGGAAATGACGTTTAGGGGTGGCCCCGACGCGTTTTATGAAAAAAGTGCATTTTTTATAGGTAACATCGAAAATACCGGTATATCGGAAAGAAATTCGATGAAACCCATCCATTTTATATTTTTTGCATTTAACTTAGGGTCTATACTTTATGGTAAAACTTTGATACCGCATGTTTTAGGTCTATATATTTTTCACTGATGCTTTAAATGCCCAAAAATGATGAATTTTTCTTAATATTTTTTTATTAATGCATCAAAAACGGGTATCTATCATGATGCTTTCGAAAACTAGATATACATAGAAAGATGGGGAATTTTATAACGAATATTTTGCTAAAAATAGCAACCACCACTACTGTGGCATTCTATGATCATCCAAACCGCAAAAAAAACTGAAAAATTTGTTTGCTCATGGGCCGGATGATATTCCTGCTGTTTTTCATCGTCGTTGTGTTGCTTTGCTGCTGTTGCTGAACCACTAGCCTTTGTTTTTAACAAATCATTCGAAAGTGGGGTTTTCCCTATGCGTATTCAGTCTTATATGTTCCCGGTGCACAAAAGTGGCCGTGATGTCAAAAATTATCGCCAAATTACTAGTCTGTGTGTCACTTCGAAGCTATTTGAGGTCATGGTTAGTGACCGCGTTTTACGCGCAACGAAGGTCAACGACTCAATGGACACCAAATGACGTAACCGTAACATGGAATCTGAGAATCGGGCGTATCTAAAAACGGCTCATCAAGCTCGCATTGAACAACCGTACGTGGCGGGACCCCGCAAATCTCCCTGCGTATCTTGAAAGATGTCAATTGCTATGTCTTGAAACATTGGATCGGCGATTATTGGAAAATGACTGATTGATTCCAGATTCCATCTCCTTTCGCTGATTGGTTTCCGCGTCCCTGGAAGAATGCTGAGACAGTGGACTCTGCTGCATACTGGATTTCATCGCATTGCATTTAGTTAGAACCAGCCCATTTGCCCCATGATTCGTTTGTTTTTATCGGTTGAAATTTTGAAGTTTCGCATCCAAGTGTTTGAACCATTTAAAAGTACAGAACCTTATTTAAGACAATATTCATTATTAATTGCATATTATTCGGCAAATCGACCGTACGAAAATCATTTTTTTTGTTAAATATCTTGGCTGTGCATATGCACAGCACATGTTTCGAAATGGACAAATTGATATGATATACACAAGGTGGGCTCGCTTGAATGTGGATATACAGCAGTAAAGCACATGCAAAGATTGGACAAATCAAGCATTCGAAAGATATTCAATTCGCAAAAAGAGTTAACCGCGGTGGAGGTTGGTACTCGAATTCTGATGGCTTTTCCGCAAACGTGACCTTTAAGTGGTCTTGTTGTGTAGGGGTTATCACGTCTATCTGGAGAGCAGGAGGTTGAGGGTTCGAGTCCCTCCAAGACATGTGGATTCTTTTTCGCAAATTCCATATCAATGAATCGCCTACTTTGAGCGTGCTTACAGCCGCACACTAGGAGTTAACTTTCTGAAATCACCTTTATCGAAAAAATATTTGGTAGGCGTAGTAGCCCTCCTTAGCCATGTGGTAAGACGCGTGGCTACAAAGAAAGACCATGCTGAGGGTGGCTGGGTTCGATTCCCGGTGCCGGTCTAGGCAATTTTCGGCTTCGAAATTGTCTCGACTTCCCTGGACAAAAAAGTATCATCGTGTTAGCCTCGTGATATACGAATGAAAAATGGTAACTTGACTTAGAAACCTCGCAGTTAATAACTGTGGAAGTGCTTAATGAACACTAAGCTGCGGGGCGGCTCTGTCCCAGTGTGGGCATATAATGCCAATAAGAAGAAGAAGAAGAAGTAGCTGACACCTTCCTACATAACCGGTACCAAATAGTTTTTTTTTATAAAAAGTTCCTAATTTTGAGAAAACCCGCGTTAGATGTCTTACGCCGTACAATTTTTTGGCATTTAACTCATGCTGACTATTTGTTAAGTGTGCAACACTGCTATCCAAGGAGCTAGCCTTTACTAAGGTGGCGCAGATAAGCGCTGCGTGCCACTAGTTATCTCTTTCACTCTCCCGCTGTTCTTATGCAACGCAAATAGTGACGTCACTAATTGCGTTGCATAAGATGAGTGGGAGAGTAAAAGAGAGAACTAGTGGCACGCAGCGCTGATCTGCGCCACCTTAGTAAAGTCTAGCTCCTTGACTGCTACCTACTGCTCAATTTACTAAAACGCAGTAAGCTGGTGCGCCTAAGCTGTCAACTATTTTCTCATTCAAACTTTGTAACCTGAAGTAATAAAACCAGTTTTTCTTTCTATTAACATTAAACAGTTTTTCTCAAGTTATTTGTCCTGTGGCCTTGCATAACTCTGTTAGGTTATCGGCCCACAGTATTCCAATCATCCACGGAACGTGAAATAGTGTTTTCGCGATGGAAGACGACGAAAAACCTGAGCGTGTCCACTTGTTCGACGGAAGCAACTTTATGGCCTGGGAGTTCCGGAAGCAAGTACTGCTGGTGGAGCATGACGTTTTCGAATGTGTGGAAAGGGAGGCCATTGAAATACCGGAGTTGTAAGACCAGCCGAACGACACGCAGGTCACGAAAGCAGAGAAGAAGAAACTACGGGAAAACATTGGAGCGAAAATGCCGGTCGCTACTTATATCAAGAATAAGCGATTCCCAACTGGAATACGTTCAAGGAAAGAAGACCCCGAAGGAATTCTGGCAAGCACTCAAGCGAGTGTTCGAACGGCGGAGCATCGCCAGTCGAATGCATCTGAAGCGTCGGATGCTAGCGTTTCGAAGCCGGATCGCTTCACGAACATTTCTTGTGCTTCGACCGACTGGTCAGAGCATATCGTGCTACTGGAGCGGATACGGAGGAGCTTGACATCATCTGTCACTTGCTTCTCACATTGGGGCCATCGTTTTCGACCGTAGTTACGGCCATCGAAACTATGCCGGAAGATACACTTAGTATCGAATTCGTCAAATGCCGTCTACTTGACGAAGAGGTAAAGCGGAAGGGAATTGATGTAGAATTGGTCACTTTAAAAGTTGACACGGCTGCGTTTTCTGGATATAAGCAAGATAGGAAGAAGAAAGTAAGTGTTTCGGCTGCAAGCAAGAAGGCCACAAGCTGACTGAATGCCTGAAGAGAAAGAAAGCGAAACAAAAATTTCGAGCGATTCTGTGCAGAAAAAGGGCATTCAGGTGGAATGGACGGTTCCCCACACACCGGAGCAGAATGGAGTAAGCGAACGAATGAATCTCACGCTAGTGGATAAGGCAAGGTCCATGCTTGAAGATTCGCAGATAGACAAGCGGTTTTGGGGACTATCTTACTAACCGTAGTCCTTCGAGTGCATTGAGTTCCAATGTCACACCGTTCGAGTTGTGGGAAGGACGGAATCCTGACATCAGCAAGCTTCGAGTGTTTGGTTTCCCTATGTTCGTACACATACCGAAAGTACAACGTAAGAAGTTGGATGCGAAGGCATGGAAGGGCATTTTTGTAGGGTACACGCACAATGGCTACCGTGTGTGGAATCCCATAACGAAGAAATTGTTTCACGCGCACGATGTAGATTGCACTGAATGTAATATTTTTACCTTGGATGGAAGGAAGTCTCGTACCATTGACCTTGTTGAGGTTCCGGAAATTCATGAAGATTAGGAAGCAACTGATGCGGAAATAGAGGCTGAAGGTCCATTGCTGGGTAGTTTATCGGAGTCGGAAGGCTCGGGCGATGAGTTGAGAACCGGTGGCGCAGCTCGAAATGCAATCCAGTAGCAACGTAGAAAAACTACCGCAGCGACAGCGAACTGCCCCGGCGTGCCACGATGACTATGAGCTTGAGTACGCTGGCTATGCTCTGAATGCGATGAATTATGTGGAAAACATGCCAACAACTATTGCTGAAGCCAAGAAGCGAGACGATTGGAATAAATGCGAAGCTACTATGAAGCACGAAATGAATTCCCTATCGAAGAATAAAACGTGGCACTTGGAGAAGTTGCCATCAGGACGCACGGCCGTGACCAACAAGTGGGTATTCCGGATAAAGTGAGGACTAAACGGTGAACCAGATCACTACAAAATTCGGCTTGTGTTGAGGGGTTTTAGTCAAAAATTCGGATTCGACTACACGGAGACTTATTCGCCCGTTGCCAAACTCGATACGCTAAGGACAGTACTTGCTCTAGCAAACCACAAGAGTATGGTGGTACACCAAATGGACGTAGCCACAGCTTTCCTGAACGGAAAGTTAGACGAAGAAATATTCATGGTACAGCCCGAAGGTTTTGAACAGGGTGACGGTCTAGTATGTCGTTTGGACAAATCTCTATACGATCTCAAACAAGCCTCAAACCGGTTTCACGGTTTCATAGTGGAACGATTAGGATTTACCAGAAGCTCAAATAACCAATGTTTGTATTTGAAGAAAATGGGTGAAGAAACAGTTATTCTTGTGATTTATGTTGACGACGTGGTTCTTGTTGGATCAAATATGCGAGTAGTTGAAGCTGTGAAGCGATGCTTAGCAACGGAGTTCCAGATGACCGATGGTGGCGAAATACGTTCCTTCCTCGGAATGTGCATCAGTCGCGAAGTTGATGAAAAAGTAATGAAGATTAGTCAGAAGCGATTTCTTGAAGATCTACTCCGCAGGTTTGTCATGGAGGAATGTAAGCCTGTTCCCACTCCATTGGAAGTCCGCCTCAAGTTGGAGAAAGGGACGGAAGAGAAGCGAACGACGAAACCATATAGGGAATTGGTAGGATGCCTAACCTATTATACCTCGTTAAAAACTCGACCTGATCTGGCGGCAGCTGTTAACTTCTTCAGTCAGTATCAAAGCTGCTCCACAGACGATCACTGGATACACTTTAAGAGGATTCTTCGGTACGTTAAAGGTACTCTGGATTTGTGTTTGGTGTTAAGCGGATCAGACCGCAGACCGCAGATCTGTTAGCGGTTATATCTTCAAGGTTCTAGGATGTACCATTGGCTGGATCCCTCGTAAGCAGAAAACCGTGTCGCTTTCGTCCACTGAGGCAGAGTTGAATGCATGTCACCAGATATGGCTGATTCGTCTCCTGGAGGACCTCGGACTCAAATTGGAAGGGTCAACCATTTTATATGAAGACAATCAATCCACTATGAGAATTACAGAGAGTTCGAAGGAATGGCAGCGGCAGATAGAAAACCAGCCAAGCCACTGTCAATAATTCATTTGTCCATTTCGAAACAAGTGCTGTACATATGCACAGCCAAGATATTCAACACAATATTCATGTTATTCATTAAGACTGTTGAATGTCAGATCAAATATAAATAAACAAATAAACAAATGATAACCGTGTCCTATTCAATAAATAAAAACAAGAATTATAGTCAATATTCGAATTTGATTTAATGTGGCAACAGATTTTCTAATCCATTTGGCTGTAACTCTTCTAAAAATATGTGTTGGTCAAGATATCATGTGGCCTAATTAAATTAGGAAAATTTGACCTAAAACACAACATTTGACTTTTCCTCTACTCACAAAAGCTATACTAAATCTATGGAATAAGTTAATATACAAAATATTGACAACTGTAAATCTCAGTTGTCAAGGATTAGGTACCAAGAAAAAAGCTTCATCATTTACTTCATAAACTGTCCGGCTAACTACAGTGTTTAGATTTTGGAATGCCTTTAAATGATACCAAACTGTAAATAACACGATTCAATGATAGGTCTATCTAAATAGCTCGTAAGATCTCGAAAGACATCATGCATTGACAATATCGAAAGGTATTCCTATTTTTCACCATATACATCGAACATCGTTAGTTCAATCACTATCGTTGGTGGATGCGTCTTGATGACATCCATAAAATTAACGGACTTCAAATATTTCTTCACTCTGGAACGACATTATTGTGAAATCCGATGTCTGACAGAAATTGTGACGCCTCCGGTTCTGCCAATGAGTCATCGTAAATTTATATGCATGTATCCAGAACGAACCTTAGCATTACCTACTAATGATTCATTCAATCTGAATTGTTTGTTCACCAACCAGGCTTGCGAACACTTTTACTGTTGTCGGCACTAGAATCACGAGTCGATTTCTTCGGCAGGAACGGGCTCCATTCGATGAATTCAAAGGTCAGTGCTCCGACCATATCCACTTGATTTGCGTTCCGTCTCACCAATCTTTCAGCTGTGAAAACGCGACAACAGCGAACTGCATCTCCACGTTCTTTTCATTTCCGCACATACCCAAAGGTTTGAACAGCAGGTGCGCGCTACGCCACACGTCGCATCAGACCCATCAGCCCAATTCCGGACCCACCATCTCCGACGTTGCGGACGCATAAGCACATACGAAACCAGTACAAATTCCATCTCTGTGTCTGCCCGCTGCAATATGCTTCCGATTCTGTTGGAAGACCAGAAACGACACCAACATAATGCGAGCTCTTTTTCTCTTGGTATGCGTTAGAAAACGAACACTGTCCAAGAGGTAATAACTTCTAGTGGCTGGTGGAACCGATTTGATGATAAAAGTTGAAAATGTTTAAACAACCATCAATGATGCTTTAATTTGGAAATTTTAAATTTCTAAATATATTTCACTACCTATATCGTACATATTCGGTTTCAAATAAAATGTATGTGTTCAAATTTGGTTCAAAATATAAAAGTAGCTTCCTTGATCAATGCTTGTACCAAATAACTTACGTGCATCAAAGGCGATTACAATTATGCATTTGTAAGTATGTAAATTTGCTTCTACTTTTATTATATTATTTAAACCGCTTTTGTACATTTTCAGCACCATATGGTTGAACTATTTGACAATGTATTCACAATTCGGGACCAACTTGCGATTTGGGCGTAACTTATTTTGTTTGTTTACATTGTTTCATGAATTTTGGAGAATTCAAGCATTTTTATCCAAAACTAATTCCCTTATCTGGTAGAAAAAAAAGCTTAATCCGTCGGATGCATACCGTGGGTTTCTCATGACAAAACAAATTATTGTATTATTGTATCACATTTTGTCTGTCTTATTATTTGATTCAGGCAAAAAGCACGTAAGTGCAGCTGCGAGAGTAAAGTTGATTGTTCTTTTGTCATATCGTTAGTCTTTTTATATCGCACCCAATCTATTTTCCTTGCGGTCAGTGTCGTGTAATGTTTGAAGCAGACTGATAACCAAATTCATTACCAGTTGCGTGTAATGTGATTGTTTGATGAATCTGCGAAATTCGTTCATTACTTTCTTGTAAACATCAGAAAAAAAAAGTTGAAAGATGTTTGTTTGTAAACCGGCACAGAGATAACACCCGCAAGTCTGCCTGGTACGATTGAGCATATAAATAATCCCAATCTCGGTTCTGCCGCATTTATCTTTGTACTTTGATTTGGCGTTACGTTCCAAAGCCTCAATTTAGATTAACAGTTGGCAGCATTTTCGAAAACGTGTTTGGCAGCACCTGCTGCAGTAAGAAAGATATTCCAAAATGATATCAGAGCAATAAGAAAAAAAAAGCAACACGACACACAGAGTTCAACATTCTGCTCTACATAGAGCTTTCCATTATTCACACTTTTCTGAAAATCTTCTGGAGATGGCACCACCATGCACTTCGTCGTTCCTATTGCCAGCAAGGAGTGAAATCCATCCATCGATACGCTTTTCACATTCGACCATACGCTTTCCTTAATTCACAATGTCATAATCTTTTGCTGCCAACCAAAGGGTTCCATGTTATCAATATCTAAAGCCGTTGATAAAACGAATATGTAAAACGGGTAATACTTTTAGTGGTTTCTTTTCTTCTCGATCATGATTAGCTACCAAAGGGGCACACACCCACACATCAAAACTACTATTCACAAGCACATCCTCCCAACCAAGTGGGCATATTTTCCATTGTTGATTAGTTAAGCATTTGCGAAGTGCAGAAGAGCGTGCAGAAACATTTTGTTCGACAGTCTATCGTGTTCCAGATCCACATAATCCGTCGTAGATTGCATGCTGTTCCGTTCCGAGGGCGATCATTCAATCCCGAATAACGGTGCTGATGACACTTCCATTGTTGATGGGGTTTTATTTTCATTCTGATGAGGCGCCTCATCACACACGCACACACCAAAACACTGTTCTTCGTCTTGTTCCGTCCAGTTTGTTCCGAGCGCGTAAAGAAAACACACAAAAGCCCCCTCACACCAACACACACACGCACAGAGAAGCACCATCCAAAGTAGCCAGGAAAAATTATGGGGAAATATTTACACAGAGACACGAAGGGGGTAACGAAAGGTGGTCCCCTTGTGTCTCACTCGACACTATACTTTTTGTGAGTTGCACTTTTTTCAAACGCCCCGAAACGCTACTTACGCTGTCCTACGGGGTACATTGTCACTCTCAAATTATGCCCGGAATGGTCCGCTAACGATCGGAGGCACTCGCGAAAACTGAAACGAACTGATTACGGCCGAATTTTTGCACTTTTCGTCGTCGCGCTAAGCACGCACGTCTGCTCTGAACTCGTCGCGAAGCACTTTTATGAATGATGGCTGGCGAGCGAACTGCTTTCTCGCCGCCCTCCAGAGGCAAAGTTTTTTAAGCTTCAGGTATGTTGCATTGATTTTAGACGAGTTTCGCCCGTTGCAATGTGCAAGGTTCATTTGAAGAGTATGGTAATATCGACATAGTTGTTTCATAAGGGCCGAAGTCGCAAATGTAAACAAATCGAGTTTATGACATAGATCGAACCTCCTGGAAATGTACTATATGTAGCATATTAAAAATAGTACAAAATGTTGTTTTTTTTGCTGTAAAAACAGAAAAATACAAAAGGGCGATATTGCATTTCCGTTGGAATTTTTTCTTGGTGCGATTGCGCCCCGTTCTCTCCATGGCAGCAAAGGGGCTAAACTGTGCTTCATTTTTGCATTATGACACTTCGCTCTTGCACCAAAAACACATCTGAGCAAAAGGGCTAAACGGTACTTTGAAAACACAACGGGGCGATGCAAACAGGCGATATTGACAAATAGGTTGACAGCCAGGCGTGAAATTTGGGCGAAAAGGATGTTGTCAAAAACATTATGGCGCATTTCTGAAGGGCGCAAGTGTACACTGTTAGAAAAAAAGGACGACTAGTTCTTTAATCATATTTTCAAATCGAAATCAATCCAAAGTAAATTTTATTTATATGGGGCTTCAATGATTAGATGTGGATGTATTTCATGCAAACTATTAACATTTAAAATAACATCTAAATTTTGAACTACAATTGAAAACATGTCATGGAACATTGGAACCCACTTTTCTCCATTCGAGCTCATTGCGACATTGGCCCTTATGAAACAACTGTGTCGATATATTTAACCGCTGTATAAAAACAAGCTCGTTCAGAAAAAATAAAAGATTGCTTTTAAAAGATATTTTAGTTACTAGATAAAGATTGTCGCTTCGGTTCCCTTTGTTCTGCTGTCCGGAACATGTTGGGTACCAAACTGTCAAATCGTATGGATTTTCCTTCTTTAAGGTCCTTAAGGTCCTTTTGAAAAGTTTGAAAAATTCGAATCAATTTTTCTTAACCCTTAAATGCGCAATGTTGTTTTAAAAACAACAAACCGAAAACACGTTGATTGTTAATAATTTCAATGGTTTTACCACAGACAAACAGACGTAACACAGAAAATTGCCATCGACCATGAACTCAACGGTCGTTTTAAATTCAACTGCTTGCGAGTTTCACATCCAGGGGCGCGCGCATCGTATACCTTTGTATTTGACATCTCACACTAGCGCCTTCTGTTGACATTGTCGTACTAAACTGTGTTTCGTACAACATGCACGCTAGGTGGTGGTAAAATAACTGGGCGATGGATTTTGAAACAAATTGTTCTAGCTGTTACGTCTGTTTGTCTGTGGTTTTACGTTAAAAATATTTCCGACTATTTCTAAAAAAATCGCCTTGCGCCTTTAAGGGTTAAAGATATTTTAGTTACTAGATAAAAATTGTCGCTTCGGTTCCCTTTGTTCTGCTGTCTGATACATGTGTAATACCTAACTGTCAAATCGTATGTATTTTTCCTTCTTTGACATTCAGATCCCCTATCCTCGCCAGCAAAAGATGTTCCGGACAGCGACGACAGTGGCAATCGTTATCTGGTAACTAAAATATCAAAATACATACGATTTGACAGTTAGGTACCACACAAACCAAAAGGTACCAACCATAAGATTACCGAACGATTTGTAAAATGCGACGAAGAGCTGGAATGTCAAATTTACCGATTATTCGGTAACGTATTACCGAAATACTGTTAACTATAGTTTTTTGTTTTTATAGTTGTGAAGGATGAATCAAAAATATTGGAAACTAGAAAACTTATGCTTTATTGACTTTCAATCATGATTTATTTTATTATAAACAGTTTCATGCAAGGTTTCACATCATGATAGAAATTTGTTTGTAATGGAATACACAACGTAGAATGTAGAGTCTCGCCAGCTGCTATCGGAGGGGCATCGTAGTTCTCCAAACGCCGAGATCATGGACAAAGTTGGTGCAACAAATATGAAAGAATCACGAATCCTACACATTATTTTAATAAAGAATATGATTTAAACTTGTGTGATTGATTATTTTCTTTCTACGTCTAAAATAGATGGCCTGGAAGAAATTTAACATTTAATAAATATTTCCGATGAAACAGGAAACTCATCCATTTATTTGTTTACTGAAAATGCGTTAATTTCACTCATGATTTATTTTTATTGGTGGGATTAAAAGTACGCAATTTTTGACATAGAGCTTGAATGCGCATTATTGAGTAAAAGAGTTTTACCCATTTATTGGATAGTCCCAGTTGGTCACCGAAATGCGTATTTTGTACCTCGGTACCTCATTCAAATTAACGGGGTTCATTTTTAATTTGAACTTCTGGTTACTCTATAAGCATCAGAAAAACTGGTTTCTGGCTACTCTCTTTGCTGGTTTGTTTTGATTCTGCGTTCCATTTCACGATGTTCCATTTTTCTTCTCTCGATTCCACGTGGTAAATGACGTTTGAACTATAGATAGTAGAATCTATAGATGAGCGAAAGCATAGCTGAGTCGATTTTTTTGCCCGTGCACAAGCGCATATGACGTCACAGCCCTTAACGTTTCCATTGAAATCGTGACGTCATGCTCGTTTGGAGACACGTTTGACAGCTCGTTTGGAGACAGAGGATTTATCTTCGCTCATCTATATATTCCACTATCTATAGTTTGAACCATTTTTAATTTGAACGATGTTCAAACCAACGGGGTTCAAATTAAAAAGTGTTCAGATTAAAACCGGTCATATTACCGGGGGTCCACGGTAATTATTGTCGCGCTTATCTTTTTCTAGAATACCGCGGCGATCTTACGCTCGCAGGCTCGACTGCGAAGGTAAACGTCAAGATAGCCGCCGGGTTAAAAGATAGGGAGAATTTTCCCGCTGAAAACAAAACCACGTGTTTTTTGCCAAATGACAGCAGTGTTCGATTGTATTAGTGAGAGACCACCGGAGTCACTGAGCACATAGAGAGTGTTTTTCATGACAAGTGCATACGATGGGGAAGATTAATATTGACTCTGTTGTATTTAGTGGCTGTTGCGATTACCTGAGAGGCAACCAGCAGGAATCCGCAATATTTGTGTTTTTCTCGAGACGCATAATATTGTCAGATTTTCTGGATATGATACACTGCGCGGCGTTTGTAATGTTCCCAAATGGGTACTTGCACAAAACTTCACGCGGCGAATGACTGTCGAAAGGTACAGCCGCGCCAAACGATACACCGCAATGCTATTCACCCATAAGAATCAAGTAAACGGGGTGCAGAAAGCGCGGCGGTACCTTTCATGAAGGGTTCGCCGCGTGCAATTTTGAGAAAATCAGGCAATATTTAGTATTTTGCAAAACACCGCAGAGCACTTGACTCAACCTTTGACAGGGCCTAACGTTTTGGGCTGATGGTTGATTCGTTCTGAAATGTTGCACAGGCCAAAATTTTCCTCAAAATGTATTGGGTCCTAAAGCCCTTCCTCGTTTATGGCTGCAAACGATAGTGCATCCGTCAAGAATACTTGTACCGTTGTTATAAAAATTCTGGTAAAATTCTAAACCAGTAAAAATAATATTTTTGTATTTAAGACATTTTAAGGCAAATTTTGGGCTGTGCAACATTTCAGAACGAATGAACCATCAGCCCAAAACGTCAGCCCCATATTTTAACTGTCAAAGGTTGAGTCAAGTGCCCTGCGGTGTTTTGCTAGTGCGTTTGAATCCGTACGTCAAACAAGACCAAAAATGTCGAGGAAGCATTTTTCATATATTTTTCAATTTCAAATTAAACAATGTTCTTTTCGATTTTTGAGTCTAAAGAAAAACTGACACATTTAGAATGATTACCTTCATCGTTCCCTGAAAGAAAATCGAATATCGATTCTTCATTTTAGGACCCAATTAAACACAAAAATATTATTTTTACTGATTTAGACTTTTACCAAAATTTTTAAAACATCAGTTCAAGTATTCTTGACCGATGCACTATCGTTTGCAACCATAAATGAAGTAGGGCTTTAGGACCCAATTCTGACAGTGTCGCCACTCTACCACATATTGTCGGCGTAGCACCAACTTAGAATGAATTATTGGCAGTGACTGATTTTCTACCCGCCGCTTTTACAACCAGGCGCTATCGTATATGCGCAAATAGCCAGCATGAGTTAACCGCCAGAAATTTGTATGGTGAAAGACATCTAACGCGGGTTTTCTCAAAATTAGGATCCTTTCATGAAAATCAGAGGCGCCGTCACGTTCCGAGACGTGGGTAGGACAAAAACTGTATCCAGCTTTCCACGCTAGCCATAATGGCGGGTGCTATAAATATATCTGACAGTAACTGCTTCCGACGCTGAACTGTTTTCGGCGCTAGTCGTATCTAAGCAACTATTTTCACGTTGTTTATTGTTATGAGAAAGAAATGAGGAAAATGCAACTTTCGTAACTAACTTTAAATAATTGAAAATTATAGTGCTTAATATCACAAAATAATTGCGAATATTTCTTTTTCAGGTCGAAGTTATCTTCCCATTAATTTGACCTATTTGTATGGAGTTGGAAAATAGCACAAACATTTGAATTTGAACAACAGTTCTGTTTGCTGCCGCAGCTGATATTTTTGGCTAACACGCAACGGGCAGAAATTGAACATTCTCAAAGCTTGTTTCGATGTTTCGTTGTCCAAGTAGTTTCGAAGGGCGTCGAATAATTGGATAATTTATGATCCATTTACCTCCACAGGGCCAACAAAGAGAGAAGGATTCCCGCACTCCAAATTCAATATGTGCAGCATAGTTAAAGTAGAAAATCTCAGTGGTACTAAGATTCACGAGATACCATGTATTATGTGGCTAATTAAGCTACGTATCATGCGTGAAATACATGTACTGGTTCATATTCAATACCTAATAGTCTTGTGTCCCGTGAATGATAATACACGTATTTCACTTTATTTTCCACTAACGCTTTTCCGGCAGCAATATTGGACATTATTTTTCCACAATCATGATTAAATTATCCAAAAAGTGATTAAAAAAGGACTACACAATCAGATTTAGTTTGATTCGATGTGCAATACCGCTATTGCTATAGCTTTGATTTTATTATCTACCTATGTTTTAGTCATATTTTAAGAAAAAAGCGAATATTTTCTTTAGATGACCACCAACAAACAATATATAATTCTCAAGCTTCCCTGGGCACTTGATTGTTGTGGAGCTGTTTATTAAACCTTAAGCTGGAGATGTAAATAATTCTAACACGTAAAAGTGGGTCTTTTACTGGGAAAAGGTTATTCCACTTACATTTCTTGTTCCTGAAACATTTCAACAAATGATTTAAATGTTTTAATTATAAATTGATCAGTGAACGATTTATTTATTCACACCGCCCTTCGCAACGAGCTTCACTGAGCATAGGCATTTGAATATATCACAAGCGAATCGAAGGCTTCAGAGGTTTTAAACTTCAGAACAAGTTTGCAATAAACCCACTACCTACTAGCCAATATTGTTGCCGTCAAGCTGCTCGAACGGTACGGCGAGCTACCGAATGCTACTGCAGTGTTTCGGGCCTCTATGTGTAGTACACTCTTTGGGTTCTTGCCGCGCACGAAATGCGAAATTTGACGTTGAGACCTAAAAGTATGAAAAATTTAGAATTGAAAAACATAAGCGATACTTGCAACTTCTTCATTGAAAATCGTTTTTTCTGCCCTCAGTAAACAAACAAAGTAAAATGGTTGCTGAGATACGGAATTAGCGTCGGAATCAGTTAAGCGTCGGAAGCAGTTGCTGTCAAAATTGTTTATAGCATCCGCCATTATGGCTAGCGTGGAAAGCTGGATTATCAAATCTATATAATACTTTTAGAGAGTTTCAGGGACTTTCCGGGGATCCTCTCGGATTTCAAGAGATTTTTTCGGACATCCTCAGATAAGTTATAAAACTCCCTATGACTATTAGGACAATCATTGCATTTTCAGAGTTTATAGCACATTTCCAAGAAGTATGTCTTCAAACGTCTTTACGAATTTCCAAAATTGATTAAGTATAGTTTTCTGTAAAGTCAATAGAATAAACAATGGTTCCAAGCAATTAATTAAACTAAGAAGCTTTCAGAGTTCTTTTTCTAATAAGCTTGCTACCACACTTCCGGATGTGCTACAATCATCATAAACTACTTTATTTTTGCATATTTCCGAATTGTTCTCTCATATCCTTGTTTAGTTTCTCAATTGAGACGACCTCGGCAGTCTAGTGACTGCAGCTTCTGCCTTATAGACAGGAGCAAGATTTTTTTATGAACAGGTTATCCGACTTGTCAATATCCCCAACGCAGCCATCTTGGATTTTTGTATGGAATTTATGCTCGTTTGTTTACGTTTTGCACTGAAAATGTATGTTTCCCCCCGCGCTGGTTATTCCCATCTACTGACGAAGTCGGATAACCTTTACATAAAAAAATCTTGGACAGGAGGTCTAACTGGACTATATCACATTAATGCTACATCACTTTTTTAAGTGGGTCCTCGATGGAAGTGTAGATTCAGATAAATATATCCTACAGGTATGCTTAATTTTGCACAGGAAGGTGCTTAATTTTGAGAAATCGAGCCTTAGATGCCTTTCGCCAAAAGATATTTTAGTTACTAGATAAAGATTGTCGCTGTCGTCGCTGTCCGGAACATCTTTTGCTGGCGAGGATAGGGGAGCTAAATGTCAAAGAAGGAAAATCCATACGATTTGACAGGTATGGTTTCGGACAGCAGAACAAAGGGAACCGAAGCGACAATCTTTATCTAGTAACTAAAATATCTTTTCTTTCGCCATACTGATTTCAGAAAGTCGGGACTTCCGAACCGAACTTTCTTCCGAAGTTTTATCTGTCAAACTAATTGATGCGTTGTTTAGCGCATCTTTCGTCGAATCCAGCGCACTACTTCCGAAGTTAGGAAAGTTGCCTGTATCTTTAGAAAAATCCCACTTCGGTATAAAAAGCGTTCTAATTTTATTCCGGATAGACAATACACTCATCTGCGCAATACCATTTTATTTTTTCCGTGCGTACCACATTAGTGCCGCTGCAAAAAAACACACACACTTTAGCCGTGTTGAATCATCGCCAGTTTTATACGAGTTGCAGCGCACGGAGATTTGAGACTACACATTTTATGTTTCAAAATCACCCACCTTGAAGTGCAATATGGAGCTGTCAAAAAGGTGGGTGATTTCAAATTTACGAAAATGTGTTAAAAGCACCCACCTTGAAATTGTATTAAGAAGTCTCGAAGGTGGGTCTTTTTCACTCTATTAAGGCTGAAAATAAACTTAGAAATCTGGATCAAAGTCAAGAGATCATTGTCGCATTGCAAGTGATTATTTTTCGCGAATTTAATAAAAATGTATATTTATTCGTAAAATTATTGATAATTATTATCAACACTCAATAGCCTATAGGTAAGCCTGTTACACATTCATTTGTTCAATTTCTATAATATTTTTTTTTCTTTTTAGAAGATCCGTGAATGGACATTAGTCATGAAGGAAGAGAAGAAGCTTTTAATATTCCTTGGTATTCTGACCAAGTCCTGCTGCTCTGGAAACGGTCCGCTGCCGAGAGGATTCAAAGATACCTCAGGGTTTTGTTTCTCTCTCCAAAGAATAATCCGAGGAATAATCCAATCCAACAAGACATGTCAACAAAAATGTGTCAGACGCACTGTGTTTTAAGAATCTGTAATTACTGTTCAGTTGAAATATTTTACTATCAATGTAATTTACGTTTTTACAATTAAATAAACAACAATTTATTAGCACATAATATGGTCTTCGGTTTATAATCTTCTCTATAATCTTGTATAGAATTATCTCCAAATACCATTATTTTTTATGTAGATGGGTACTTTTTACCCATCAGACAGAAATCTTGCTTTGAGAAGATGGGTGAAAAATGCACATCAATTTTGACGTACAGGACTCGTACTCACTTATGAGTAAAGACCTTTTACCCACCTTGTGGGTTAGTCCACTTTTCTCGAAGATGGGTGAAAAATCACCCATTTCTGAGTTTTCCTATTTCTCCGTGGCATGATGATGATGCACTGATGCGCGATGCATCTGTGAACTGTCAAAATTTCCAGAAACGCATCTACTCGCGGTGTGTTATGAAATCAGATTCAAGCAGAACCAGCGGAACAGAATAACTCCCGGTGGAAGAACAACTAAACAGCAATGTCCATCAAAGTGGGAGGTACATTTAGCCGCTCCGGAGGTATCGTATCCGCCATCGGCAAACAGTTGAAGCTGATCAACTTGAAGGCAGTGTCGAGGATTACCGTCACATTCGATCCGTTTCAGGAAAATGCCGTTCCCACTAGGTGAGTACTTGTGGGATGGAGAAAAAAAAACTGATGGGATCGGGATGTATCAAACCGTGTAGAAGGATGGGATTCTTTTTTCAATTTCCCATAAAATGTCTCAGAATGCGCATGCGTACGTCAGAATATTCAAGCATTTTGGCAAGGCACAAAATTGATTTCGTCAGATAAGACACTGCTCGCGAAAGTTGAATCGTATTAATTTTCTATTATCTACTGTTTGCGGACGTTGATTACATATTTCACCTGTGGGACCAGTAGTGTCGGACTTAGTACTTCGGAATCCGTAGAAGGTTTGTAGAAAAGTGTGAGGAAACTAAGTAGGTAGAAACAGAAACCAATCAAAATATAGTAAGAACAGTAGGGGCCCCACCAAGAGGACTAAAGCTAGCGGCAGCTGAAGTAAATCTACCTACTTATAAATAAATTGAAAAATGGATACATACCACTGAAATTTTTGCCCATAATGTTGACGCCGTTCAGCTGAATGTGGGTGGCCAAATCTGAGTATGACAGGGGATGCAATTGTGGGGGTCCACCGGGAGTCAGTTCCCGTTCTGTCGACATTTCCGCCAGTTTGAATCGGGTGGTGCTTTACAGCGAGATCTGAAATAAAACACAAAAAAAAATGATTTATTAGAATATGAATTACAATCATTGGAGAACTCTCACTACTGATGCAACTGGTAATGGCACGACTGGTTATTAAGCAATAAACAGTAATTACCTATATCACGATATTTTTAAAAAAATATTCGCAATTTAGGAAATTTGACAACAAAAAATCTATGCTTTTTGTGGTTTTAATTAGACCGCAACAGCTTTTATTTTCAGTTTTTAATCCACCATGAAAATGTTGATTCAACATTCTATTGAAGAAAAAAATACAAAAAATAAGCTTTCTCAAAAAAGTTTTCAAAAAACAATGATAAAATGTTGTCACTGTTTGACTATTCTACAACCATTCTCATTTATTTTCTTCGTCCTTTCCGCAGAGAGTTCCTCCAGCACCTATCATCGCCCCGAAGCGTTCAATCGAATCCATCCTGCTTGCTGAAGTCGGAAGTGGTGTGCGACCGGCGGTCACCCTCCATCGTGTTCCAGCTGATCCCTTCGGTGCAAGCCGCAGCAAAGCTCAAAAAGATCGAATTCAACAGCGCCAACCTTTCGACGCTGGAACTGCTCCAGCTTTGCAACAAGCACGTGTCCAGTCTGGCCCCCCAGGAGATCGTTTCCAGTGGCGTCAAGACCAAGTCCGAGAAGAAAGCCAGCGGAACCAAGCGCCGATAGGGATCCGAATTGCGTAGCGTTAACTTATTAGTCTGATAGTACCAACAATTGTGTGAAATGCCGGAGAAAAAGCTAAAAGGTGGCCACATGGCCATCATCGAGAACTGGTACCATCAAATTCCTGCCTTCACCGATGTATTTACCGAGGAGAGCTTCTACATGTTTGTGGTGTGCTTTGTGTTGGCCACCATTTGCGTTGTATTTGTTCTGTCACGGTTCATCACGCTGAAACCGGTTGACTAAGGCTGACCGATGCAGGAAACTTTTGTCAGATAGGGGAGGAAATGGTGCAAATGATTTTGAAGTTAAAAAGTCAGCTTTAGATAATAAAACTAAACAAATTTGATGATTTATTTAGTGCTATTTGATTAATGTTTAGAGTGAGTAAAGAAATATCCTAGTTTAGAATTCGAAATCGGTACACTTGAATTACGCTTCCTATATTGCGGGTGGATTGTCGATGAGCTTTCATCTCCAGTGTTTCCGACACGTGCGTCAAGTCTTGATTGATTCCACGGCCACCATCAGCCTAGTGAAGTTGGCCACGAATGTCCAGCTGATTAGTATCGGCAAGCCATTAACCCTGCATCGACGTGGATTGGTCATCTCGTTGAAAAAAAAATCCCGCTGGTCAAAACCTGAACATCATGAAGGTCAGCGCGCTGCTGCCAGCCATACCACGTTCATGCCGGGTCTACTGATAATGCACTTGAAGACAATCAATAAACCACAGTATGTTGAAATTCTATTTTTGTTACTAGGACTCTCATATCCGAAACTCCAGCGTTTAACATCGCCCTGGGACCCGGGAGAAAAAAAGGTCTTTGCTGCCCGCCCCGGAAGCGGCCGTTGGCTCAAGACTAGCTGCTTGGAGCTTAGGCGGGTTCCCTTCTGGGTCCGAGCAATCTCTCCCGGGGTCATTAGCGCCCAACGTTAAAGTAGGAACAGGTTCCTAGGAGAGAAAAAATATTCTTGAATATTTCCTAGTTTCATAGATTCGAATAAATTAGTTTTCTTTGAACGTCACGCTGGTCAGGCTAGTGACAGAGAATTTTCGTTTTGCCGGTCATCGCGTTTCGGAAGTCACTTGGCAAAATATTTCTAGGTGCAAGAAAAACTTCATAAGTTGCGTCACTTCGCTTCACCTTAAGGTTTAATTTTTTTTGTATGGATCGAAAGAAGAGCCTATGAAGAAGAACGAACGAACGGTTTTTCTCTAACAGTAAAAATTTACAAGTCAGAGCTACATGTAAAGCACGCTTGTAGCATTTAGGTCATTGGTCATTGAAAATACAAGCCAGAGAAACATTTCGTTGTGTACTGGACTGCAGTTCGTTACGTTCAACAACCTTACCCTGCAGCATTGCAGCGTTAGACAATTCCAAGAAGGAGAATCTTTCCAGTATGCAGATCGTTAAACTATGACGTATTTGGAGAGAGTTGAGATTCTCAAAGCCAACCTGCGGTAGGATGGTCGCAAGGCTCTGGTGGGAAGGAATATTCGTACTTTGTCGGAGTTGGTAAAATAGGCAAAGATTTGGATGCTACTGACTTTTCCGCTTTTTCCAAATTGTTTGGTTCCAGCTAGCTGGAAGCATGCGTGATCAACAATACAAAAAACACAAGCGGTGGGGGAATGTCCTCCTAGAATTTGTCTTTCATTTGCGTCTTAAATCCTGGCATGTGAGATGTTAAAAGATCTCCAAATTGTTCTGGAATTCTTATCAAATGGTCTATCGGATCAACCACGACTTCCATTATGTCCCGAGCCGCGGTATCAACGGTATCATGTCCTACAATTATTTGTTTTTTTTATTTGCATCTCAAATCCAGGCGTGTGAGATGTTGTAAGATTGCCAAATTATCCTGGAGCTCCTATCAAATGCTCATCGAATCAACCACGACTTCCATAATGTTCCCAACCTGTCAACCAAATCTTGTCCTCCCAGGATTTATTTTTAATTTGCGCCTCAAACCCAGCCATATGGGATGTTGTAAGATCTCCAACAACTGGACGGGCAGCATGGACTATGTCCAAGGGCTTAACGACCCCTCCCCACGGCCTCTGCGAGTTAGGGGGCCTACCTAGGACATGGTGGGGCTTGGCAGCGGGCTCTGTTAAACCTCTACAAAAAGCTGCATGTGTCCGTAAGCAGGCCCTATCAAAGCGACCGTGTGCCGCTCAACGCGCACAGGAGCCCAAGGAGTGCCAATTGGCACATCAGGATCGATGCCAGCGAGATCCTGATTATGGCATTCTGGCCGCGTGTTAACGGACCTTGTCTTGGATATAGTAATATTGTGAAAGCTAGGGCTGGCAGTCTGACATTCTACTCTTACATTAAAACCGGGTGACACTGACTCGAAATGGCGAGTGGGCTAATGGCTAGGCTGTCTACTGTCCCCTAAAACCGTGGCGGGCCTTGTAGCAAGCTGTCCAATCATGCCATCAAGATTTACCTGCTGGGTGGGAGATGCCCTTTCCTGACTTGCGCTGATCTGGCTCTGAACACGTAAGTGTCAACCCTTGCATGGCCTCCCTGCATGCCGTAAGGCATGCAAAGATAACCATGGGATCATTAAAGGCGACTACTCCAGTAGGATTCGACGGCAGCCACAAGGGGGACCCAATTACAATGAGTGAAGCAAAAAACAATTCTTTTGACGATGCGTTAGGCATGGAGGTGGTAAACCCCTTTGCCAAGGGGGGTTTGGCGAGGTCTCCTCCCAGGGAGGCGGAGAGCGGAGTGACGGAGGCTGCAACTAGCAGCATCGGAGTCTCCCCAGCAGCATCGGAGTCTATCAGCACGCTCGGCGGGCCACTACCCGGGATGCGGGTGGTCGATGGTCGCCAAGCAATACGATGATATTGATATTAACATCAGTAAGGAACTGAAACAGAACCTTCGGATGCTCCGGATGAGTCGCAAGACAAGAACAGGATGCGTTTATCAGCCGGGTGGTGGGTTCCTTAGCAATCATGGACCAAGAGGCGATTTATTTCGCCTTGACGGCCAATGAAGAAAATATTGCGCCTAACCCAAAACGCAACCATAAAGGCCAAACATTGTCTGGACGGAGCAGATTGGGGTGCAGAGAAGCCCGAAGGGCATCGACCCGAGAAGGTGATTTCTCGGCCCAAAAAGGCGATAGGTTGGGCGAAAACTGGGCCGCAAGAGGGTACCAGCCAGCCTGTGCCGTAAGCACAAGGGACCGAAGATCCCTGGCAGCTGGTCAGTAGGGCAAAGCGGAAGTCGAACGCATTTCGACCCGCAAAGAAAGCTAAGGACAGAGGCGAGGCCTTGTTGGTGAAAACTGATAAGGGAAAGTACGCTGGAGTCCTTAAATCGATGCGGGCGACCGAAAAGCTTTCGGTGCTGGGTCAGGACGTGCGAAGCGTCAGACACACCAAGACCGGTGAAATGATCTTGGTTCTGAAACGTCGAGTGCAAGCTAGCGGGACGAACTACAGGAAGCTGGCCCAAGAGGTCTTGGGTTACGACGCGGAGGTGAAGTCGTTGGGGGCGGATGTGACCCTCCAGTGCAAGCAACTGGACGAGGTCACGAACGGGGATGACGTTTTCTCTACTGTCAGAGACCTATGTGGTACAGAGTTCGACAATACCTATGGACGCCTAAGAGGCGGTCCATTTGGCACGCGGGTAGCCTACCGGTTGCGGTAAACTAAGGAGGTAATGGAGAAGTTGAAGATCGGCTGGTTAGTATGCCCAGTGGGCAAACTCCAGCCGCCTTCAGTGGACATTGGGACACAAGTCCTACAACTGTAAGGGCCCAGATCGTAGCAACCTGATTCGTCGTTGTGGTGAGGAAAGGCACAAGGCGCAGAAATGTAAGGCACAAAGTGCCTCATCTGCGCCAGCAAAAAGCAAGCTTGTAACCACGTTATGGGTGGGTCTTCGTGTCCCATCGGAGAGAAAAATAAGCTTGTTCTAAGACGAGTTTGTACAATCCCATTTAATTCCACCACTTAATTGTACCTTGACAAATACGTATTTCTACCTCAACAGTAAGGTCGTCTTCAGTGTCTCGTACTTGACTCGACTTTAAGAAAATGATCGCAGCTTACACTATTTATACTATGCGTAGGTATAATAATTTATCTAGGTACATTTACTACGGTGTTTACTTCTACTCGCTTGTTGTGCTTAAGCTTAGTATAAACTTGAAGAGCCAAGAGCTACCATTTCCTTGATCTTTATTCAAGTACCTGGCGGATTTCCAAGCTCTCAGCAACATCAAGTTTCCACGGAGAAGAGACATTTCTTAAAATTTTAATGTCTCTTCTCCGTGGAAACTACCCACTAGGTCAGACGTCATAGCAGGAGATTTTAACGCTTGGGCAGGATAGTGATGGCCAAGACCAAAGGGAGCTCTTCACCCCCGAACGGTCCCCGGATAGGTTGGCGAGGATTATCGAGGTACTTTTCCCGTCCCGAGCCACAAGTCCCTGGTCTCCTGCACCGCAAGGCAATATGGGTGCGGCCGAAATGGTGGCTCCGGTGACGAACGAAGAGTTACTCGCGGTGGCCAAATCCTTGGTAACGAACAAAACTCCTGCGCCTGATGGAGTTCCGAACAGCGCTCTCAAGGCAGCAATCATAGCGAACCCGAACATGTTCAGGCTAGCTATGCAAAGATGCCTAGATGAGTGTAGATTCCCAGAAAGATGGAAAAAATAGAAACTGGTGTTCTTGCCGAAGGGAAGCCGCCGGGCGACCCATCGGCGCATAGACCAATCTGCTTTATAGACACGACCCAAGCAACCAGAAGTTCAGATTTTACTTAAATTTACTCTTAACCGAACTAATTGGTTCACTACGGTTCACATCAAGTTCCAAGCATCCTTAACGGAACTTTAAAATTCACTTAAAGTTCCGTTTCATACAAAAAATTACTTAAAATGAGAGCTGATTAAGACAAAATAGCCATTCTTATCCGAACTTCTGGTTGCTTGGGGACGGGCAAGTTATTAGAGAGGATCATCCTCAACAGGCTGACACCATACTCATGGGGTACGAACGGCCTGTCTAGCAACCAGTTCGGGTTTCGCAAGGGTAAGTCCACGTTGGACACTATTAACTCGGTGGTAAAGACCGCCGAGATAGCGATCCAACAGAAAAGGCTAGGTATTCGATACTGTGCGTTAGTGACACTTGATGTGAAGAACGTATTCAACAGCGCAAGCTGGGATGCCATCGCGCTCTCGTTACACCGGCTTAACCGGTTACACCGGCAGGCTGGGCCTGTACCGGATTTCCTGAGCGTTGCCCAGCTATCGCTTTAACCTGTTGCCAGGTTAGATTTCGGTCGACTTCTTTTATTTCTTTATTGAGGCTTCGCCGCCAAGAGCCTCTGGGTCTGCCTCTGCTGGGATGTGCCGCTGGGTTCTAATGCTTGTTTACAGATTTCGTTTCCGCCCCTACGTAGAGTGTGGCCGACCCAGCCCCACTTTCGATCCCGAATTTCTGTTGCTATCGACCTCTGGTGACAATGACGATGGAGCTCGTTGTTTGAGTTCCAGTTGTGAGGCCACCAGGCCCGAATTATATACCACAGGCATCTGTTAATGAACACCTGCAGCCGTTGAGTGTTCTCCACTGATACACACCATGTTTCCCTAGCGTATAGCAGCACAAATTTTACGTTAGAGTTAAAAATTCGTATTTTGGTGCGTTCACTTATCTGCCTGTTTTTCCAGATATTTCTTAAACTCGCAAAGGCAGCCCTTGCTTTCTTGGTCCGTGCGCCTATGTCGATCTTGGTACCGCCGTCTGACGCCATTTGGCTACCAAGATATTGGAAGCTTTCAACATTCTCCACTGATAAAAAAATTATTTTGAGCTTTTTAGTGGAATGTTTTCACCTGTCATAAGACGAGTTTATACAATCCCATTGTATTTCACCACTTAATTGTATCTTGACAGATACGTATTTCGACCTCAACAGTAAGGCCGTCTTCAGTGTCTCATACTTGACTCGACTTCAAGTACGAGACACTGAAGACGGCCTTACTGTTGAGGTCGAAATACGTATCTGTCAAGATACAATTAAGTGGTGGAATTCAATGGGATTGTATAAACTCGTCTTATGACAGGTGATTCTCCACTGGTTGCCCGGCTACTGTGAAACTGGAAGGAGTCATCGTGTTTACATCCAACGATTTGGTTTTGTTGACGTTGATGACTAAACCTGCCGAAGAGGAGCGCTCGGCAAGGTCGTTGAGCTTACTCTGCATGTCAGAGCGCCGTTGAGCGAGGAGTGCAACGTCATCAGCCAATTCGAAGTGGTGCTCCATGGTTACAGGCTGCCATAACAGCCCACGGTTTGGTTCACGGTCAATCGCATCTACCAGAATCTCGTCGATTACGATGAGGAACAGTAACGGTGATAAAATACACATCCTTGCCTCACACCAGCTACGACCCGAATAGGGTCGGACAAGAGACCATTGTACATCACTCTACATGAGAATGCCTCGTACTGCGCCTCGATAAGGCCGATGATTTTCTCAGGAACCCCCTTGCGTCTCAGGGCGCCCCACATATTCTCGTGATTGAGACGGTCGAAAGCTTTTTCGTAGTCAATGAATACAAAGTAAAGGGAGATTGGAACCGTTGACTTGCTTCAGAATGATACGGCGCGTGACAATATGGTCCACACAGGATCTTCCGGTAGGGAATCCGGCCTGCTGCCGCCAGAGAGTCGCATCGATCTTCTCCTGAATCCGGGCTAGGATAATTTTGCATAGAACTTTGAGAACGGTACACAGCAACATAATGCCTCGCCAGTTATCGCATACAGTCAGGTCACCCTTTTGGTTGGTACGCTTGTTCGAACGGAAACCTCGTCGACGAACGGAAAGCGAAAGAGGAGATGGGAACTTTGGGGCTTGTTGGAGCCTCGATCTCGAGCTGGTGAACGAGACAGTCACGAGGAAGCTTTTTTTGTCTTTATTAGCGAGAATTTCAGCCCTAGGCTGGCTCGTCTCGAGGAGGAAGCTAGATTTTCCACTTCGGCTTTTGTGTGTGGTGCTAGTGCTATACTTTGTGGCACCAAGTGATTCTAATTTTCCTTGCGAAGATGAAATGCCGTCTATCAGAGGACAGACCTCCCCGGAGTAGAGTGCGAACCGAAATCGCGGGTGAAACGGTTAAATCTTTGGCACGCGGTGCGCGATTGTAAATCGTAGTAAGGTTAACCACTCGGTAGTGTTCAGGATGCAACCTGTAAAGTCCTGGTATCCGTGACGATCGTCCTACACAACATCTTTTTCTTCTTCTTCTTCTTATTGGCACAGAGCTTGGGGCAGAGCCGCCTCGCAGCTTAGTGTTCATTAAGCACTTCCACAGTTATTAACTGCGAGGTTTCTAAGCCAGGTTACCATTTTTGCATTCGTTTATCATGAGGCTACCACGATGATACTTTTATGCCCAGGGAAGTCGAGACAATTTCCAATCCAAAAATTGCCTAGACCGGCACCGGGAATCGAACCCAGCCACCCTCAGCATGGTCTTGCTTTGTAGCCGCGCGTCTTACCGCACGGCTAAGGAGGTCCTACACAACAACTCGCTTTAATTTTCGGTGATATGTACCACTCTTTTTAAACTTTTTGAGAGATTTGTCCAATTTCACAAAAATTCAATGCACAGTGACATCCGCACAGCCAGATACGACATAATTGATTTTGTCAATAATGATGAATCAACAGCAATTATGTTGTGTTGAACAACATTTGAAAGAACATCACTATAAATGAATAAGTTGGGGGGGTCCCGTAGCGTAGTTGGCTACACGTTCGCCTCATAAACGAATGGTCATGGGTTCGATTCCCAGCCCCTCCACCAAACCTTGTCAGTCGCCAGAGGCGCAGTCCGTACGGTGGCGTTTTGGGGAACGCGCCTCACCGACACGGCTGCCTGATGACGACTGACAAACCTGTTCTTCTCGGAGGCATTCCTCCAACGTGCTTCGATTAATGGCAACCGAACAAAGCAACGATCACTGGATTTACCACATGGACAAATGAACACAATGGACTCACGATGATATGGACTGGCAACGACAATGGACATCTAAAAATAGATTCTGTGTGGACTCTGTACAGCAGAGTACCACAGTAGATCATGGCACAGTAGCGGTTAAGAACACAGAGTGCCTACCAAATAAAATATACGAATAAAAAAAAAAAAAATGAATAAGTAAGCTATTTTAACAGTTATCATACAGTAAATTTATTTCACAATTAATCGACATGTTTGGTTCAAAGGCTTACAATCTAATATAAGACACATTACTTCATTGAATTGTACAACTTCGGCAGCGCTGTTGAATAACAAATTCTAACAAATGTTTTTAAGCATCACATGAACATGTTATTCAATATCAACTTGATTACACAAAATAGGATTTATTTTGGTGGAATAAAGAATATTTACAGTGAATAATACAACTGTACTTCACCCTGCCAGGGAAATTTTAGGGCAACATTTGTTAAACTTTTATTCGATGCTTTATTCAACAACAAAACCGGGAATCGATGCAGTGATTTCAATCAGTATAACATTTATTTAACATGCAACAATTGTTCAACAAGCTTGTTGATTTATGGCTCTGAATTGTTTCTTGGGTCGAGTCTCCATTTCTGACACTCCAGTATTTAGACCGACGCTTATTCGAAGTTCTAAGCGGAAGTTCGAAAACTCTCATCCCGGAGGACTCTCAACTCAAGCCAAAGCCAACGATGGATCATCGGCTTCCCTTCGGAGGGACATCGTCAAGCTTACGCAGAGACAAGGGCAGTATATCATTGCCGGCAAGGATGTTAACGATTATTCAGTAAATTGCGTTCGATCATTTAGTAGTTTGTTCATAACACATTCCAGAAGCAGAATTTCAAAATATGTTGTATGGTGGACTTCTAGTGCGAAGGTTTTTCTACAACTCTGCCTAATGGTTCGTTGTTTGAATTCCACTAGTAACGGAGTTATAGCTATAGTTTCAGTAACTTAGACTAAATGATAACAAAATTCCAATCATTTAGTTTAAGCTACTGCAACAAGCGCTCTAACTCCGTTATTAGTTGAATTCTAATAACAAACCATTAGGCAAAGTTGTAGAAAAACCTTCTCATTAGAAGTCCACCATACAACATGATTTAAAATTGAGCTTCTGGAATGTGTTATTGACAAACTACTAAATGATCGAACGCAAATTACTGAATGATCGTTAATATCCTTGATTGCCGGTAATCTGAACGAGAAGCATCAAGCTTGGGTCAACAGTCACGGCAACGACATGGAGGAAGGTCACTTTACGATCCTGAGCCCAGATTCCCTCACTCGGTTGAATCAGTCCGGAGTCTATGCAACGTTAGACCTGTAAGTACATAACCAACACGAACGATCAAGTCAGCCTGATATCCATATCGATTTCTAATCAGTTTGATAGATGTTCGGATAAACCTAACAAATATTTGTCATTATGACAAACAGTGGACTGTGGGCTTAAGGATCGCTTGATAACTCCTGCTGAGAAGGTCGTCACTTTGTCAGCTCTCACAACCTTGGACAGAACATTGCCAGTCCACACGAAGCAGCCATTAACGAGCAGGCTAACAACATCCATTTTACTCCCAACGAATTATCGGTGGAGTCAGAGACTTCAGCTGGTGAATTGACGGCCTATATCAGCGGTTCTCAACCCCTTGCAAATTTTGCATTAATTGAGGTACCCCCTTATCTTATGGTGTAACTAAAAATGAGCGTAACTCATAAAATATTTAACAAAAATGGCTTTGAAACTAACGGGATATATGATCCTTCATAAAGTGGGCTGAAATTTCCAATTTTTTTTTTCAAATTTTTATATAGGTGTTGTTTTAGATATTTTCATTATTCTGTGAAACTTTCCAATTCAAATTGAGCATATACATCAATATTCCTACTGGACCTTTATGACTATTGGAGACTTCCGAGTCTCTTACAGGTTTCCGAGTCACCTCAAAGGAGGCTTCTGCGAGGACGCCTATGAGCCTCATGAAAGTAGGCTTCCAAGCCTCTTGAAAGAAGAATTCCGAGCCCTTCGAGTCTTTCAAGCCTCTTGAAAGGGGTCTTCTCGGCATCTTGAAAGGAGGCTTCCGAGCCTTTTTAAAGGAGGCTTTTGAGCCTTTTGAATGGCAGCCACTTAAATGAAGGTTTCTGAACATCAAAGGCCGCTTCTGAGCCCCTTGAAAGTAGAATTAAGAGTTTCTTGAATGGTGAAATCCGAGGCTCTTGAAGGGATGCTTCCGAGCCTCTTGAAAGGAGGCTTTCGAGCCTTTTGAAAAGAGGCTTCAGAGACTCTTAAAAAAAAAGCTTCCGCGCCTTTTGAAATTAGGCTTCCAGGACTCTCGAAAGGAGGCTGTTAAGAAGGTTTAACGAGTATCATGGTGAAACTGGCGACACTAGTATGAGGAAGAATCAACAAAGGTAGAAGTGTTTTACAATCAGTTGAAATGAATTCGTTGTGTACTTGACGTCGATTTCAAACTAGCATGTAAGAAATATAGGTAAAATAATGCATATCTTGTATGAAGTAAAATATATTTACAGCATTGAAGCTGTCGTAACTAATACGCTGCTATCAATATGTGGTAAATCGAGCCAGTCACAATTTCCAACATACTTCAATGATGTTAACCCATCGATAAACATTCGCCATGGATAGCATCAAACAGAGACTCGAAGAGCTGGAACAAAGGGAAAGTTTATGGCGAAAACAGTTCCAGGATGATGAAAGGCGCATGAAGTTGGATTTCGAACGAAAGGCGGCTAAAATTGAGAATGACTACACAGAAGCTGTAAAGAAACTTGAACTAGAATTCAGTACCAGAAAGAAAGCAGCAGAGTCTGATTCGTGTCATGGAAATGCCCAATCACAGTTTGCCTGTCCCTCTGTGCGTTCAATTACAGAAGACTCGAATATTCACTTTCACCACAGTTTTCGAAAGATGATTTCGAATGAATGAGTGCCTTTCCATGAATTACGGAGTGAATACATTGAGGAAGAATGGATTGTATTGGGCAAAGAACAATTTATTATGGAACACGGCCTCACGTTGACACAAAGAGTAAAAATTATTGTACCTTTCAACTACGGTGTGACAGAGAAACAGGTACATAGCAGGAACAAAGTGCATTTCGATAGATATGAGTTGTAACAAAAATAACGCTGAGATGTAGGGCAGAAGTAATAGAAGTAATGATTTTGCGAAATGGTGCCTCTTGAATGCAAGAATATAAAATTAGGTTACTGTTCAAAAGATGTGTAGCAGTTTACAAAGTGGGAAGTGTAGTGTCGCAAAACTATTTTTTTTACTTTCGATCCCGGTGGTCACAATTTCCAACAGAGGCTTACGATCCTCATGGAAGATGGCTTCCGGGCTTCTTGAAAACATAATTCCGAACCTTTTGAAAGGAGTCCTCCGAGCTTCTTGAAAGGAGGTTTCCGAACCTCTTGACATGAATCTTCCAATCCTCTTGCAACGATGCAACTGAGCTTTTTTAAACCTTCATGCCTCTAAAATTAAGGCTTCCGAAGTACAGATAGATTTTAGTTCAGAAGCATATTCTTAACATGTCATTCAATATTTTGTTTCGATCAGGTAGATTGCATAGAAGATTTTTAAAATGAAAATACGGGCAGGACAGGATTCAATTCGCTTTGATTTACTGATTGCATTGATTACCGCAATCCGCAATTATGCATTTAGGGGGCCCTCCTTAGCCGTGCGGTAAGACGCGCGGCTACAAAGCAAGACCATGCTGAGGGTGGCTGAGTTCGATTCCCGGTGCCGGTCTAGGTGGTTTTCGGATTGGAAATTGTCTCGACTTCCCTGGGCATAAAAGTATCATATTGTGAGCCTCATGATATACGAATGCAAAAATGGTAACTTGGCTTAGAAACCTCGCAAACCTGTGGAAGTGCTTAATGAACACTAAGATGCGAGGCGGCTCTGTTCCAGTGTGGAGATGTAATGCCAATAAGAAGAAGAAGAAGCATTTAGATCTGAGGTACCCCCCGGGGTCAGCGAAGGTTCAGAACCGCTGCTCTAGATTATTAATCAAATATCTGCCATTGGACAAATCCATACTTATTTGTGTTGTTAAATGACCGTAAACTAATTAAATTTGTCTATTTCTTATAGCACAATTCATGATTTCAGCACCCCTTAAAAACTGGCGCCCTTGGCGGGGGCCAACCAGGTCAACCACACGCTACGCCGCTGTTTATTGCATATTGGTTCAATGTCTTCAACCACTGGTGCTTCATAATCATTAATGAATTCTGGTCTACATAAAACATATTTACAAACTGCATGTAACGCTCTCGTTATTTGCATGGTTTCTGTATTGTTGGGTAACGTTAAGATAAAAATCTACATCTTGGATTTTGTGCCACAAAGGGCAGAGTCCTTTTTTCCAAAAAACGATTAACCGCATCATCGTATCTATAATAAGCAGGATATTATCCGAATTTTAGCCATTTTATGCAATCCCATCATATTTGATGAGGCAGATATAACGCCATAGCAAACGGAAAGGGGTAAAAACCTTTGCTACAATAAAAGTTGAGATTGAATGACGTATCTACTCTCGTTCTCAATAGAAAATGTCTACCCCAAACTCACCCCACCGACCTATTCCATCGGCAATGGACCACCCAAACTCACACATATACGAAATGATGTCCTTTGTGTATGGTTTAGCCAGAGAAAACTGGACGACCGTGTGCGGTGTACGTGCACAGGTATTTGTGCGGAAAATGAGAGTGAAAACGCCGGAAATGAGTTCAAGTTCTTCAAGTTTGTAGTTCAGCACAGTAATGGCCTTTGTACGTCGTGCTTTCGTTCGATGCTTTTTTTAGCCCTGATGGTTGTTTGTTTTTATTACGGGTCGCTTTTTCAATACAAAGGCTGATGATTTTTCAAGGGTAGTCAATGGGATAGGGGTATCAGATTTGCAGTTTTGGGACAAGAATGGATCACTGCACTGAAAAAGAGTTTGAGCTGCATTTGCGAATCTATTGAAGCGCTTGATATCGCAGATAGCCTTGTCGGGAAAGGCACTGTATTGAAAAGCCGATTATTCGTTTCCCGTTAATGTAGAAGAGGGGTATTTTCTGTGCTTGCTACACATTATGGAGATGGAAGATCGATACTTCCGAACTTTTTATATTTTGGAATCAACCGAAACTTTCTATTTTAAAATAAAACTGACCAGTAACAGCTGAACGTCATTAAACCGTTTCAATCGTCTCTGCCTACGATTACAAGACATCGCACTATTGGGAATCAGATGGCCGAAAATCAAAAATCGTCTTTCACCTTTCAAATTGATCTACTAAAGGCTAATGCTTTGGAGCATCAAACCCCACAATGTCAGCATTCTCAAAGTGGTGGGTAGCAATCTCCCAGCCTGTGTAAATCTTATGGAAGGAGGTCGCGATCCACCAGCTTTGGAAAGCTATGCTCTAAGCCATATGGATATGGTTATCAAAACTTACGTCAGGACCAAACAGTTTTTAGTTTTTGGAAAACCAATCCATTGTTCAACTGCCAATATAATCAATTATTTCTAGACCAACATTTGAAAAGGGCGTAACAGCCGAAATTTATTCCTTCTGATTCCTCGTCTACATGTAAAGCTATATTTGTAGACGAAGAATCAGAAGGAATAAATTTTGGTTGTTACGCCCTTTTCAAATGTTAGTCTAGATTTATACATGTTTTTCTTTATTTTCTTAATGCTATAAATACGGTATTAGTGTTTAAAAATAAAAATAGATTGGTTAAGTAGTGTTTAATTTTACGATTTAATGTAATTTTAGATGTGTAGGTTTCGAATTGTGACAACATATTTTTTTAGGTTCTGCCGAGACATTGTAAAGTCAATAGTTTCGCAGTGTTGATTATAGATGACCATCATCTGATGGAGAGGTCCGAATTTTGCATAATTTGTACGATAGTGATTAATTGAAAATGTATGTCGATGACGCAGTTGTTGAGATGGTATGTAGAAATTTAATTTCGATAAAATGTTTGTTGAATCAATACGCTGCGAAACTATATCGTTAATAAATGAAACCATTGCAGTTTCACGACGCTCTTTCAAAGATTGAATGTTTATAAGCTTGCAGCGTGCCTCATATGATGGAAGAGGGAATGTTGTCCAACCTAATTTACGAAGAGCAAATAATAGGATTTGTTTTTGTACTTATTACAGTAACTCTTCCCCCAACTCTTCAAAAAGGTTCTGGAAGCTTGTTTCGAGGACTTTTGAAAAGCTGGTAATATGCGAAAAATATTTAGGTAAAAAAATATCCTAATAAGGCCCGATGATTTTTTTTCATCCATAACAAAAAGTTTCTCAAATTTTCGCCGAGGGACTACCACTACGTCCTTCTTTTGGACCACCCAGAACGCATGAAACCCAGGTGCTTAAGACTGCGATTCCCATCACTTAAAAAAAGTCAATAATTTTGAAACATTAAATATGGGTATTCTTATAATACACGGCAGACTGCGATGGGCTGGATACTGTGGGGTTTGAGTAAAATGCGTGTTATAATAGATTCATACATCAGCGTGTCAATCGGCGAGCAGCAAGCCATGATTTTTCCTCTTCCAGTCAGACCTCTGCGGCGTGCACACTCATCCACGGGGAGTCGCCGTCATAACTTCGTTCCGACCATTTAGGGCCCCACATTTTGGCGATCCTGCCAGTCGATTTTTTGGATCCTGTCGCTGAATTCATGAGGTGAGTTGAATTCAAGTGGTTAAATTGTGACGAGTGATATATTTCAGTTTGCAAAATCACAAGACACGCCTCGAAGACCATCGGAAAATGGTTTGTTGTTTGCTAAATCACAAGACGCGTCTTGAAGACCGTCGGAAAATGGTTTGTGGTTTGCTAAACCAAAAAAAGCGTCTCAAAGACCGTCGGAAAATGGTTTGTGGTTTGCTAAACCACAAGACGCGTCTCGAAGACCGTCGGAAAATGGTTTGTGGTTTGCTAAACCACAAGACGCGTCTCGAAGACCGTCGGAAAATGGTTTGTGGTTTGCTAAATCACAAGACGCGTCTCGAAGACCGTCGGAAAATAATTTGTGGTTTGCTAAATCACAAGACGCGTCTCGAAAATCGTTGGAAAATGGTTTGTGGTTTGCTAAACCACAAGACGCGTCTCGAAGACCGTCGGAAAATGGTTTGTGGTTTGCTAAATCACAAGACGCGCCTCGAAGACCGTCGGGAAATGGTTTGTAGTTTGCTAAATCACATGACGCGTCGCCGGAAATTTGTGGTGGCCCGTCTGAAAGACCGCTGGAAAAATGGTTTGTGGTTTGAAGAATATTAAAGCTTCGCCTGGAAGATCGTAAGAAATTGGTTTGTGGTTTGCAAAATTACAATGCGCGTCTGGAAGATCGGTGGAAATGGTTTGTGGTTTAGAAAGCTATAAGGCGTGTCTGAAAGGTGGCCGAAAAAAAATGTATTGTAGTTTGTAGTTTGTGAGTATGGAAGACCAACGGAAAATGGTTTACGATCTAGAAAATTTCAAAGTCCTGCGAGCATTGATTTTGATTAAAACAAATTTAGATTACATGAAGCCACTTGGCAACGTACATGAAATCTGAAATCTGAGAGAAATGGAGAAATGGAGAAATATTCAATGCTGTACTGCTCAAAACTGTTCGGAAAGCCAAATATATTATCTAGAAATTTATCTTGGAATGTACTGACTTAGTAGCCATAGCGGGATTACCTGTAGGAGCAGATATCTTGGAATTTGAAAAATTAATAAGGTTGCCGGATTTTACAAAGCTATTCGGAAGTTCGAATTCATTACGCGTAAGACTAGTTTGGAGTTATTGGCTAGCAATACTAGTTGATGGCAAATGGTTGATGGTGTACTGTACGCGAAACTAAAAGTTGGATTAAATGTACGGATTTGAATTGGATTTGGATCTGGATTGGATTTGGATTGGATTTGGATTGGATTTGGATTGGATTTGGATTGGATTTGGATTGGATTTGGATTGGATTTTAATTGGATTTGAATTGGATTTGGATTTGGATTGTATTGGGTTTGGATTGGATTGGATTTGGATTGGATTTGGATTGGATTTGGATTGGATTTGGATTGGATTTGGATTGGATTTGGATTGGAGTTGGATTGGGTTTGGATTGGATTTGGATTGGATTTGGATTGGATTTGGATTGGATTTGGATTGGATTTGGATTGGATTTGGATTGGATTTGGATTGGATTTGAATTTGGATTGGATTTGGATTTGAATTGGATTTGGATTAGGTTTGGATCTGGATTGGATTTGGATTGGATTTGGATTTGGATTTTCATTGGATTGGATTTGGATTGGATTTGGATTGGATTTGGATTGGATTTGGATTTGAATTGGATTTGGATTAGGTTTGGATTGGATTGGATTTTGATTGGATTTGGATTGGATTTGGATTGGATTTGGATTGAGTTTGGATTTAAATTAGATTTGGATTGGATTAGCATTGGATTTGATTTGGATTGAATTTGGATTAGCATGAATTTTCTTATCATTATTAGGTTGTTCTTAAATCTTATTAGTAATGAAGTTCAACGCCGCTTAGTTTTGGATTGCATTTGGGTAATATTTGGAATGTTTTTTTTTTTTTTTTGAAGAAATTTTCATTGTATTTGACAAACAAAAGAAGGCTTCAAAAATTTAAATAACCCAGGAGAAAAACAAGCATTGCATCCTATGCTAGAAGATTTTTTTTGCGTTTTTTAATGAGAGTGGGTGATAATGATACCCAACACGGAAAAAAATGAGAGTGGGTTTTGGGTAAAATGCCTACAGCGTGTTATAATAGATTCACACATCAGCTTGTCAATCGGCGAGCAGCAAGCCATGATTTTGCCTCTTCCAGTCAGACCTCCGCGGCGTGCACACGCATCCACGGGGAGTCGCCGTCATGACTTCGTTCCGATCATTTAGGGCCCCACAGATACTAATTTCATACGTATGCCAAAGGAGCATCAAGAGCAGTTAAAACAAAGAGAAGATATTACACCCGATGGCTTATGCAGCTGGCGTAGTGGATGCACCCCAAGTATCAGTAAGTATGGGGCCATCCACAAAGTACGTCACGCTCCTAGGGGGGAGGGGAGGTTCCGAGCAACGTGACGACTCATACTAAAATTTTAGAGCTTTAATACAAAAATTGTGACGAAGGGGGGAGGGGGTCGAAAATAGCCAATTTTTGCGTGACGTACTTTATGGATCTTCCCTATGTAAATAGGGTTGGTTGGCAGTATCAAGTATGTAAATATGGTTGGTTGATCGATTTTCAATATGTAGTGCCTGACGAAATTCAATTTAATAATAGTTTAGCGCTTTTAATCCATTGTTTTAATAGTTAGACAAAATCCTAAAGAGTTCGTCGATTTATTGATACGAAAATCTCCAAAATCGATAAGAAAATAATTTAGAGCTTATAGTGAAATGTCTTTACTTGTCATAAGACGAGTTCGTACAATTCCATTCAATTCCACCACTTGATTGTGCCTTGACAGATACGTATTTCGAACTCAACAGTAAGGCCGCCTTCAGTGCCTCGTACTTGATTCGACTCGAGGTCTAAATACGTATCTGTCAAGATATACTCAAGTGTTGGAATTAAGGACAATCCTCATGGAATCCAAAACTAAGTGTACTCGCGTTTTCAAGGGCACAACACTCAATACGGAAGCAACGCACAACTGTAATTTTTATTATTTCTGCTTTGCTGCGTCGGGTGTCCTCGAAAACGCGAAATGCTTTTAATTTTTTATTCCGTGAGGATTGTCATTAGATGGAATTGTACGAGGCTCCAAAATCGTTTGAAGGGCAACTGAGTTATTAATCCAAACTTCCCGACCATTTTTTAATGGTCTCAAATTTGAATTTGTAGAATAATTCCCCCTATCTTCCCGAAGGACGAAATCCTTCGTCAAAGGCATATTGAGGAAGTACGTGCAAGGTTTATGTAGGTATATTGGAGAAATGTTTCCATCTTCATTTCCAAACAACAATTTCGTCAGTTCTAGTATGCGCGTGCTCACTGCTGAAATGAATAACAAAAATAATAAACCAAATTCTTTTTCATTTCTTAGTTTTTGAACATGTATGAACATGGGAGGAATGAGATGAAGAATCAGATCAGAGACCCAACATAATATTATAGTATGATTTTTTCAAGCACAAGAATTATTCAATTGAAATTGTCGCTTTGTCTCATAACTTGTCATAAATGATCATATGGGTCCCCCCGGCTGTGAACCTCAAGTAAAGAGAATTTGGAGCATTCTCCATGTCGGGTAGATACACATGAACAAAAAATAAACAAACTCCTCTCCGTTATCGTCTCGTGCGCGCATTAAACGCTGCTGCTGAGTGCTGGGCCTGGGTGAGAACCCCAAAATGTTGCGCTATTTCGGGGGAGCAAACTTTTGCCAGAGAGCTGGATTGTTGTCTATCACCCCTGGGCGCCGCATTCCATGCCCCATCCACCCAATTAGATTCGACATTAGGGTCTCGCCGACATTTCTCACCAACACGAACGCGGGTTCGTGGTTGCAAACAATCCCATTTGATTTTGCCGTGACAGCTGCTCGTGGTTGCAAACAAACCGAGTAAAAGTGTGAGTGAAACGTGCGTGTACGTACACGATCGCTGAAAGCCTAATTGAACTTGAGACGCCATTACCGAATGTATGTAACCCACATTGTCGTGTCGTCGGTTATCCAACGCTATTGTGTGAGTTTTGTTTTGACTGTGGACGCGGTTCGGATTTTTGATAACCATATGCGAAAGTAAAAGGTATTTCGGGTAGATATTTTCTCCAATGTAGATAACTGCTGATAAAATATGTTGTTTTGTTTTTAATTTGATATTTTACAATCGATAGCTTATCATCTGAGATATCATTTATTATCGAATGTGTGGGAGACTGAAACTTGACCCTTGTTTCAATCTCACCATACCTTTGTTAAAAATGTCTAGTTTGACACCATGTTCGCACAAATTTTCTGAGAAACATTACATTTTGATTTCAATGATGCACAAAAAACGAACGAATAAGCCAAAGCCAGTGCTGATAAATTCCGTCTCAACTTGCCTTTCTTCAATTGAAACATTCTAGAGACCGCATCGTGCTTTCGTGCTGTGCGGTTCTTTTTTCTCTTTTCTCAAGGAAGTTTTTAATACTACACGAAGCTATTTTAAATTCAACAGTGCTCTTCAGCGCTATTTGTACCTACTGTTCTTGTTACGATCTTTGCTTGGACCCGTGCCTTCGTTTTACGTTGGACCAGTTTGCGGAAGTAAAATTCCAAAAAGGAAAAAATTCTTCTCCTATCGAACTGAGCAATCAGTTCGATTTGATTCATGACAAAATTGAGCAAATCGAATCTACCTCTAGCCCAGGTGATTCCATCCATGCGAAGAAGCAAAAGATTCCGCCAATTGTTGTATCTGTTGCCGAGTTTTCTGGGTTTAGGAATGAGATTTTGAGTAACCTTCAGGGGATCAAAGTTTCATTTCAGATTGCCAGGAAGGGTGACTGCCGCGTTTTGCCGGGATCCTTTGACAATCGCAAACATCTCCTTCAGTATTTAACTGAGAAGCGCCATAAATTCTTCACGTACGACGACAAAACTGAGCGATTGTTCAAAGTCGTCCTAAAAGGTCTCCCTTACTTACTTGATATTTGATGGGCTACAGCTCTTCGATGAACCTACGCCGAATGGAGTATCCTTCTCCACTGGACTCGATCCTGGGCCAATCGCTTCCAGTCGCCTTGAACATTGAGCGCCCTCAAGTCCTCTTCAACTGCAAAAAGCCATCGTGTTCGAGGCCTTCCACGAAGCCTGCGGCCTCTTTCGGGTTCTCTACTAAATATTATCTTCGCTTGACGTTCTTCCGGCATACGAACAACGTTACCAGCCCACCGTAGTCTGCCGTTTTGTATAAGCTTAATAATATCCAGCCCTTTATACACCTGGTACAATTCGTGATTCATGCAACGCCGCCAGATACCGTTCTCCTGTTTACCGCCGAGTATTGTCCGCAGCAACTTACGCTCAAACACTCCGAGAGCTCTCCGATCAGCCTCCTTTAACGTCCATGTCTCATGGCCGTATAAAGCCACCGGAAGAATCAGAGTAGTATACAGCGCGAGTTTTGTTTTCGTTTGCAGACTACGGGACTTACGCTGGACTAACTAGACTTAGCTGGTTACGAAGTCCGTAATAAGCCCTATTTGCAGCTTCAATACGCCTTTTCACCTCGCGGGTAACATCATTATCGCACGTCACTAATGTTCCAAGATACACAAATTCTTCTACAACTTCAAATTTTTCACCATCCAGCACCATTTCGCTACCACCACCACTAATGAACCCACGTTGATTGCCAGCGACTATATACTTCGTTTTGCTGGTATTGATCGTGAGTTCAATCCTCGCTGTCTCCCTCACAAAAGGCACAAAAGCCTCTTCCACGGCACGGAGATCAATCCCGATAATATCGATATCGTCCGCAAATCCCAGGAGCATATGCGATCTTGTGATAATGGTACCGCTTCTTTGCACACCAGCTCTCCTAATCGCTCCCTCGAGCGCTATATTGAACAGTAGATTCGAGAGTGCATCACCCTGCTTTAATACATCTAAGGTAACAAATGACGTCGATATTTCATCCGCAACCCTTACACTTGATTTCGATCCGTCCAACGTTATACGAATCAGCCGTATCAGTTTCGCCAGAAAACCGAAATGTTTAAGCATAATTTGCCATAATTCATTCCGTTTCACTGAATCGTACGCCGCCTTGAAATCAATAAACAGATGATGTGTCTGCAAGTTGTACTTCCGGAATTTATCAAGAATTTGTCTCAGAGTAAACATTTGATCCGTTGCAGCCCAAAAAAAAGGTCTCCCTAGTGATGATAAATCACTGGATGAGATTAAAATTGAAATTTCTCAATTAGGGTGGGTGTACCAATTGTCGCCATACATAAGAACAACTATTTAAAAAAATAAGTAAAAGGCATGTGGGTGGACTTTATATATCAAGCGAAAGGTTTTACTTCCTGCTCCTTATAACAGCTGTGAAAACTACACAGATAGAAAAATCCACTGAAATTTACGCTGAAAATCATGCACATAAATTGAACGTCATTATTAGCGTACTTCCGCACGAGAAGTAGTATAAATGTATACAATATTTGACGTGAATCGTCGATATTGCATACAAGTTGTAAACAATATTGTTAGGAAGATGGCCGTTTCAGCGTAGAATAGCGTAAATTTCCGCGTGTCAAGCTTTACGCGCTGTTTATTTTTCATTATTTTTTTCTGTGTATAATAAAATTTGGTATTTTCCTCAAAATTGATTAATCCATAATAGGAACGCATGCACCAGTTGTGGCACTATTCTTAATTTTGGTTCCTTATTTGGCAAATCCCATTGTTTTCTTATGGGATTTGCCAAATTGAGACCACTAGTGCGACAACTGGTGCAAAGGACGTCAGAAATTAAGCAAAATCAATTTTTACAATTATGCTTTTTTTGTTCTGGAGGAAATCAAAGGTGTTATCGTATCATATGGATATGCTTTATCGATAGGAACTTGGTTTTCGGTGATTTGATTGGCCATTTGGCATATAAAGCACTAGTGCGACAGCTGGTGCTATAGCCACAAGTGGTACATCTAGTCTACTTGGATTTGCGCCAGTCCAAGTAATTAAGATGAAAAAGAAATCTCACTCTGCAGGGTGTCTACTCATCTGCAAAAACAAAATTCCCTGATTTTTCCAGGTTTTTTCCAGGTGTTTTACATTAATTTCCAGGTAAAAACAAACTTGCCATATATAGATTTTAGCAGCAAAATAATCTATTCAAACAAGTAATTATTGCGAAAAACAATTGAAAAAAAATTGGTTGCCTCACATAAATTATGTTGTAAATTACTGAAGAAATTCTTCCAGGAATTCCTTCGCAAGTTCACCCAGAAATTACTTCAGCCATTCAATCAAAAATTACTTCAGGAATCACATAGGAAATTCCTCCAGGATTCCTTTGAACATTTCTCCATAGATTTCATCGGAATATCCTCCGGAAATGATTACAGAAATTCCTTCAAAAAGGGAACTTTAAGAATTGCTTCAGAATTTACCTTAGAACTTCCTCCAGGATTTCATTTGAAAATTTCCTTGCAAAAACTTTAGAAAACATCTAAAGAAATGGTTTCGGAAATTGCTTTAGAGATGCATTTGGCAATTCCCTTACGGTTTTTTTTTTAAATTCCTTCTTTGGAAATTTGGTTAACAAATCTTTCGAAAATTTCTTTGAATTTTATTTCAGCTATTTCTTTTTAAAAGAAACTTAAGAAATCCTCTTAAGTTCCGGAAATATGTTTGGGAATTTCCTTAGGAATTCCTTCAGAACTTTTTGCGAGAACTCCTTTAGGAAATGTGTTGATGCAAAAATATAAGATTGCTTGGTCCATGACGTTAGGCATAAGGACGTTGGGCGTAATACGACCTTTTTTATGTCGTGGGCTGTTTTTTGGGCATTTTATGCTTAACATCCTTTATGCCTAACGTCCTTATACCTGACACGGAGTATACTGCCGTTCTACGCATAATTGTCCCATGTCACGTTTGCTGAAAAAATCCAAACTCAAGTCAATTTGTCCCACTAATTTCAGAATCGAATGGATCTTGAAATTGAACAAATATTTTTGGGGTGTTATGAGCGTAGGCAATACTATTTCAGGACATAAAACGAATCGCTACTTATTTAAACGGTTTTCAGTCTCAATTATCATCAAACAACAACTTATTTTTTTCAGTGGGACAAATTGACTCGAGTTTGAGATTTTTCATCAAAGGTAACATGGGACAACTATGCGTAGAACGGCAGTATACCCGAGATTACTATTGTTGCTCTTGTTCGCGTGACCAACATCTAGTTTGTTCAAGTGTGTGACCAACATCTAGGTCGTTTAGTTTAGACCTAGCAGCCAAGGTAAGTGTCAAAGCGGTCAATTTATAGCCTATTCAGATAACACCTTTTTTGATCATAAATATTCTGATAAACAACAACCTGATGCCATCCCCATACATTCAATTCTCTTTCTTCACTTAAACATGATACATATTTTTTACGATAAATAATCTAATCGTAATCTAAGTAGGCTATTAAGCTTATTGAAGCATATTTTGGCAGAATTAAATGGTTACAGCTCCACTAGCGTTCTATTACTTATGGCTTTACTGTAAAAACCTTCGGAAAATGCTTCAGGTATTCTTTTGAAAGATTTTTTTAGGAACTCATGCAGAAGTATCTTGAGGAAAACTTTAGAAAACACCTAGAGGAGTTTTTCCGGATATTTTGCCTTTAAGAATTCTTTGGGAATTCGTCGAACATACCTTTAGAAACTCCTTTGAAAAATCCTACGGCTATTCTTTCAAGAATTCCTTTAGCAACAATTCTTCATAAATCACTTACACTTTTATTTTTCAAAAATCCCTTCAGGTGATTTCTTTGAAAAATCCTCCGGATATTCCTTGGAAAACTGATCTCGAAATTCCTTCGGAAGTTCCTCCAGAAATTGCTTTGAAAAATTTTAACTAATTTAGTATTTTTTAATATATTCCTAAAGAATTTTCGAGGGAATACTCAAAAGAATTTACTAAGCAATCCCTAATTGATTTCCCGAATAAATTCCTAGATTTCACCAAGAATAGCTTTGGAAATTCTCAAGGAATTCTTTTGAAGATGGCAAATCATTGCGGAACAACGATCCATTAATGTTCATTACATTTTTGATAGATTTAATTGATATAATTATTCAAATATTTGTAAGGATTTTTTTCATCTTCTGAGAGAATTTCACTCATGATCACAGGGTATTGAAATTTCCCTGATTATGTCAGGAATTCCCTGATAATTCCAGGTTTTCCAGGTTTTTCCAGGTAGTAGACACCCTGACATTGCAAAAAAGTTTGGATATTTTCTCCACTTACTTGCGAAAATGGGAAATATCCCCAAATGCTTCCAAAACTCAGCTTATAATTTTCCCACATAAGCCGAGAGCTTCTTATTTGAAACCTTCTAACAGACATATTGTCACTATGAATGGGGTTCCAATTAATTGGTCTAGCGAAGCCAAATATTTAGGACTTCTGCTGGACCAAAAATTAACTTTTAAAAATCACATTGAAGGCATTCAAGCCAAATGTAACAAATATATTAAGTGTCTATATCCACTAAACAGAAAATCAAAACTTTGTTTTAAGAACAAATTTTTGATTTACAAACAAATTTTTAGACCAGCCAAGTTGTATGCTGTGCCAATATGGACTAGTTTCTGTAATACCAGAAAGAAGGCACTTCAAATGATTAAAAATAAACTTTTGAAAATGATTTTGAAGTTGCCTCCGTGGTATAGTATCAATTAACTTCATAGAATTTCTAATATTAAGACATTGCAAAAAAAAATCCAATTTCCAATTTTAAGCAAAAATCGCTGCAATCTTCTATTGCAACGATTAGCTCCTTGTACCCTTAGTATAAATTAGGTTAAGTTTAGTTTAAATTGAAAAAAAAAATGTAATTCCTGCATGGTTCAATTCAACCAGAGGAAAATCCTAACTGCCAGAGGCAAATTGTATTATTAATTGTATTAATAATAAATATAAATGTAACATAGCAAATAAGGATGATAGTGTTAAGAAAACACGGAACACCTAGTCTAAGAGATAAATGCATGTATTAGATAATTAGCAAATAAAATTAGTTAAAAACAAATCTATGCCTCATTCTTTAGTCTCCCTGTACAATTTTGCAAAATCTTGATAATCACGGAGTAGCAACTACGAATTGTACGATCATTAAACTTATGCTCACCCTCAATCCAAAATTACCCTCACCGGTATCGACTACTCGATCACCGTCAGCATGATTGCTTCTTACTGAGTGTAGGACTCGGTCAGCCTCGTTATTGATCAAATAGCTGCTGGAACGTGCTCTTCGAGAATATGAAGGCTTCTCCCCTATTAATTTTATTATGTTAGGGCAGATCCGACCAGTCACGAAGCAGCCAGCATCCATTGACACGTACAGTTCTCTCCTAAGCTAAGCTTGGAGCATCCAATTTGAGTTCCAAACAATAACTAGTGATTCAATCCAAGTTCGCTTAGTAGACATACCATGTACATAAAATTGGCAAAAATACTGGTTTCTGCATAGTATATGCACGACAGGCACCACCAAACAGGTTTTGAAGCCACGCTTGCCCGCCCCTCGCAATTCGGTGGCCAGTTCGGTGTATCTGAGCCACCGCCAGCCACCCAAATAATGCCAATGTCCATCCTGCCTGACTGACTTGGCACGACCATGCCTCACTCAGAGTAGCGTACAAACGATGCTGCTACGGAGTGGTACTTTTCTTTTTTTTTGCTTTTTCGCTAGTGCCGCACGCGCAGACAGCCAGACAGTTCAACCTGGTTTCGGTTCCGCGACGAGAGTTCTTCTTATTGTTGAGCCCACTTTTGCCGTATAGCCTTCGGGGGACATTAAACTTATCAACAGTATGGACAATACACCGAAGCGGTCAATCCACAGCTCAATTCGATCAATAAATCAAAAATAAATGGCGCATGGCATCGCGCATTTCATATTACCAATACGGTCGAGATGCGCTGCTACGCCTTATCCTGGGCGAGAAAAGCAAAAGTTTAAATAACCTATATTGAGAATAAGTCGCTGAAAATTTCTTCAATGTTTTTTATAAAATATTTTTTACATAATATGAGACTGATTTTAAAACACAAGAATAATTTAAAACTTCCAATCATCAAAGTATTAAATTGTTGCGCTTTGGCTTCAAAAGCATACTCCCAATCTCACTGCCTTTTTGATAGAAGAGTCTTTTTCGTGCCCTCGAAGTGGAACGGAAGATCGTGACGTAATCGAAGCAAAACGTGTTTCGATACATTTGAGACTGCCTGTATCGAGTCGCAATTGATCAAGCCCTTTTAAGCTTATTTTTGCCGAAAAAGCGTAATCATGATTTCCCATCCACTAAGAGACGGTACGGGGTTGTTGGGCAATTTATCTGCGATTTGCTGCAAGCAACATTGTTGAAGCTGCTATTGCGGATGTAATGCGATATTGAGAGCCAGGGCTATATAGGGGAACTGTTCCGTTTTTCATCTTACTGACCATATCTTACCGCGAAACCAAGAAATATAGCACCAATTTCGTCGCTGCTTTTTGCTAACATGTACGCTCACCGTTGAAAAAAAATCATGAAAATGAGAAACAAATCAAATTCGTTTTCATTGCTTGGTTTTTCATGGGACGAGCAAATGAGCTACGAGATGAACTCCAGAACCGGTAACCCTACCTTCTATAATTTGAATATTCCGCAGAGCACAAAACGTGATAGGGTCAATTGCTCAACACTTTACAAACATATTTGTATCACATAGCCATAAAACTGAATTGCATCAAAATGAGCCGCCGGTCGATGAATACATAGTTTGAATTACGTTTAAGAGTTCTACACAGACCCACGATCGACGCAATGATCTGAGCCACGTATTAATTAGAGCTTATGAAAGAGAAATACAAAACGGATATGTGACACTGGGAAAACGAATTCCAAAAAAAAAAATCATCAAACAGTTTTTGTAATAATTTGTTGAAGAAAGAAACGTGAAAGTTTATTCATGTATACAGTCTGTCACACATAGGGTGGTCGGTATTGGCCATTTTTGTCAAATACCGGTGTTCGGTATTTGATGGAGTCAATACCGGTAATACCGGTAGAATACCGGTTTTTGTGAAAATTTCAGGTAGTAAAAGAAAAACTTTTGAATTGAACTTTTGGATGAAAAACAATATTTGTTGACAAACTTCTAATGTTAAAATCATTGCATGTTGAGCTGGCCAATGCGAAACTTAAGTACATATTGAGCGACTCATCTCCCAATCCGCATTGGATTTTGTTAGCAATGTTGCCAACTACTGAAAACGCCCTCTCTGGTTCAACAGAAGTAGGACGAATGATTCCAAGACCATCCAAAATCAGTGTCGAATACTTGCGATCGCATCAGGAATAATTAGACGCTTCAAGATCCATACGCTTGCCTAATCAAAGTAGCTCTGGGTGCCTCGAAGAATATGCCAAAATCGTTTCTGATTAATTGCTTCACGGCAGAATTATTCAAAAAAGCAAAAAGATCGGCGCATTTTGATCGTCTCTCTTGGATTCATTCCTTAAAAGTATCGAAATAGTGGCGGAAATTTCTGTGGCTTAATTTGATAATTGTTCCAACGTAAATTGGAACACCTCGTCGGCTTCATATAGAGTGCAGAACTCACAGAGCAGTAGTTCCACAACAGCTTGAACAGCACAATTTCATACATTGCGGGAAAATTCTCGACGATATCAACAATGTTTATTGAAGAAAAAGTAATTCACAGTTTGACAGATGGCTAAGAGAATGAAGCAACAACAACAAGTATGATTAATGACAATGTTGATCGATTTTTGTTGTAGCGTAAACGTCGTCAATGATGCTTACTTGGGCAAAGCTACTCATGCGCGCATTTAATTGTTGTATTTTTTTGCTCGAGAAGTCTTTACTGCTTGTAACCGAATATTTGTTCCAATATATGCTGTATTTCCCGTTTATATGGGACAGATTTGCGATTACAGGCAGTTGAGCTGATATAAGTAGGTGAACGTTATTCGATATTTTTTATACTGTCAGCAAAATTTGAAATACCGAAAATACCGGTATTTTCGGTACCCAAAATCGGCCGGTAAAACCGGTATTACCGGTTTCGGTACTACCGGTTAGACTACCCTAGTCCCACATTAATAGGTACACCCCATTTTTCTAGGATATTTTTTTCCTGTTGCACCGATTAAATTTTTTTGAGTGTATTCAAGGGCTGGAATAACAATTTATTTGAAAATAAATATGTGAAAAATGGTGTCCCACATTAATGAGTACACTTAACAAAAATGCGTTTTTATTTGTTTTCTATCAGACCACATCGTGCTTTCGTGTTGTGCGGTTCTTTTTTCTATCCAGCTTTTTACTCGATAATGCCATAATGCTTTGAATCACCCCTTTTGACACATGATGTGTCCACTATATTTTTTTATATTTGGGTCCTAGCAATCTATGAAGTTGAAAACTTCTATGATAACATTGAACTGTCATAATTTTGCTAGCGATTGGAGTGTGCCACCGAAACATGAAATAACATTTCTTATCAAAACATATATTAAATTTATATTTCTTTTTAGGCAAAATTACAAGCTTGTACGTGTCTGTGGAATATTAATTCCCATTTGGATGGATCATTTCGATTTTAAACTACTCGTCAGTTATTAAGTTAGTTATTTAGTTTAGTTTATGAACATCGAGTATAAAAAAAGATACGATCATATGGCCTTCTGGAAGACAAGTACCCTTGAGGAACTCGTAAACATAAATATTCACTGAGTTTGGCCTGAAGCAACACGGTTTTTGTCCACCCGTGGCTATATCCGAGAAAAGCTCCAGGTAGTCATACAACCACCGGATTCTTTACTTAACCATGTCTTTGTCCTTTTATTTTCTTCCTACATTTTAAAATACGACCAGAGTAAGAAATCAAACATGGTTAAGGTCACTCCTGACGGAATCCAAGATTAAAAGTGCTCGCGTTTTCGAAGGCACACCACTCGATACTGAAGCAACGCACAACTGTCGTTTTTATTATTTCACGCATGCTGCGACGCAGCAAAGCTAAATCAACAAAAATGACAGTTGTGCGCCGCCTCTGAATCGACTGGTGTGCCCCCGAAAACGCGAGCACTTTTAATCTTGGATTCCGTCAGGAGTGACCTTAATAATTACATATGACTAAAAGCCTTTCTTTTTCTTATTATCTTATAGTGAATTCGACTAAATTAACTTAACCGGGCTTGTCGTCATAGTAAAAATATTCAATCTAACCGTTCGGAGGATGGCTTTCTCAGTCTGAAGTATCAAAACGATGGTTTAGTTACTTGCCCGACGTTTCGGCCGATGGGTTGTGGCCTTTTTCAAGGGTCGTATAGTCTATCGTCTATCGTAAATTATTGTTAACCACGTTCGATCAGTGGTAGATAGGGTGCTTTTCATGCTTGCTATTTGTAATTTTTTTGAAAAAATGGTTTAAAAACTGCGTTTGTTTGTTAACATACAACAACTGTAACTGTAACGAGTATCTTGAACTTTTGAAGAGGTGTTCAAGAATCGCCGGTTGTGATTTCAGTAAAATAACGTTTTTTAGGCAGTCTTAAATGCTCCCTCATGTACACTAGTATTCAGATCCATTAAGTTGCATGTGTCGTAAAATGCACGGACGAGTGTGTGCCCCTACTGATCGTAAACCCTAAAAGTAAATGAACAATTAGATTTTTTTTTCACAAAAAAAAAACACATAAAACCTCTTAAAGTTGAACTTCATTGCACTTGTAATTCAAAATATTACACGTATGAAAAAATGACAGATCGGCAACTAATCCATGGCTACTAAGACATTATTAAAAATTATGTGTACACAGTAGATGTCAAATTCGATTCACCCCTTGTTGGTTTATGGCTAGCGTAAAAAGCTGGATTTGCAGAAGGAAGTTTGTCATACTACCCGAGGCTTTTTTAATTTCAACAGTGCTTCTCAGCTCTATTTGTACCTACTGATCCTGTTACGATCTTTGCTTGGACCCGTGCAGGGACACCGTTCTGAAAAAAAAACCTTTAAGAAGGCCACGTCTCCACGCTCAGCCATTAGCATTAATAAAAACAAGAGGAAGGGGTAGTCACTGAATTCTCCACTTTCTTCTAAGAAACAAGTTTTAAAGGTCGTCCTGCCAAAGCGCGGAAAAATAGAAGGAAGCTAGAGGCTTCAGATATTCCTTCTAACTCTAACATTGAAAATACCCAAGTAACCACCAAGCATTAATTAATGCATGTAATCAATCACAAATCAGCATATTAAATGCTAATCGCATTACATCAGTTTTATCGATGTAAAGATGCAAGACTTATCGATCGTCTGTTCACCAAGGAGGTACGGCTCCAACAGCGTCTGTTCTGGCATCCGGCGGCTGAGTATGAAACGCTATTCCCTGGAAGCTATATATAAGATGGCAGCCCCATCCCGATGGATAGGGAACCTTGGGCCAACAACCTACTGTTCCCGAAATATCAATTTGTTCGAGAATTCGATAATTAAATAATACGGACTGATTTTACGGCAACGTCTTTAGCGCGAAACAACGGACTTTGGAGAACACAGAACGCCGTCGGGACAAGTTCTGCTATACTCTTGTTTACAAGGTGATCACGCTCCCCGGCATCGCGGAGTTGGCGTCGTAGATAGAATTCCGAAGGGTGATATCAAGATCTGTTTGGGCGACTTCAATGCGAAGATCGGATCCGACAACTCGAACCATGAGCGCATTATGGGACGCCATGGTCCTGGAGAAATGAGCGAAAACGGAGAGCTGTTCGCAGAATTTTGTGGTAATAACGACATGGTGATCGGAAGATCGCTCTTCTCTCATCGACCGATTCGAAACCAATTCGACCACATCTGCATCAGCCTAAAATGGAAACAGAATAAACGTAGTGCCGATATCGCGTCTGATCATCACCTCATCAAATACGCCTGCGCATTTTCGGCAGGAGGCAGGATTCGTCGGCAGGAGGAGAGAGTTGGACGACGATTCAACACACGCCAACTGGAAGATGCCACGGTGAAACGGTCCTTCGTTGAAGAACTGCAGACGCGTGCTGCAGATATTCCGGAAGGTGGCAGCGTGGAAGACCAATGGACCGCCATCAAGAATGCCTTCATCGCCACCAGCGAGAACAATCTGGGCGAACTGCGCACCCAGAGAAAACAATGGATCACCGATGAGACCTGGAGGAAGATAGAGGAGCGAAGAGAAGCCAAAGCCGCGATAGAGCGATCGAAAACCAGAGGAGCCAAAGTCTTAGCCCGTCAACGATACACGGCTCTTGAGAAGGAAGTAAAACGCTCATGTCGACGGGACAAGCGAGCGTGGGCAGACTCTCTGGCCGACGAAGGAGAGAGAGCCGCTGCAACCGGGGACATTCGCCTCCTCTACAATATCTCACGACGCTTAAGCGTGGCGAAGATGAATGCAACGATGCCTGTGAAAGACGCGAATGATCAGTTGTTGACCGACCCAACTGACCAGCTGAAACACTGGCTCGTGCATTTCGAACATCATTTTCAAGTGTCAGCCAGGCCATCACCACCTCGGCATGATCTGCCTAGGATCCGACGTAAAACACGCGTTAATACCGAAGCTCCATCACTGTTAGAGATTCAAACAGCCAGCCAAAGCATGAAATCGAATAAAGCCCCAGGGGTCGACCGCATATCAGCCGAGATGCTCAAATCTGACCCCATGACATCCGCTCAACTACTGCATCGTTTATTTCGTAATATCTGGGACACCGCAACTTTCCCGGTCGACTTTATGCAAGGTATCTTAGTGAAGGTGCCCAAAAAGGGTGACCTGACTGTATGCGATAACTGGCGAGGCATTATGTTGCTGTGTACCGTTCTCAAAGTTCTGTGTAAAATTATCCTAGCCCGGATTCAGGAGAAGATCGATGCGACTCTCCGGCGGCAGCAAGCCGGATTCCGTGCCGGAAGATCCTGTGTGGACCATATTGTCACGCTCCGCATCATTTTGGAGCAGGTCAACGAATTCCAAGAGTCCCTTTACTTGGTATTCATTGACTACGAAAAAGCTTTCGACCGTCTCAATCACGAGAATATGTGGGGCGCCCTGAGACGCAAGGGAGTTCCTGAGAAAATCATCGGCTCCATCGAAGCACAGTACGAGGCCTTTTCGTGTAGAGTGCTGCACAATGGGATCCTGTCCGACCCTATCCGGGTCGTAGCTGGTGTGAGGCAAGGATGTATTCTATCACCGTTACTGTTTCTCATCGTAATCGATGAGATTCTGGTAGATGCGATTGACCGTGAACCAAACCGCGGGCTGTTATGTCAGCCTATAACCATGGAGCACCTAAACGACTTCGAATTGGCGGATGACGTTGCACTCCTCGCGCAACGGCCCTCTGATATGCAGAGTAAGCTCAACGACCTTGCCGAGCGCTCCTCCTCGGCAGGTTTAGTCATCAACGTCAACAAAACCAAATCGTTGGATGTAAACACGGTGACTCCTTCCAGTTTCACAGTAGCCGGGCAACCAGTGGAGAATGTGGAAAGCTTCCAATATCTTGGTAGCCAAATGGCGTCAGACGGCGGTACCAAGATCGACATAGGCGCACGGATCAAGAAAGCAAGGACTGCCTTTGCGAGTTTAAGAAATATCTGGAAAAACAGGCAGATAAGTGAACGCACCAAAATACGAATTTTCAACTCTAACGTGAAATCTGTGCTGTTATACGCTAGCGAAACATGGTGTGTATCAGTGGAGAACACTCAACGGCTGCAGGTGTTCATTAACAGATGCCTGCGGTATATAATTCGGGCCTGGTGGCCTCACAACTGGATCTCAAACAACGAGCTCCATCGTCGTTGTCACCAGAGGCCGATAGCAACAGAAATTCGGGATCGGAAGTGGGGCTGGGTCGGCCACACTCTACGTAGGGGCGGAAACGAAATCTGTAAGCAAGCATTAGACTGGAACCCAGCGGGACATCGCAGCAGAGGCTCATGGCGGCGAAGCCTCAATAAAGAAATAAAAGAAGTCGACCGAAATCTAACCTGGCAACAGGTTAAAGCGATAGCCGGGCATCGCTCAGGATGGAGATCTTTCAAGTCGGCCATTTGCACCACCGGTAAGAACAAAGCTCCAGGGCCTGATCATAGCGAACCGGAACATGTTCAGGCTACCTATGCAGAGATGCTTAGATGATTGTAGATTCCCCGAAATATGGAAAAGGCAGAAATTGGTGTTGTTGCCGAAGGCTGGGAAGCCGCCGGCCTACCGATCGGCGTATAGACCAATCTGTCTAATAGACACGACGGGAAAGTTGCTAGAGAGGACCATCCTCAGCAGGCTGACCCTGTACCCAGAAGGTACGGACGGCTGCCAAGCAATCAGTTCGGTTTTCGCAAGGTTAAGTACACGCTGGACGCTATTAACTCGGTGGTAAAGACCGCCGAGATAGCGATCCAACAAAAAAGGCGAGGTATTCGATACTGTGCGTTAGTGACATTTGATGTGAAGAACGCATTCAACAGCGCAAGCTGGGATGACATCACGCTCTCGGTACACCGGCTTAGCCTGCCGGTGGCTCTGTACCGGATTTCAGAAAGCTTTTTCCAGAACCGTGAACTATTATACGACACCGATGCCGGTCGGAGAAGCGTTCCTATTACCGCAGGAGTTCGGCAAGGTTCAATACTGGACTCGGTATTTATGGAACCTTTTGTACGAAGGGGTTCTAAAGTTCCCTCCTGGAGGCAATTCCCGAGTTAAAACTGACCGAAGCAAACGCGATCATCAAGGTGGCGGATTGGATGAGCGCTAGAGGCCTGAAGCTCGCTCAACATAAGACGGAGGTGGTTATCGTCAACAACCACTAGACGGTTCAACATGCAGTGATTCACGTGGGTGAAGTTGCGATCGCATCAAAGCGGAGTTTGCAGCTCTTTGGGGTCATTATGGACGACAAGCTGACCTTCGCCAGCCATGTCGACTATGCGTGCAAGAGGGCTTCGACTGCTGTTGCGGCATTATGTTCAACAGTTTCAAGGTGTGTGCCAGTAGGCTAATGGCAGGCGTTGTTGTATCTATCCTTAGGTACGGCGGCCCGTTCTTGGATAATTTACTTTTTTGTGCTGAAATAAGCTCGAAGAACTTCAATAAATCAAAGCTTCACGAGAAAATCTAACTTTTGCTCAAGTGTACCTATTAATGTCTGACACCCCTTTTTCGCATATTTATTTAAAGTGATGTTGCAAAAATTCGGGCGCGACTCTCTAGCGTCACGAATTCACGAAACAACAGAACGATGCCTTTCAATATCCAAAACTTGTCAGTTGAAGGAGTTGCTGAACAGTACCATCAGAAGCTGGACGAGCGGATAGGAGACGCCACCGGATCTGGCGACGTCAACAGATTGTGGGAAAACGACGCCAACGAAATGGTTGGGTTGATGAGGAGTGCCAGCGAGTGACGGACAAAAAAAAATGTTGCTAAGAGTCGAATGCTAGTGGTTCGTATCCGTTCCAACAGAGAGCGGTACAGTGTATCAAGGGCAGAAGAGAAACGATTCCACCGCAGAAGGAAAAGGCAACATGAAGAGAGTGTGATAGCTGAAGCGTAGGAGAACATGGATAGAAGGTTAAGAAGGCTAAGAAGGCTCTAAACGAGCTGAAAAACAGTAAAGCTGCTGGGAAGAACGAGATCCCGGTCGACCTTCTCAAACACGGAAGTGAGCAGCTGCATCCACCACATTATCCAAAAAATATGGGCATAGACTAGAGTGTGCCAATTAAAGAGGAATCACCCTTCTGAGCTCGGCGTACAAAATCCACTTTCAATCCACTGCACTTTTGAATTTATTGTTCAACATTGCACTCGAAGGCGCTATTAGGAGATCTGCTCCTCGCATATGCTCCTTGGCTTTGCGGACGACATCGACCTTAGGGGCTGTCCATATACCACGTGGACAGGTTTTGATCAGTTTTGGATCAGCGTGGACAGTTGCTCATACAAACTTTCAAAAATTTGTATGAGTCGTGGACATTCGCCATACCCCCTCCCCCCCTCTCCCTTAAACTGTCCACGTGGTATATGGACAGCCTCTTATTGGAATCGATCGCAGAGCAGTAGTGGATGCTTTTGTCCCACTGAAGAGAGAGATGGCGAGGATAGGCTTAACCATTAAGAACATAGTTGGAAGAGTACCACGATGGCAGTCAAAATGGCACCGGACCCTCAACGGATCAAGACGAACGATTATGGAGCTTTAAAATACGCCAGGCATAGGTGTATCGATGCTGTAGCCAACCAGGTAAGTATTTTCAAGTGAATCAACAAATGGAGCGTTTTTGTAAATGGTTGATGTATACTGACTATAATAACAGTGCCGTTATGTGCCAAGTTTAATCCAGACCAGTTGGATTGAAAAAAAAAATATTTTGATAATTTTTGGAAATTTGGTTGTCATATGGATAGGTCAAATGTTTTGCTATAGCACATGCTTCTTGTACTACGGATAAGACTCTACGACACTACCCATAATTCCATTACCCATAATGCCATTACCCCGAAGGCCACTACCCCGAACGCCACAACCCCGAATGAGTCACTACCCCGAATACCATTACCCCTAATGGGATACTACCCCGAATGAGCCAGTACCCCGAATTAGCATTATTTCAAGTTAATACTTCATTTCAATGAAAAAAATGTTACTCAAAAGTTTATTCAAATTTCATATGAATGAACAATAATTGGAAATGAAACTGTTTTAATGCAGTATGGAACTAAGTATTCTTACTCCGTAAGATCCCGTTCCACTTCGTATGGCACTCTTCAAGATTCCTGAATGGTACGGGGAGATTATGCAGCACGTTTTCATGCACAATGCAAAGAGTTGGAGGCAATTGCGGTCCACGTCAGCATGGCAAGGTAGAAGTTATTCCTTGGTCGCTGTAGTAAAAGCAACGGATTCTGGATGAAGCGAGGTCTAAATCTCAAAATCGACGAGGGGGTGAATGGGTGAGTAAAAGTGAGTGAGTGATTTAGTGAGTGAGTAAGAGTGAGTGAGTAAGAGTGAGTGTGTGAGTGAGCGAGTAAGAGTTAGTGAGTGAGCGAGTAAGAGTAAACGAGTAAGAGTGAGTGAGTAAGAGTGAGCGAGAAAGAGAGAGCGCATGATTGAGAGTAAATGAATGAGTAAAAGTGGATGAGTGAGTAAGAGTGGTTAAGTGAGTAAAAGTGGGTGAATGAATGAGAGTGGGTGAATGAGTAATAATTAGTGTGACAGAGTAAATGAGTGAGTGAGAGTTTGTGTATGAGAATGAGAGAGGGAGATCTTGATAGTCTTCGGGAAGTTGCGTTGACTTAAAGAAGGCATCATCTCGTTTCGCCTTCTATGGAACAGACGTTCCTTTTAAAAAGGCAGTATTTCCTCTGTGTGCCTTATCGAGGTATAAGCACGTTCATTAAAAGGTGGTATCATCTCCTCTGTCTGCCTTATACCGGGCAAACACGTCTATTTAAAGAAGGCATCATATCCTCTGTCTGCCTTATACCGGGCAAACCCGTCTATTTAAAGAAGGCATCATCTCCTCTGTCTGCCTTATACCGGGCAAACGCGTCCATTTAAAGAAGGCATCATCTTCTCTGTCTGCCTTATACCGAGCAAACGCGTTTTTTTTAAAGAAGACATCATCTCCTCTGCCTGGCAAACGTGTTCATTTAAATGAGGAATAATTTCCTCTGTGTGCCTTATACCGGGCAAACCCGCCCATTTAAAGAAGGCGTCATCTCATCTGTCTGTCTTATACCAGGCAAACGCGTTCATTTAAACAAGGCATTATTTCCTCGGTGTGCCTTATACCGGGCAAACCCTTCCATTTAAATAATGCATCATCTCCTCTGCCTGCCTTATATCGGGCAAACACGTCCATTTAAAGAAGTCATCATCTCCCCTTTCTGCCTTATACTGGACAATCGCGTTTATTAAAAAAAAACATCATATTTACCCTGTATGCCTTATACCGGGCAAACTCGTTCATTAAAACAAGGCATCATCTCCTCTGTTCGCCTTATACCGGGAAAACGCGTTCTGTTGGAAAAAAAGGATCTCTTACTCCATTTCGTAGAATAGTACTTTTCCAGGTCATAATGACAGGGATGACAGTTAAAGCTAATTAGAAGAAAAATCAAAACCGTTGGTTAAACTGGTTGGTTAAAAACTGTTGCGATTAATCGATATCTGTTGGTGTTAAACATAATAATATAATACTATAGATTCTAAATGTTTTCGGGGTAACTGCCTTTCGGGGTAATTGCCTTTCGGGGTAATTGCCTTTCGGGGTAATTGCCTTTCGGGGTAATGGATTTCGGGGTAGTGTCCCATTCGGGCTAATGACTTTCGGGGCAATGTCCCATTCGGGGTAGTGGCCTTCGGGGTAATGGCATTCGGGGTACTGGGATTCGGGGTACTGGGGTGGAGCCACGGATAAATGTGGCAAATAAATGAGCGCCTTAGAAAGTGACAGAGTAGAACTGAATATTGAATTATTAATTGGCTGTCAATCATTGGCGTAAATAAGGGAGGGGGTTCAGGGGAGGCCTAGCCCCTCCCAGACTCACTTGTGGCAGAAAATTCTATTGTTGCCAGGGCTGTCTTCGGTTTCCACTGGAAGAACATAATCAGGTTTATTAACAAAATCTCTTTTAAATTTGGTTTTCACGTCTCCTTCATTCAATACTTCAATAAAATCTTCTGGATCCCAATGATTTTTTTAATCTTTGTAATATTTACAGAATTATAAAACAAAGAAATAATTGGTTATCTCACAGAATCTCGAAAATCAATGCAAATATTAGTATTTTGTACTAGTTTTTTTAATTTAATAGGCTCAGTCGTGTATGATGCTTTGCGGAGCCGTAGTTCTTTAGTATGAAAATATTAGGATTATTAAACTCTCATAATGATTGAGATTCCATTTATTTTTTATGTACCCCACAATATCAACAAATTATCTTCCTGTCTACTTTTATTAAGTTAGGGATTTTCCTGGACCTTTCAACCATGTAAGTTTTTTTTTCATTCAAAATAATTTTTTTTATATGGAGCTAAAATAACCGACGTCCACCTTTCTCCGTTAGCCCTTACGGTCATCGCAACCTTCAAAATGCTCTCAAAAATCGGAATAACATATAATTATCATGAAATTGGGAAGAAAGTACGGCCGCTTTATTTAAACGTTTTGAAGCTTCCTGCATCACACAAACGTTAATAAGGAGATCCAAACATTGCATAGCAAAATACAATGAAATACGCTCAAACCAAATACGATTGAAGGACATCGCGGTTAAGAATCCTGAGTCTACACCACTTCCACCACCAGAGGAAGACAAGGGCTGAAAACCTCTATAATAAAAAATAAAAAAAAGTCTGCACCACGCATTTATTTATAATAACAATTAATATGAAAATTAGACACGTATTGGCCATATTACACCATTACTAGAAATCAGTTTAATTTTTCGCATATTGAGTGATGTAACCAATAAGACAAACGAGCAGCAACGGCATAAATAACCCTTGGCAGCCCATGCGTGCAGTGTTCTATATCGCCAGAGAATATTATCCCTCACCAGCCGAGATAAACTGGCAGATTTATGCCGAACGTCTATTACGCCTAACGACTTTATGTTTAACGTACATATGCCTGATATCGCGGACCCCGAATATCGCGTAATGCAATTATTGACAACAAGATATTTAATACAATACAACATCTTTTGTAACGATAAATATTATGAAATTTTCGCCTTTGATTATATTTAAATAATTATTAGCAGAGCGTACCTTGCTGGGGTTGTGTAGGATCTGGGGCCGATCACAAGGCTATTCATTTGGTCAGATGTGCATATTTGTTGTTTCTCGGTCAATCACGACTAGCAACTACGAAGTGTACAATCAATCAAGCTAAGCTAAGCCCGCCAATCGCATGAATATGTAAGTTCAATGAATGCACTGTGCCCTAGAAACCGATAATGTTTCCCACCCGGAATCGAACCCACCAATTTCCGATTAGCAATCGTACGCCTTTGCTCGCAAGGCTAACTGGAAACCTTCATTAAGAATAGATAGCTAGCCAATCATAGGCCATACTTTTCATGATCCCAACATTTTATACAAGTTTAATCATCTTCGACAACAGGATTAAACCGTGATGAAACGTAATTTGCTGTTTCAAATCTTGCAGTGCAAGCTTAAAAGAAATAAAACTAATTTTAGATGCCACCTCTATTGCTGATGTAGGACAGCAAAGACAAATTAGGTCGGACCTTCCATATTTTTGTGGGTGAATAATGATGAATAATATGAAACAATGGTCTAGAATGATCGAAATAATCATAGTGCTAGTGATGAGATTCTTACTACGTCATTTCTGAGTCTAAAAGTTGTTTATTTTGTTACACTTATCTCAAATATACATGCATAGGCGAGATGGCATGGGAAAATGTAAATTAAAACGCGAGTAAATGCACTCTCATCGGTTTGTAGTAAACTTGCTAGATTAGCTTGCACAAACGTGCCATTCCTCCGGTTGCATCACGTTTTATTAAATAGTTTACCCGGCATCATTCTGCCTGGTACGTACCTCCCCCACCCATACAGCACCCGTCGTGCCTCCCATCAGGTCTTCTTCTTTGAATGTTGTTATGTTGGTGGTGGGCAAACGAGAGCGACACAAACAAAATTGACATTGAAAATATCAAACTCTACCAGCGCAGCAGGCGGGAGCTTCTCTCTGGCTAGACGGTCTCTCCTCAAGTTCAACTGCAACATAACTTGTCTAACGCGAAGGGGGTGGTGGGAACTGGGAGGATACTCCACATTAATTCTAGGAGAACGAGAGCTGATTCGTGGGAACCCAATCCTCCACGACGCTGAACGAGTGATTCATAACAATATCAATATGTATGGGGAATGGCTCTTGTGGAACGTATACCAAAGCAGTTAGAAATGTTGCATTCGGCATTTGTAATAGTGATGGAAATAGCACGAGAAAATTTGTTTATGTACTGGACGTAAAACCCAGCCGAATTTTCAATCGGTAAACCATAACGTAAGGCTTCCTACATGTACCCAAAATTACGAAATTAGTGACGGTTTGCCTACTATGGTGACGGTTTGCCTACTATGGTGACGGTTTGCCTACTATGCACTGGACTCAAATTTAAGGAATTTTCGTACGAAAGTGTATGGAATAACTAGATTTTGATTAGTTTAAACCTGGGTGCTGCGGATAGAGCCGCTTTTCTGCGATCAAGCGAGCAGAGGGATATTTTGAAATCACTCACATAAACCAAATTATTTTGCAGTTACTTGGCTGTCAAACATTTCCCGCTCTTCGAATTTCTCTTTCCACGCTGCATGAGAGCGCACAAATGCGCTAGACTCTACATGTCTTTACGATTGTTTACATACATTCATGCTCCAATCAGCTGCTGAATCTCGTGAAATTTCGTAAGTGCTTTTTAGTTGCATTCCCACTAATTTTCCACTCGAAATATAATGTGAGAATATTTGTTACAAAGAATACAAAACTCAAACAAAGTTTATTTTTATTTTTTCCCAAAATAATAACAATACTTCTCAATATTAGATCAGAAACGAACATAACCACAATCTTCAATGTTTGGCTCCGGCACAATAGAAAAATTTGGCTTCAGTTTGACAACCAAATCGATTCTATCCGCACCACCCAGGTTTAAACAACTCTGATAATTTAATTTTCCGTTTGGGCTGTAGAAATATCAAAATTTTCATTTTTTGTATCAGTGAACAGGTCAAAAGTGAGGTTACGCGACGCCACTGCAAATTATGAAAAGGAAGAAATGGTTTATCTGGGGTGGTTAAATCTTTCATAACGCTATTTAACGTGTTCACATCTCATATTATTGGAAATAAAAAAACTTAGCAATTACATTTCATAATCTATTATTGATGTACATTAGGGTGGCTCAAAAAACACTTTTTCAATTTTTTGATGGGCCTCCCTCTTATTCGGTTCTATTTGATGCCCTGATGCTCTGGAAAAAAATTCAGCCAAATCGGTCAACGTTTGGGTGGTGCTAAACTCGTTGGATGTTTATATGGAAAAATGTATGCAGAAACATCCAAAAAACAGTGATTTGCAGTTGGACGGCACAATTCACGATCAGAAACCACGATACTCATTCAGTTCTTGTAGAATTAAATACAGAATGTTATGCTGAAAACCGCGAGAAGATTAGAGTTTATTACGCAAAGATATTAGCATTTTACTGGAGTGTTGTAGGGGTGAATTTATTTCTTTTCAAAGGTAAAAGAAACGAAATTTGCTCAAACTCCACTTCAGAGAAATGCTAATAACTTAGCCGGGCAAACTCTAATCTTCTCGCGGTTTTCTGCATAACATTCTGTATTAAATTCTGCAAGATCTGAATGAGTATCATAGTTCTTTATCGTAATTTGTGTAGTCCAGCTGCAATTTACTGTTTTGGATGTTTCTGCATACTTTTTTGCATATAAACTTCCAACGAGTTTAGCACCGCCCAAACGTTGACCGATTTGACTGAAATTTTGTCCAGAACATCAGGGCATCAAATAGAACCGAATAAGAAGGCCCATAAAAAATGAAAAAAGTTTTTCCCATACTAATTTGAGCCACCCTAATGTACATATATTATTGAAAACAAATGAAAAATGCATTCAAAGTATTTATTCTGTCTCTAATTTCATTTTGTCAAACTTCCTGCTTATAATTGTTTTCCTTCAAATTTACCGTGTTTTGGATGGCCGGGATAAAAATGGATTTAAAATTATGTGGTTTAGGTGAAAAAGTATAGAAATAATAAATTGGAAGGTAGTAAAAACCGAAATTTTCCACATTATGATGAAACATTTAAAATTTCGGCGAGGCAAAACGCCCTAGTGTACTACGCGTCTCCCGCACTTTCCATACCAGAATGCTGATTCACCGACGCATTATACTTTGTGCGGCCGAAAAGTAAATCAATTGATATGCGTTTAATCGTGTTCTTGCTCGGTGTGCAGGTAGTTAATGCGGTCGAGTCATGGTTGGTTAAAATCATTGTGTAAAAAGAATAGAACGGTCGTATCGCTTATCAGAGTGAATCCAGATCCAACAATACATACCGACTAACTGATAATCCTTCCTGTGGTTTTTGTGGAGACGCAGAGGTAAACACGGTCTTCATATAGCAAAAACCACCTACTAATATTCCTTCCCTCTTCCTAACTGACTACAAGGACGTGGCCGGCGTCGTTATTGATCATTTGAACATTTGAGTCACTGAAACTTGCACACTGAGAATGCTTGAACAATCCCAGTCTATCATTCAGTTGATTCTTTGTGCAATTTCACTGATTCTGGTCAATCACGAAAAGTTACCATAGATATGTGTAGTGTAGTCAGTAAAAGCTAAGCTAAGAAATACTTTTTATTGAAATAGGTACAGGCATAGGATTAGGTGTTTTAGAATATTATTGAAATGGGTGCATGGTGGTGACGATGTTTTTCAGTTAAATACTTCATAAATCGGATATTAATTTCATTTTTGAAGTCACAAAATTGTTCTCTATTAAAAATTATGTGAATTGAGCATAATTATATATTATATAGGAACAGATACCCTAGCAAACTTTTTTGAAATGAAAATATTAGCAATATAATTGAAATTGAGGAAACCCAGCCAGTAGCTAATAAAAATAGATGTAAATACACAGAGAATGAAGCAAATGTTAAAGATAATTCAGTAAAATGTAGTAGAACTTTATCTAAATTTGATTTCAAAGGTCAATTGTCAATTAATGTTAAGGTAGCGGAAATTATTATTATTATAACATTAATTAAACAACTCACAAGAGTGGCTGTATCAGTTTTTCGATTTATTCATTTTTTTCTGACTTCCTTCTATAATAGGACATAAGAGGAAATGGATATTTGTTCCGACCTCACAGGTTACAAGACCACTTTGGGTAGAGATTGGAAACTGAGATAATTGAAAAGTGAGAATTGAAAAGTTAATAATGAAAAGTGAGAAATGATAAATGCGACGTGAGAAATGCGAAATGGGAAGTGAGTAGTACGAAGTGAGCAGTGAGAAACGCTAACTGAGAAACAAGAACTGAACTGAGAACTAAGAACTGAGCTGAGAACTAAGAACTGAGAAGTGAAAACTCAGAACTGAGAATTGGGAACAGAGAAATGAAAAACTGAGAACTGGAAACAGAGAACTGAAAACTGAGAATTGAGAAATAAGGACGGAGAACTGAGAACAAGGAACAGGGAATAAAAAAAATGAAAACTGGGGACTGAGAACTGAGAACTTAGAACTGAGGGCTGAGAACTGAAATATAAAAACTGATAACTGGGAACTGAGAACGGAGAACTGTGAACTAATAACTAAGTACTGAGCAGTGGGAAATGAGAACTGATAACTAATAACAGAAAGCTGAGAACTGAAATTTGGGAACTAAAAACTCAGAACTGAGAATTAGGAACTGATTACTAATAATTGAGAATCGAGAACTGAGAACTGGGAGCTGAGAACTAAGAACTAATGACTGATATCTAAGAACTGGCATAGCGAACTGAGAAATGAGAAATTGAAACTGCGAAGGAAGAATTGAGAACCAAGAACCAAACTGCAAACTAAGAATTGAAAACTGAGATGTGAAATAAGCGAAGCGAGAAATGAGAAATGAGTATTGAAAAGTGCATTTTTTGTACACATTTCCACTATGAGGAGACGATTATATGGGAGGGCAATTTGGGAAAGGGGGACGGGTCTGTAGGGAGGGGTATTGCTCCGAAAACGGGCAATTTGGTGTAACTTCTGAACCCCTGGACCGATTTCAACCAAATTTGGTATATACATCCTCTATCTTAAGGAGAGGATAACAAAGGAATGGTCATTAAAAAAGGAGGGAGGGTTGACTTTTGAAAATGAGCGATTCAGTGTAACTCTTACGTGTTTTACGTACCTTTTAAATGCATGGGTTCGTTTGAACCAAATTAGGTAATTTGTAACATTACCCGGAAACCAATCCTATTAATTAAAAAAAATCACAAAAAATAAACATTTTCCCGGAAATAACATATTTGATAAAATAACATTTTCAGCAAGTAACATTTCTTCGGAAATGACATTTCGCACGAAAAAAAAAAACCTCGAATATGCCATTCCTCAAAAAAAATCCGAAAATATGATATTTCCCCGAAAATTTCTTTTTCTCGAACGTGACATTACCCCGAATATAACGTACGTTTCCCAAAAAATGACAATTTCCTCGAATGTGACATTTCCCCGAATATGACAATTCCCTGTATATGACATTTCCCTGAAAATTAAAATTTCTCGAAAATGACACTTCTCCAAATATGACAGTTTCGGTAAACATTTTTTTTCTCGATAATATTATTTCCTAGAACATAACAAGAATTTATTTGTCGGAATTAATTTTTTTTAAAGTGATATCTACCTTCTTTTAATCATTGTATGTTCTTTAACCAATCTTTTGATCTTCTCATCAATTGAGGAAGTATCAACAACAAAACACGGGGGTTATCGATTATCAGCTGGTTTTAGCGAAATCAAATTGGCAATTCCAACAGCTGCGGAATCAATCATTGTGTTAGCCTCATGATATACGAATGCAAAAATGGTAACCTGGCTTTCAAAACCTCGCAGAACTGTGGAAGTGCTTAATGAACACTAAGCTGCGAGGTGGCTCTGTCCCAGTGTGGGGATGTAATGCCAATAAGAAGAAGAAGAAGAAGCATGTTATGCCTTAAGTATTTTCCATATTAATTTTTAGTATTATTTTTTGGTATTGGTTTGGTTACCTCTTATGCAAGACTAGTTCATAGCAGAGTATGGTATCAATAACAGAATGAGGTATTACAATATTGACCTGATTTTGTCACTCCCCGATTTTGTCTACCCCCGATTTTATCACGTTTTCGACCCGATCTTGTCACGTCTCGATTTTATCACGTTTTCGACCCGATGACAACCAAAAAAACCCTGATTAATCCACCTAGCGGGTATGGTGCCTTTCTCGTGCATTATAAAAATAGTATTTTGGCTATTACTCTTGAGCCCATAGTCCGATCTGACCAATTTTCAATAGGAAGCAATGAGAGACTATTCTGCGTCGAATGCAACTTGTTGCGAGTAAATCGGTCAAGGATAAGTGCCTGAAAAATGAGTGACATTTGTTTACATATTTTTTCTATAAAAAAACCCAGATTAATACACCTAGCAGTGATGATGCCTTTCTCGTGCATTATAAAATATATTGAAAAAATCGCATTACAAAGGTCAAAAAAGCTCTTAAGGAGAATAGATCACATTTTTTCGATCATTTTGCTTGTTTTTGCCTTAGTTAAAATGCATTGCCACTATTTTCGGAAAAAAAATTTCGTTTTTAATTTTTTTTTCCAAGGGGGGACCTTTGGGAAAAACAATGATTTTTCAATAATTCCAAAATGCAATGTCCGATCGCGCCAATGTTCAATAGCAAACAATGGGACCGTATTCCCCGTCGAATGCAACTTGTTGCGAGTAAATCGGATAATGCTAAGTTCCAAAAAGTGTGTCTACAAAATTTGTACACATACACAGATACACACCCACACACACACATACATACATACACACATACAGACATCACCTCAGTTCGTCGAGCTGAGTCGATCGGTATATAACACTATGGGTCTCCAGGCCTTCTATCAAAAGTTCTTTTTTGGAGCAATCTTATAGCCTTTCGGTACAACTTTGTTGTACGAGAAAGGCAAAAAGTGGTATTTTGGCCATAACTTCCGAGCCCATAGTCCGATCTGACCAATTTTCAATAGGAATCAATGGTAGAGAATCCTGCGTTGAATGCAACTTGTTGCGAGTAAATCGGTTAAGGATAAGTACCTGAAAATGAGTGACATTTTTTTGGGTGGGTGCGCACAGACACACACACACAGACATCACCTCAATTCGTCGAACTGAGTCGATTGGTATATAACACTATGGGTCTCCGGGCCTCCTATCAAAAGTTCATTTTTGGAGCGAACATATAGCCTTTACGTATACTTTGTATACGAGAAAGGCAAAAAATGAAAATTTTAGTCATTCTTTTTATTTTTGTAAATAATACCGCAAACAACAATGATTTTCATGAAATAACTTTCACCGACTGTAGTTTTTTAAGAATCATTTCAGAGTACCCGTCAAGATTTTTGTAAGCCTTTTCGACAAGCAATTATTTCAACCAAATTTGGTATATACATCCTCTATCTTAAGGAGAGGATAACAAAGGGGGTGGGATGGTCATTAAGAAAGGAGGGAGGGTTGACTTTTGAAAATGAGCGATTCAGTGTAACTCTTACGCGTTTTACGTACCTTTTAAATGCATGGGTTCGTTTGAACCAAATTAGGTAATTTGTAAAATTCCCCGGAAACCAATCCTTTTAATAAAAAAATCACAATAAATAAACATTTTCCCGGAAATAACATTTTCCGCAAGTATCATATCCTTGAAAACATTTCTTCGGAAATGACATTTCGCACGGAAATAAAAATTCCTCGAATATGCCATTCCTCAAAAAAAATCCGAAAATATGATATTTCCCCGAAAATGTCATTTTCTCGAACGTGACATTACCCCGAATATAACGTACGTTTCCCAAAAAATGACAATTTCCCCGAATGTGACATTTCCCCGAATATGACAATTCCCTGTATATGACATTTCCCTGAAAATTAAAATTTCTCGAAAATGACACTTCTCCGAATATGACAGTTTCGGTAAACATTTTTTTTCTCGATAATATTATTTCCTAGAACATAACAAGAATTTATTTGTCAGAATTAATTTTTTTAAAGTATTATCTACCTTCTTTTAATCATTGTATGTTCTTCAACCAATCTTTTGATCTTCTCATCAATTGAGGAAGTATCAACAAAAAAACACGGGGGTTATCGATTATCAGCTGGTTTTAGCGAAATCAAATTGGCAATTCCAACAGCTGCGGAATCAATCATTGTGTTAGCCTCATGATATACGAATGCAAAAATGGTAACCTGGCTTTGAAACCTCGCAGTTAATAACTGTGGAAGTGCTTAATGAACACTAAGCTGCGAGGGATGTAATGCCAATAAGAAGAAGAAGAAGAAGAAGAAGAAGAAGCATGTTATGCCTTAAGTATTTTCCATATTAATTTTTAGTATTTTTTTTTGGTATTGGTTTGGTTACCTCTTATGCAACACTGGTTCATAGCAGAGTATGGTGTCAATAACAGAATGAGGTATTACAATATTGACCCGATTTTGTCACCCCCCGATTTTGCCTACCCCCGATCAGGGATTGAACTTATCATTTCATTATCATTTAGTATTCAGCCAATAACTCATTCCAGAGGTGGAATTACGAAAAGTTTTGTATGGCGGACTTCTAGCGCTGATTCCTCTCTACAACTTTGTCTAAGGGTACATTGCTCTATGTCTAATATTAACAGCGTGAAACGCTAGGAACACGCAATATACTAAATGATAATAAGTGTTATTATCATTTAGTATATAAAATGATACTAGCGTTTCCCGCGGTAAATATTAGATATAGAGCAATGTACCCTTAGACAAAGTTGTAGAGGGGAATCAGCGCTAGAAGTCCGCCATACAACACTTCTCGAAATTCCGCCTCTGGAATGAGTTGTTGGCTGAATACTAAATGATAATGAAATGATAAGTTCAATCCCTGCCCCCGATTTTATCACGTTTTCGACCCGATCTTGTCACGTCTCGATTTTATCACGTTTTCGACCCGATGACAACCAAAAAAACCCTGATTAATCCACCTAGCGGTGATGGTGCCTTTCTCGTGCATTATAAGAATAGTATTTTGGCCATTACTCTTGAGCCCATAGTCCGATCTGACCAATTTTCAATAGGAAGCAATGAGAGAGTATTCTGCGTCGAATGCAACTGTTGCGAGTGTTGTTGCGAGTAAATCGGTCAAGGATAAGTGCCTGAAAAATGAGTGACATTTGTTTACATATTTTTTCTATAAAAAAAACCAGATTAATCCACCTAGCAGTGATGATGCCTTTCTCGTGCATTATAAAATATATTGAAAAAATCGCATTACAAAGGTCAAAAAAGCTCTTTAGGAGAATAGATCACATTTTTTCGATCATTTTGCATGTTTTTGCCTTAGTTAAAATGCATTGCCACCATCTTCGGAAAAAAAATTTTTGGTTTTTAAATTTTTTTTCCAAGGGGGGACCCTTGGGAAAAACAATGATTTTTCAATAATACAATGTCCGATCGGGCCAATTTTCAATAGCAAACAATGGGACCGTATTCCCCGTCGAATGCAACTTGTTGCGAGTAAATCGGATAATGCTAAGTTCCAAAAAGTGTGTCTACAAAATTTGTACACATACACACATACACACACACATACAGACATCACCTCAGTTCGTCGAGCTGAGTCGATCGGTATATAACACTATGGGTCTCCGGGCCTTCTATCAAAAGTTCTTTTTTGGAGCAATCTTATAGCCTTTCGGTACAACTTTGTTGTTCGAGAAAGGCAAAAAGTGGTATTTTGGCCATAACTTCCGAGCCCATAGTCCGATCTGATCAATTTTCAATAGGAATCAATGGTAGAGTATCCTGCGTTGAATGCAACTTGTTGCGAGTAAATCGGTTAAGCATAAGTACCTGAAAATGAGTGACATTTTTTTGGGTGGGTGCGCACAGACACACACACACACAGACATCACCTCAATTCGTCGAACTGAGTCGATTGGTATATAACACTATGGGTCTCCGGGCCTCCTATCAAAAGTTCATTTTTGGAGCGAACATATAGCCTTTACGTATACTTTGTATACGAGAAAGGCAAAAAATGAAAATTTCAGTCATTCTTTTTATTTTTGTAAATAATACCGCAAACAACAATGATTTTCATGAAATAACTTTCACCGACTGTATCATTTCAGAGTACCCGTCAAGATTTTTGTAAGCCTTTTCGACAAGCAAATATAGGCTCCGTTCACGTATTTTGCCTTCCCAAGACTAGACTGATACATAGACTGATTCATATTAGTGAAACAAATTAAAAAATTGAAAATAATTTTATTTTCCGATTTTGTCACATTTCCCATTTTATCACCCCAAAATTCATCATGGAAGTGATAAAATCGAGATATTACTGTATTGAGTTAATTTATTCTGCTCGGGATGAGCTATAAATAAATATATAATTTGTAGAAGTAATGCAACATTTCCATAAACAATTAAGAATTTTCCACAAAACAAAAATAAAAAATAAACTGTGCATTTTTCCGTAGATGACCCCTTCTTTAAAAGCGTTTAAATGGAAAATTTTATTAATTTTATTGCTTTTTTGTATTTTTTTATGTAAATTTTCTTATTTTTTCCTTTCGTTTGATTGTTTTGTGGAAAGTTTTTAATTCCTTGTGGAAATGGGAAATTTTGACATTGCTAATATTGATTTATGGAACTTTTGTATTTTTTCTGTGGAACATTTTGATTTCTTTATGAAAAATTCTTTTTTTATAATTGCAATTTTTGCTTTCAAAAGTGCTAATTTATTTTTGTTTTGTAGGAAATTCTCAATGTTTTATGGAAATTTTGCATTATATGTGGTAATCCTATATTTATTTATTGCGCATACTCTGATTTGTTTATTGACAATTTACTATTTTTTTATGGAAAATTTCTAATTCTTCGTGAAAATTTTATTTTGCTGTCTGACACTTTTTGGTCTGTGATCGGAAGTGTCCACTCGTACAGGTTCTCTGGGGCAATCCGTGAGGTTCCGGGAATGGTGAATGAGGCCCTTCACAAAGATATGTCGTGTTTTATTTGTTTTTTGTAACTCTGATACAACATTCTTGATGAACTACATAACATAAAACCCAGATTAATCCACCTAGCGGTGATGGTGCCTTTCTCGTTCGTTCAAAAGGTTTGGAAAAATCTCAAATAACACCAATATGTGGATTGGTCTTATTTTTCATATTTGTTTATATGCATAAAAAAAATCTCGCCAAACGCAATTTGTTGCAAACAAATCGGATGAGCATAAGAGCAAAAAATGGCATTTTATTTTGTAGTTTTGAAATTAGTATTTTCGCCATAACTTTTGACTCAATTGTACGATCCGGCCAAGTTTCTATAGGAAACAATGGGACAAGATTCTGCGTCGAATGCAATCTATTGCGAGCGACCTGAGAAGCACACATATTGCACATGGATCACAGTAACTTATATATGACCGGATTCACCCGCATAATTACAAACTGTACATGGACATTTTCCCGTGCGATCGGCAACAGTATCCTTTACTGTTGACAACTGTATATGAACAATCTCATATAAAGTTCCAACAGTTTGTGGTACGGTTATTTGACAAATAACAATATGTTGAATGGGTTGTTAAGTTATGTCACCATAAAAAATCGGCCGTTTTCGCCTGCAAAATTTTCGCTCGACAGTATGATAAAATGTTGACATATAATGCAGGAAATATAAAACATTTTCGGGAGAGCATGTTATACATTGACATTTTGATGTCGAGCAGTTATGGTTGAGTCGGCCGAAAAGTATTTGATAACCGCAACATAAACTGTGAAGCTATATCTTACATCGTAATAATGATTCTGACCATATAACATGTTGTTTTTTATTATGCGCGCAGTCACAATATGGTTACTGCAACCAGATTTGTTGAACTTGTGTTCCTTGAGGATGAAGTCTAAGTGCTAAAAAAGTGAGCTAAACATTTTTGAACTCTTTTTCACAATAAATAGTAATTTGACCTTAACATCTAAGCCCATAGTCCGATCTGGCCAATTTTCAATAAGAAAATATGAGACATTCTGCGTCGAATGCAATTTAATGCGAGCAAATCGGTTGAGGATAAGTGCCCGAAAAATGAGTGACATTTTTTACGCGATTTTTTCGTATGAATTTGTATTTTGGCCATAACTTCGGATCCCATAGTCCGATCTGGCCAATTTCAAATAGGAAACAATGGGACAGGGTTTTGCGTCGAATGCAACTTGTTGCGAGCAAATCGGTTGAGGATAAGTGCCCGAAAAATAAGTGACATTTTTTGAGTAGTTTCGGGCATTTTTCCTCAACCGATTTGCTCGCATTAAATTGCATTCGACGCAGAATCCTGATGCAGAATCCTGAATAGGCCAACTTCGGATGGCCAATTTAAAATAGGAAACAATGGGACAGGATTTTGCGTCGAATGCAACTTGTTGCGAGCAAATCGGTTGAGGATAAGTGCCCGAAAAATGAGTGACATTTTTTACGCGATTTTTTCGTATGAATTTGTATTTTGGCCATAACTTCTGATTCCATAGTCCGATCTGACCAATTTCAAATAGGAAACAATGAGACAGGATTCTGCGTCGAATGCAACTTGTTGCGAGCAAATCGGTTGAGGATAAGTGCCCGAAAAATGAGTGACATTTTTTAAGCGATTTTTTCGTATGAATTTGTATTTTGGCCATAACTTCGGATCCCATAGTCCGATCTGGCCAATTTCAAATAGGAAACAATGGGACAGGTTTCTGCGTCAAATTCAACTTGTTGCGAGCAAATCGGTTGAGGAAAAGTGCCCGAAAAATGAGTGACATTTTTAATGCGAATTTTTCGTATGAATTTGTAGTTTGGCCATAACTTCGGATCCCATAATCCGATCTGGCCAGTTTCAAATAGGAAACAATGGGACAGAATTATGCGTCGAATGCAACTTGTTGCGAGCAAATCAGTTGAGGATAAGTGCCCGAAAAATGAGTGACATTTTTTACGCGATTTTTTCGTATGAATTTGTATTTTGGCCATAAGTCTCGATCCCATAGTCCGATCTGGCCAATTTCAAATAGGAAACAATGGGACAGGATTCTGCGTCGAATGCAACTTGTTGCGAGCAAATCGGTTGATGATAAGTGTCCGAAAAATGAGTGACATTTTTAGAGTAGTTGTGCACACACACACACACATACACACACACACACACACACACACACACACACACACACACACACACACACACACACACACACAGACATCACCTCAATTCGTCGAACTGAGTCGATTGGTATATAACACTATGGGTCTCCGGGCCTTCTATAAAAAGTTTGTTTTTGGAGCGATCATATAGCCTTTACCGTATACTTAGTATACGAGAAAGGCAAAAAGGGCATTGGTGGCAAACGAGATCTTACAGCTTCGTGCAGTGAACTTAGGTATCTTTGCACGATTACACAGAAAGTGCTACGATTTGTGTCAAAATTTCAACTCAATACGGCCACACCGAACCGAGATTGAACGTTCGCTAATTGGGGTTTTTCTAGTTGGGGCGCTTTTTAGTTGGGGGTTCGCTAATTGGGGCGAAACCCAATTAAAAAGCAGTCAAACGTCAGAATGTGATGTCAAAAATGCGTTGACGTTTTGTTTCCGTGTTTGGCGGGATCGATATTTTCTGGCGCGTAAAATTTTCCTTTGTTCCACGCAAAAAGTAAACAACATTGACGCTTGTCAAAACGCCCCAATTAGCGAACGGCATTCGCTAGTTGGGGTGAGGTCGTGCAACAATTAGCGAACGTTCACTGTATTGTATTTATTCGTGTTATTAATAATATGTTTCATATTGTGCAATGCGATAAGAAAACAATAAGCGATAGATTTTCAATTGGAGGTAGAATACAAACTTTTTCGTTCACTTCAAATTCTAACAGTTACTGCCAAAATAGTCAAGTTGAAGGTATAGTCAATTGAAACGGTAGTTCAAGCGATTGCATGGGAAATATCATAAGAAATTTAGAGAAATACACGAATTAGAAGTTCGGAACGAGCCTAGGATTGAGCCCACGACTTCCTGCGTGCGATGCAAAAGCGGTTGCCATATGACTACCGTCTTTCACTTGAAATTAAATCCGCGCAGATCGACAAACTCTTTATGTAAATCGCGAAATCCGTGTAGTCGCAACAACCTTGTTATTAGACTTCATAATTTTATTTTTATGTATTTCGTGACGCTCCCTAATTTTATTTTTTCTATTCTAACCCTTGTATCCAAATTCTTCTTTTTATTAAACGTTAATAATTAACTGTACGTATATTAGAAATCTAAATATATACAGTTCTACGCCAGATCTATTTTTAAACAGTAGAAGAATGTGAAGAAAAAGTTCAAATTCTGATTAATAGTGCTATTTATAGAGTTTGATAACAAAGAAGATTGTTATTATCTAAATTGCTACTGAAAACATGGATCCATGTTGTATACCATGTGCTTATAATTTTCTCTTAGTGCCTCCCAAGCCTAATTTTGTTTTGTATTATCAGGCTATCGTTATTAATAAATCACAATTTCAATTTTACCAGCCTAAAATGGTACATTTTTTGCAACAGCACTCACCTGTTTGTATTGTCGACAACGTCGTCGATTTCAGCTACTCTCACACTTGTTTTCCTGCTTTGTTTCTCTGGTTGAACTTTTTGTTGCTGTTGCTTGCAGCGAGTTAAACACACGTAATAGATATGAGCGAACACTACGCTCTCAAACACTCACTAGACGCGCTTCCCCCGGCCGGTAAAGATTCGCCGAGACAAACAATAATCCTCTCCGGTCGAATTCTGATTCTACGTATTACTTATCAAGCACTTAATATTTGTAGCTTCTTCTTGCATTTTTTTTTCTTATTTTTTCCTTAACTTTCGATTGATTTGTATTTTTTTCGCGTCTAATCGCAAACACTTATTTTCACTTCACATGCAATACGTAACCTCCAGAAATTGAAATTGCTTCCACCATTCAATTTTCCTGGGCGCTCAAATCACTGGTGCTCCCAATTTTCCGCCATGCATTCGAACGCTTCTGGAAGTTATCCTCCTCCCCAACTGCACACGCAATCACTTCGCAAAACGCATACAAACGCCTATAGACAGGGTAAGGTGGGAAAACGACACGACACAATAAATATTTCAAGCCCAATTACGGCCGCAGAAATCGCACAATTGCACATTAAAAATTTTCTCCTCCACGCAAAAACGGGAAAATCGTCACTCGCGAATCCGACGTCGATCCACACCGCAGTCGATCCAATCGCGTACTGAACTCGAAATGAAATGTGGGCTCTACTCCGAAACCTCGAAAATGACTCGGACTTTGGGGACTCGCACTCTTCTCCGTCGGCCGTGGCGTGTGGTGGCCGTGAATATCCTACCCGTGCTCTTTTGCCTTTGTTTATGATACGGGTCTTCCAATCCTATGCCACACAGTTGGATGCACTGCACACACAACACACCGCTCGGCAGCGACGACGATGCAGTCGAAAGGCCTCCCAAAAATCCCCCGCACCGGATGAATAAGTATAGGAATCAATGCAAGGCGATTGTTGTAGTAATGGACGGCGTTATTATGGTCGTCCAAAATATAGCCACAGTCAGTCAGTGTCCCCAAAAGCAAGGAGCCATCGTCATCGCTGGCTACTGTTTCACTTCATAGCTGTACGCGGATCGTGTGCGATACGGTTTTTATAGCGGTATACGGGATCCAATGCACAGTGGCAGGCTTGCAAGCAAAAACTGGGCGTAAAGGATTTCAAATATGCTAAGAACGAAACTTTCCAATGGATTCATAATAATTCTACTAAAGAAATGCACCAAGGCGAGATGGATCACATTGGTCCCAGCCGTCAATTTGACAACACAAAAAAAATTAAAATAAAAAGAAATGGACGGTCAGTAACTGGAAAATTATCGAAGTGACATATTTCCTAATGATTCTTCTGAACAGGAACAGGCAAAAAAAAGACATAGAACAGATGTACCGAGCATAATGTATTATTCCTCTGATATACAGTCCCCCACAAATGGGTTACACACATTTAATAAGCATTTTGATAGAAAGCAATAGAACTAGGTATCGCACGCATCAACACTGGTTGGCAGTGAATTTGTATTCGAGAAGCTTATGTGCTGCAGTTATAGTTTTCGACCTCTAAAATTGGCTGGTGACTGGCAACTGACAATTCCAAGATAATAACGGCGTTGCAGTTATTTACATGTTTGCATAATTGCTTGTTCATAGAAGATAAAAAAATATATTGCGAAATCTGTATGGTCGGGGTTCTGCCATAACGCACCAAGCAGCTTATTGATTGACTTGTGATATTTTGATCGTAAAAGTGCAACGGAAATCATTTCATATCAATTCTTCCACACATTTGTTGTAGGATATTCTTAGTTATGGGGTAGTGGGGAATCCAATACGATTTTCAATCAATTAAATCTGCTAAGCGAAAGCTTAGGCAGAAAAATGGGTAACTTTTTGTTGGCGCTTAGTGCGATTTGGCAGAACCCCGGCCGTATGTCCCATGAGTGGTTTTCAGGCAAAAATGGGGCTCCCAGGGGAAACGGTAGATGGTGATATTGAAAAATGTTCAGCAGCTCTTATTACAGCATATGGAGACGCATGGTATATTTGTCCAATAATTCATCTTGTGACTAAACTATTTATGCAAATTTTATTACATCCGTTTAGTTCAATAAATGTGCAATTGTTTAAGTATTTATATAGCAACTTGTTTTAACTTTTTCAGGCCCACGGGGTCATATATGACCCCAACAGAAAAATTGATGTATAAAATCGCACGATGGATAAAAGTGAACACTGTCTTCAGCAAAATTGCTTGAAATTAACTCCTCTATTAGGGAAAAATATCAGGCAGGGAAAATAATTGGTATATTGGCAGCGGATTGTACTGTTTCAAAATAAGATTTTTATTCAAACGTATCCGTAGGGGAAACAGGACACACGTGATCCCCGGGGACACATGATCCGCCCCTGTTTTCTCGAAAACTAATCACATTTTTATACCCAGTGGCGCCGGGAGTGGGTAGGACAAGTAGGACATGTCCTACGCATGAATATTCCTGGGTGGGACAGTCAAGGCGTTGTCCTACCCATGATTATATCATCTAGGTTATTATTTTAGCTGCAATGCTGTCTGGTCGGTCTCATTTCTAGATTCACAGATAAATCATCAGACATTGAATAGTTTAACGCATGTAGTTTTTGTATGAAGTCATTGTCTGGCAAGACCTGTCTGTTGGGAAAAAGAGATTTTCAAGTAAATCTAAGTTTAGACAGTAATCAGTAATCAGTTTAGTAGTTGTTTCTGGGATCCTAAAAAGACTATAGGAAGTACTTTCCAATCCTAAAAGCGTTCTAAGATGTATTTTGGTTTCCAGAGGTAAAAAAGTTGATGAAATCTGAAAGTGTAATTATTTAAAAATTTACCAAATTTTCAGTCGATGGAAATAATTATATCAATTTTAAATGGATTTACGGGTAAAAGTTTTGTAGAAACCTGAAAAATTTGCTTCTTTATTTCATGGGCAGTTATCTAACCAATTTACAGTGAGTATGCTGCAGCCACTAGGCGAGGAATAATATTTAGGTTATTTTTTCTCTTGTAGTACTTGTACTACGCGTCTTTTCTGTCAAAATAAGCGCGATTCATTACAAGCCACTGGAGTGTGAAGAGTATGTGATGGAATGTACTATCGCTTATCAGACAAAACACATTGAGTACGCGTTTTCATTTTTTTGGCGCATATTGATTGAGTTTCGTCAGGTTTCATCTTTATGCCTTGGAGTATCGTCATCAAATTATATGTTTAGTCGCTTTTAAATGCGACTTCCTATTAATTATCATCCCTGCTATTTTACTTTTCTTTTTCAACGAAAATCATGAAGATTCAGATAATTGCTCAGTTTCTTGTATCAACGATTGTCGAATTAATTTGCCTCTCCTTATCCTGGATTGACTGTGATCACCATCGTTTTAATTAAAATAGCTACTACCAACTATGAAATGTTCAAGGAAATATATTTATTCTGAAAATCGAAGAAATTTTCACAAATTATATGAGGATCCTGTCCGGAAGGACTCGAAGCCCATTTTTTTTAAATAATAAATGATGATATGAAAAATGTGCATCGATTTCTCAACACCACCATCGGCATTTCCCCTATTTGTCCTACCCACGACTGTGCGGTTAGCAACGTCAATCGTTTAGGCGCGTGTGCTGTGGAGTGTGGGTTCGATTCCCACCCCGGTAAAAAGAAAACTTTTCGTAAAGCGAAAAGTTCTCCAGTGGTCCACTGGGTGTTGTGTGAATGTCCTGTCCGTTGTCTGATGCTAGATGTTAAGTGTTCAGTCTGTGCGACCTCTGGTTGAAGACGGTGATTCTGTCTTTTTTTTATCATGTAGGGGAACGGTTCGCCACTTCATCTCATAACATACCCCCTATTTCCATCGCATCAAAAACAAAGCAATGGTAAGGTATTTGGTTTGTTCATTATTTTTGTAATTTTTTTTCAGCAGTGAGCACGCATGTTGACAAAACGAAGCGACGAATTTGGTGCCGTATTTCTTTGTTTAGCGATGAGATGGATATATGTACAGTGAGATGGAGATCGGAACATTTCCACTATATGGGTTTTAGAGAGGTTTTATTATTATAGCGTTCTCAATTTTTTTTTTGACGTAGAATTACGTCTTTCGGTAAGATAGGGTGGTCATTCCAAAGTTCCAAATTTGGGACCGTCACGAAAAGAGGTCAGGAAGTAAGAGTCAATAACTAAACCATTTTTCAACGGGTTCTGGCGATTTTGGTATGAATCGTTCAGTTAACTCTCCAAGATTTCATACAGCTATTGTAAACAATTGATTCAATGCGTTTAACTATTTAAAATCCGAAATTTCACTTTTACCGTAAATTGCTTACATCAACATGCAAAAAATACTTGTCATAAGACGAGTTTGTACAATTCCATTTAATTCCACTACTTTATTGTACCTTTAACAGAAAAGTATTTCGCCCTCAACCGTAAGGTCGTCTTCAGTGTCTCGTACTTGACTCGACTTGTACGACGACCTTACTGTTGAGGTCGAAATACGTATCTGTAAAAGGTACAATAAAGTAGTGGAATTAAATGGAATTGAACTAATTCGTCTTATGACAAGTAAATCTTCTTCTTCTTCTTCTTCTTGGCATTACATCCCCCACTGGAACATTGCCGCCTCACAGCTTAGTGTTCATTAAACACTTCCACAGTTATTAACCTTGCGCAACTCGCTTCAACTTTCATAACGCGGGATGCTGCCCAAATGGTTATCTACCCTACGCTCATTGAGGACATTTTTAAGTCCAATGGATCTTCTGCTGGTCCTCCGGAAGATCCGGAACCAACGGAACACCGTTGCAAATAGTCCATCTTCTCAATAAATGGCGCAATGTTTCTAATAAGGATTCTAAAAACTCTAAAAACATCTAAATACATCTATAATCCCATGCCTCATGAGTCAAGAAAAAAAATTGATTTAGAATTCTCCCACTGAGCGGCGCTAGTGTACATAAAAATACCAGTTTGGTTCGATATCTCGGGATCTATGGGATTTAAGAAATTTCCGTCTTCTACAAAGTTGTTCAAGGATTGGAAACCAATATGTTGAGAAACTGTTTGATTCAGAATTCAGCCGTAAGGCGGCTATTGTATATGAGTTATTAGTTTTGTTCGACATCTCGGGATCTGTGGGAATTAGTAAGTTGTCGTCTTCTACAAAATTGTTCGAGGATTGGTATCCAATATGATGATAAGCTAATTAGTTTAAAATTCATCCTCAAGGTGGCGCTACTGTATATGAGAGATCAGTTCGGTTTGATATCTCAGGATCTATTGGTTTTGGAAAGTTGACATTTTCTATAAAGTTTTCGAGCATTGGAAACCCATATGTTAAGAAACTGTTTAGTTCAGAATTGAGCTGTAAGGCGGCGCTAGTGTATATGAGAGAGTTTAGTTCGAAATCTCGGGATCTGTGGGATTTAGTAAATTGCCGTTTTCTACAACGTTGTTGGAGTACTGAAAACCAATATGTTGAGAAACTGAATAACTTAGATTTCATCCGCAAGGAGGCGCTACTGTATATGAGAGATAAGTTCTTCGTTATCACGGGATCTGTGAGATTTAGAAAGTTGCCGTCTTCTACAAAGTTGTTCGAGGATTGGAAATCAATATGTTGAGAAGCTAATTAGTTTAAAATTCATCCGCAAGGTGCCGCTACTGCCCAGGTTTTTTTTACGCGGTTGGAATTCATTAATTTCTCGGATAACCTGAACTTCCACAGCTTTTCAAATACCCCCTGAATTTTATTTGATTTTTTGTGAATTTTTTCATGGGATTAACTCATTGTTTCATTGACGCTGAAGGTCTTAAATGACGAAAACCAAACCGTGTAAAAAAAACCTGGGTGATGAGAGATCAGTTTGGTTTGATATTTCGGGATCTATTGGTTTTGGAAAGTTGCTATCTTCTATAAAGTTGTTCGAGCATTGGAAACCAATATGTTGAGAAACTGTTTAGTTCAGAATTAAGCCATAAGGCGACGCTAGTGTATATGAGAGATCAGTTCAGTTCGATATTTCGGGATCTGTGGAATTTAGAAAATTACCGTCTTCAACAAAAATGTTCGAGGACTGGAACCCAAAATCTCGCGCTTAGTTTCATAGGGGCGTAACTGTATAGATCGATTTCTATTCGTCGATGTTTTCTTTTCATTATTGTACCGAATTGCACTAGTTTGTCGATGATTTAATGGTTTGGTATGTTAAAGGATGATTGTATCTTGCACCAGAATCGATAATCACGGTTGTAGCTTTAGAAACAATGGATTTTTTAACAAAATATAAAATCGATCAATACAGTTACGCCCCTATGAATAATTTAAAATTCATCCGCAAGGAGGTGCTACTGCATATGAGACATCAGTTCTTCGATATCTTGGGATCTGGGGGATTTAGAAGATTGCCATCTTGTACAAAGTTGTTTGGGGATTGGAAACCAATATGTTGAAATATTGTGAAGTCTAAAATTCATCCGTAGAGTAGTGATAGTACATGTGAGACCACCAGTTCGATTAAATAACCCCGGATCTGTGATATTAGAGAGTGGTCGTCTTCTTCACAGCTATTCGAGGCTGAAAACCATTATTCTGAAAAACTGTTTAATGATATATGGATTAACCAGTTTTGTTAGATATCGCAGGATATGTGGGATTTAAAAGTGCCGTCATTTACAGTTATTTGGAATTTGAAAACCAATGTGTTCAGAAAAGTGTGCTTGATAGTCATATAACTACCGTTTCTACACAAGAGGCCTTGGGTTCGATCTCAGGTTCATTTCATTCGCCTACTTTGTATCTTTTTGTATATTTCTCATGTTAAGGCGAATGTAGGCGAGGTTTCTGCAATGTATGCAGAAACATCCAAAAACAGTGAATTGCAGTTGGACGGCACTACTTACGATGAAGAACTATGATACTCATTCAGATCTTGAAGAATTTCATACAGAATGTTATGCAGAAAACCGCGAGAAGATTAGAGTTTGCCTGGCTAAGTTGGAAATGCTAATATCATCTTCCAAACTTGGACGTACATGTTCATGATAGCATTAGAGGCGAAAGTATAGAATTGATAGTTCCGTTAGGATACGGCAGGCATGAAGAATGTTTTTATAGAAGTCGATTTGAAAGCGAGCGGAGGGCAATATTTGTGATGGCATATATCGCACGACCTTCCTTCTGCCAAGCTCCCGTATGAAGGGGAGGAAGAATATCAGTGTGGAAGCTGATATATCTCCACTGGCAAAAGGAAGGTGGTTTGACTTGCTCATATGCCATCGCGTGCGGAAGGATTTGCTATCGACGAGTACTGTCTCCAAATTTCTAATATGACATCAGCATTTAGTCGAATAGGATTTTTATTGCACAGTTCTGTTTTCTCATTGCGTCCGTCTCGTCGCAACCAACTTGGCTGCCTCGGAGAGAACAAAGCAGAGAAAGGCACTGCTGCTGTACCGTCGACCAATAACAGCTGAATTGATGGATGCCCCCACCAAGGGTAGTACACTAAATTAATGATTTCGTGTGTGTTACTTCTACGTGAAGTTAAACGATTTACAAATTACAATGATATGGAAATGCTAATATCATCTTCCAAACTTGGACGTACATGTTCATGATAGCATTAGAGGCGAAAGTATAGAATTGATAGTTCCGTTAGGATACGGCAGGCATGAAGAATGTTTTTATAGAAGTCGATTTGAAAGCGAGCGGAGGGCAATATTTGTGATGGCATATATCGCACGACCTTCCTTCTGCCAAGCTCCCGTATGAAGGGGGAGGGAAGAATATCAGTGTGGAAGCTGATATATCTCCACTGGCTCCAATTCGACTAAATGCTGATGTCATATTAGAAATTTGGAGACAGTACTCGTCGATAGCAAATCCTTCCGCACGCGATGGCATATGAGCAAGTCAAACCACCTTCCTTTTGCCAGTGGAGATATATCAGCTTCACCACTGATATTCTTCCCCCTTCATACGGGAGCTTGGCAGAAGGAAGGTCGTGCGATATATGCCATCCTTTCAAATCGACTTCTATAAAAACATTCTTCATGCCTGCCGTATCCTAACGGAACTATCAATTCTATACTTTCGCCTCTAATGCTATCATGAACATGTACGTCCAAGTTTGGAAGATGATATTAGCATTTCCATATCATTGTAAATCGTTTAACTTCACGTAGAAGTAACACACACGAAATCATTAATTTAGTGTACTGGTTAAGTTATTGGCATTTCACTGAAGTGGAGTTTGAGCAAATTTCGTTTCTTTTACCTTTGAAAAGAAATAAATTCACCCTACAACACTCCAGTAAAATACTAATAGCTTTGTCTAATAAACTCTAATCTTCTCGCGGTTTTCAGCAAAACATTCTGTATTCAATTCTACAAGAACTGAATGAGTATCATGCTTCTTGATCGTAAATTGTGCCGTCCAACTGCAAATCACTGTTTTTGGATGTTTCTGCATACATTTTTCCATATAAACTTCTAACGAGTTTAGCACCACCCAAACGTTGACCGATTTGAAATTTTGTCCAGAGCATCAGGGCATCAAATAGAACCGAATAATAGGGCGGCCCATCAAAAAAATTGAAAAAGGTTTTTTGAGTGAGCCACCCTAGTGGGCACGTTGTATTCGCGGCATTTCTGCAATATCTGACGCCTGGTCTGTGGTAGAGCGTTCACCCATAAATCCCGCCTGGTACTGACCCACGAACTATCTTGCAATTGGTGTTAGTCGGCAGCATAAAATTTGGAAGAGTACCTTGTAGGCGGCGTTCAGCAATGTGATTGCGCGGTAGTTGCTACAATCCAGCTTATCGCCCTTTTAGTAGATGAGACACACGACACCTTCCATCCACTCCTGCGGCAGAACCTCATCCACCCAAACCTTGGTAATCACCCAGTGCAGCGCTCTAGCCAGTGCCTCACGACCGTGTTTAAACAGCTCTCCTGGTAGTTGGTCAACTCCAGAGACTTTGTTGTTCTTTATTTTATTTCCTAGAGATTCGGAGCCGGAAGTCGCTCCGTAGGTGGTCTTCGTAGTGCTGCCGCCACCTTTGGATCACCTCACGCTCGTTCGCAAGAAGGTTCCCGTTCATGTCCTTACACATATCAGGCTGTGGCACGTGGCCCTTACGTGAATGGTTCAACTTCTCATTGAACTTTCGTGTGTTATTAGCGCGGTACAGTTGCTCCGTCTCTTCACGGTCTCGATCTTCCTGCTGGCGCTTTTTCCTCCTCCGGAAAATCGAGTTTTGTCTGTTCCGCGCCCGTTTATATCATGCGGTGTTGCAGTGATCTCGCCCATGCTGCATTCTTCTCTTCCACTAACTTATCACACTCGCCGTCAAATCAGTCGTTTCTCTGATCCGGCGACACGGTGCCAAGTGCAGCGGTTGCGGCACTACCAATGGCGGATCGAATATCTCTCCAGCCATCTTCAAAAGACTAGCTGCCCTTCCGTTGGGAGTGCCACTTCCAGCAGCTGCGCGTATCCTTAGGCTAGTCTACCGTCTTGTAGCCGCCCAATGTTATGCCGCGGCGGTCGATTTTGCCGCGTGTTGTACACCGTCGAGAGTTTTGAGCGCAGGCATACTGCAACGAGGTAGTGGTCGGATTCAATATTCACACTGCGGTAAGTGCGGACGTTCGTGATGTCGGAGAAGAATTTACCGTCGATTAGAACGTGGTCGATTTGGTTTTCCGTTCCTTGGTTAGGTGATCTCCATGTGGCCTTGTGGATATTTTTGCGGGAAAAGAAGGTGCTTCGGACTACCATTCCGCGGGAGGCGGCGAAGTTTATGCATCGTTGGCCGTAGTCATTCGATACAGTATGCAGACTATCCGGTCCGATGACCGGTCTATACATTTCCTCCCTTCCTATCTGTGCGTTCATGTCACCGATGACGATTTTGACGTCCCGCAGTGGGCATCCATCGTATGTCTGCTCCAGCTGTGCGTAGAACGCTTCTTTCTCGTCGTCGGGTCTCCCATCGTGTGGGCAGTGCACGTTGATGATGCTATAGTTGAAGAATCGGCCTTTTAATCTCAGCTTTCACATCCTTGCGTTGATTGGCTGCCACCTAATCACGCGTTGGCGCATCTTTCCCAGCACTATGAAGCCGGTTCCCAGCTCGTTGGTGGTGCCACAGCTTTGGTAGATGGTAGCCGCTCGATGCCCGCTTTTCCACACTTTCAGTCGTGTCCAGCAGATTTCCTGCAGCGCTACGACGTCGAAGTTGCGGGGATGTAATTCATCGTAGATTATCCTGTCGCAACCTGCGAAGCCTAGCGACTTGCAGTTCCATGTTCCAAGCTTCCAATGGTGATCCTTTATTCGTCACCTATGTCGTTGCCGATTGTATCGAGTCGTATTATCTTCTACAGTCAAACCTCCATGAGTCGATATTGAAGGGACCATCGACTAATAGAAATATCGAGATGTGGAATATAAAACCCTTGGAAATCTGTTTAAAGGGACCATCGTAGTAACCCAGAAACAAAATTTTAATATGGAATAATTTGCTTCCATGAGTCGATATCGAGTCATAGAACATCGACTCATGGAGGTTTAACTGTATGTCGTTCGTAATGGTTGTTTTTGAAGGCAGCTTATTGGGCGTCCTGTCTAGGCGAAATAAGCCTGCGCATTGCGCAGATTCGTCGGCAGGAGGAGAGAGTTGGGCGACGGTTCAACACACGCCGACTGGAAGATGCCACGGTGAAATGGTCCTTCGTTGAAGAACTGGAGACGCGTGCTGCAGATATTCCGAAAGCCGCGATAGAGCGATCAAAAACCAGAGAAGCCAAAGTCTTAGCAGTTCAACGATACTCGGCTCTGGAGAAGAAGGTACAACGATCATGTCGACGGGACAAGCGAGCGTGGGCAGACTCTCTGGCCGACGAAGGAGAGAGGGCCGCAGCAACCGGGAACATTCGCCTCCTCTACGATATCTCACAACACTTAAGCGGAGAGAAGATGAATGCAATGATGCCTGTGGAAGACGCGACCCGAGCAGGAGAAATTGGCACAATAATACCTAATTCTGTTATTAATACCATACTCTGTTATGAACTAGCCCTGCATAAGAGGTAAAATATCAAAGGAATAATACCAAAAACTAATATGCACAATACTTAAGCCATAACATACTCAGATATTAAATTGAATTTCAATACCAAATGCATAACCAATTATTATTCTGCATATAAGTTTTTGGTATTATTTTTTGGTATTTTACTTCTTATGCAAGGCCATACCAATTTCTGTTATCGAGGTCGTCGCTCCTGCTCGGGGAAAGATCAGTTATTGACCGACCCAACTGACCAGCTGAAACGCTGGTTCGAGCACTTCGAACAACTTTTTCAAGTGCCAGCCAGGTCACCACTACCTCGGCATGATCTGCCTAGGATCCGACGTATAACAAGCGTCAATACCGAAGCTCCATCACTGCTAGAGATTCAAACAACCATCCAAAGCATGAAATCGAATAAAGCCCCAGGGGTCGATCGCATATCAGCCGAGATGCTCAAAGCTGACCCCATGACATCCGCTCAAATACTGCATCGTTTATTTCGTAATATCTGGGACACCACAACTTTCCCGGTCGACTGGATGCAAGGTATCTTAGTGCAGATGCCCAAAAAGGATGACCTGACTGTATGCGATAACTGGTGAGGCATTATGTTGCTGTGTACCGTTCTCAAAGTTCTATGCAAAGTTATCCTAGCCTGGATTCAATAGAAGTCACTTTACTTGGTATTCATTGACTACGAAAAAGCATTTGAGCGTCTCAATCACGAGAATATCTGATACGCAAGGGGGTTCCTGAGAAAATCATCGGTCTCATCGAGGCACAGTACGAAGCCTTCTCGTGTAGAGTGCTGCACAATGGGGTCTTGTCCGACCCTATCCGGATCGTAGCTGGCGTGAGGCAAGGATGTATTCTATCACCGTAGCTGTTCCTTATCGTAATCGACGAGATTCTGACCGTGAACCAAACCGCGGGCAACTATGGCAGCCTATAACCATGGAGCACCTAAACGACTTCGAATTGGCTGATGACGTTGCACTTCTCGCGCAACGGCGCTCTGATATGCAGAGTAAGCTCAACCACCTTGCCGAGCGCTCCTCTTTGGTAGGTTTAGTCATCAACGGCAACAAAACCAAATCGCTGGATGTAAACACGGTGAGCCCTTCCAGTTTCACACTTACTTACTTATGGATCCTGTACACCTCCGGTGGTGCAAAGGGCCGACTTGAAAAAATCTCCATCCTGAGCGTTGCCCGGCTATCGCTTTAACCTGTTGCCAGGTTAGATTTCGGTCGACTTCTTTTATTTCTTTATTGAGGCTTCGCCGCCATGAGCCTCTGGGTCTGCCTCTGCTGCGAAGTCCCGCTGGGTTCCAGTCTAATGCTTGTTTACAGATTTCATTTCCGCCCCTACGTAGAGTGTGGCCGACCCAGCCCCACTTCCGATCCCGAATTTCTATTGCTATCGACCTCTGGTGACAACGACGATGGAGCTCGTTGTTTGAGATCCAGTTGTGAGGCCACCAGGCCCGAATTATATACCGCAGGCATCTGTTAATGAACACCTGCACTGCCGCTAACCGCAAGTCGAGCACATCTGTATATGGAGGCCCATATACAGATGTGCTCGACTTGCGGTTAGCGGCAGTGCAGCCGTTGAGTGTTCTCCACTGATACACACCATGTTTCGCTAGCGTATAACAGCACAGATTTCACGTTAGAGTTGAAAATTCGTATTTTGGTGCGTTCACTTATCTGCCTGTTTTTCCAGATATTTTTTAAACTCGCAAAGGCAGCCCTTGCTTTCTTTATCCGTGCGCCTATGTCGAACTTGGTACCGCCGTCTGACGCTATTTGGCTACCAAGATATTGGAAACTTTCAACATTCTCCACTGGTTGCCCGAATCTTAATTTCCATGCAAAATTTTTCAGAGGTTCAACGAGAGATTCTTCTTAATTTCCACGAGAATTGTTTGAAAATTCCTCGGAATTCCAACACTTCATCAGGATTGTATAAAGTAATTTAAAAGTTATTACAGAAAATTTCGTTAGAGGTGTCTTCTTGAGATTTTTTCTTGAATTGTTGTAAAAACATGAATTTTTACGAAATTGTAGCAGCAGTACGCTGATGCAAAAGTGTCGGCGGCGAGAGGCCAAAAACTATCTACAGCGGTGGCGTGGCGAGGCGAAAATTTGTTTTTTTGCATCGTATGTTACATTCCAAAATTATTTATGAAAATTAAGACTGAATCTCAACCGATTTTTAGTTTATTTTTTGGATGAAAATAGGTTCTAAAGATGCGATTGATTTATTGATGTGTATTAGAGTGGCCCAGCCTTGTATGGGGAGAAAAGAAAGTTGTCGAATTCCACGGGGCAAGAAAATCAATCTCTGAAAATTTCAGCTCAATCGCTTGTTACATAAGCTGGCGCATTTGATTTTAAATTTGTATGGTGGTTTCAACCAAAATTCATAGGAAAATACACCTCAGTCACTCTTTTGTTTAGGAAATTGATTCGGTATGCCCGATTGAGCTCAGAATTGCAGCAAAGGCAGTTGATATGTTGAAGATCAATTCCACACAACATAATACGATGATTAAATTAACTTCCCCCTTTCCCCCTATATAACCACGTGGTTTCTGGACGGCCCCAAAGTTGAGTGCGTAGTTGAGTTGAAACTATGCATAAAACCGCCATCGGTGTATTCATCACTGGGGTAATTTTGCCTTCGAATGCAACTTATTGAGCCAAAATCAGATAAGGGTACGTAGAAGAGAACTGTGTGATATTTTGAAGACATACGGACATACAATTTACGAATATACTAAAATACTTTCTACTCTACTCAAATGTAGTATGAATGTATGATAACCTTTTCCTCGATGTAACAAACTTCATTCTCAACGAATAGTCAATGAAATGCTAATCTTTCAATGGTAGAACATCATGCAAAGATTAAGCATTGTGGTCACCATACTCAGCAATTCATAAATATAAGCTTTGGCTTTAATCATCTTCACCTTTCGCCAGCTCGATGGAACAGACACATAAACCGGTCACCTATGGCTGACGGAAACAGCGAAATAAAACTTGAAATTGGCAAAATATTTACAGGAAAAATAAAACAAGCACACCGCCCGTGTACTCTCACTTCTGCTGAAAACACTGCATATATGTGTCACTTTCGTATGTATACCATGTCAAAATGTGAGCCACCCAAAAATTGAAACCTCGAATGTCGTTGTATTGTGCAACGTACTTACGTCGTTGCTGCTGCTGCTGCGCATCGCCATCGTCATCAGCGACGTTCTGCATGCCGAGGCCCACGGCCACAGTCGCGAATTCCGCGCGCTCTTTTTTTTTCCAGCCCCATCTCAATCGTCCTGAAATTATTTTTCTTGTGCGTTCGGCTAACTAGCAATGCTCTTGGTGGCTTTGGTGCATTTTCGAGGTTCGAAGTTAATGGGCTAGCCAAGGTACCTCAGGTGAAACGTGATGAACCGTAGCTCGAAATTTTCATTCGAAAACGAAACGCAAATTTTGATGTAAAATGGACTTGAGTTGAAAACATAAAATAAATTTGACGAGATTCACTTAATCGATTTGTTAGTAACAAGTTGTTCTCGACGAGGAATTCTGTCCCTGTGTCTGTGGAAATTGGCCTAATGTAGTAGAAGAATTGCAAAATTTTTTTGAGTGATACAAGCTAATAGCTGCCGCCTTAAAGTAGTTAGGGGGGGGTGGCATCTTTATAGAAGTGAACATGGCTCCCAAAAAACACATCACCTATGATTCCTAATTGTAAGGATGAGTACTAATAGTAGTAACAAATAACTCAAATTAGTCTGCTAATTAATGAATGTTTTGCTATGTTTTTTCCCTATAGATTCCCTATATGTACATATTAGCAGTCGAAATTTAAAATATCATTTGATTGAACAATGAAAACAAGCTATTCGGATTAAAACATTAATTGATTGTAGACCCGCCATAGGATCCGAATTAATGTGCAGGTGCAAGGTGTGAACAAGTACGAACATGAAACTGTTGGCACTTTTAAATTGATAGCCTCACGAATGGTGATTGTCTTTCAGCCATTGAAATGCTAGCAAGCAGGTCTTATCTTTAAGTAAATGTACATACGATAAATGACCCAACGGGGATGTAGCTCAGTGGTAGAGCGTTCGCTTTGCATGTGAAAGGCCCCGGGTTCGATCCCCGGCATCTCCAAACTTTTACTTTTTTAATTCTCTATAAACTTTTCGATTCTACAACATCACATGAAAGCTACGTAATCCCCGAGATAAGAAAAAAAATCAGGAAAACTCGTAAATTTCGCTCACCCACACAGACCTCATCTCATCAATACTCAGCCACTATCGACGGAACGGGGTCTCCTTCAGCCGTTTCAGTCATTACCACCCATCACCGGCCCCCCACCCCCCTTGACCAATCGACCGGCTTGTCTGCCTTTTCTCTGCGATCAATCGACGCTCCATGTGGGTTACAATGTTTTGGTGGTGTGTAAAATGAGCGAGTTAATGTATAGAAAATCCCCCGATCGGTGGTGTGTGGTGCTCCAACCGCCGCGCCGCACCATATACAACACCCCATGCGGTGGCAGAGTTCGTTCCGGTGTCGCGATTATAAACAACCAGAGCCAGCAAAACAAAAAATCCTGCTGCCTGAGCTGGGACTGGCCGACATGGAACCGAGCAAAACGGTTTGCAATATTGTTTGTCTTTCTTGTTCACTGAGGTACGTACCGAAATGCAATATGTTCACGCTGAAAATGATTATTTGGAAACTGAGCCGCCGTAGCTATTGTACAGAAACCAAATTAACTCCCCATAGAGAATTGGAAAATCATTTTACATATATGTATTAAAAAATTGTCAGTAACTGTAGTAGGGTGCAATCAATTAGGGTTAGAGCCGGTACCATCGGACGCAAAAACTCTCCTAGTTCTAGTACAGCGGTTCTCAACCTGGGGTACATGTACCCCTGGGGGTACCTTCCCTGGTCTCTTCAAAAAAATGATGAAAAAATCCTTGATTTTCAATCTTAGCATATACTGCCGCTAACCGCAAGTCAGACTTATCTGGATATGGCGTCCATATACAAATAAGTCTGACATGCGGTTAGCGGCAGCATAGTTCCCGAGCAAAGTCTGAAAACATAATGAGAGCATATAGAAAACATATTTTGATATTGATATCAAATTGAAATCATAATTTGTTTTCAAATATGAATCATCATGACTGATTACATATTTTGATCTCATTTTGCTGTTGATTTCTAAATTGTATGATCTGACATCAAACTGTGTACTTATTTTTTTATCGGAACCAATATCAAAATAATTTCGATTTGCTCTCATCGATAGCAGGAATAGTTTTCGATTTGATGTCATAGTAAGATTTTTCTGCTATAGATTTTGATCTTTTAACCGTTAAAACGACCAAAATGATATCAACCTGAGTAATCAAAATTAGGCGATTTCACAACAACAAAATTAGTTATCGATTTGCTCTCAAGCTTTACTCGGGTTGTGATACAATTGCACATGATGAGCTTGTTGAATAATTCACAATGTCAACTTTTAAAAGGAAATACCGTCCGAAGGGGCTTGTTTTGGTACTTTAAGAGTTCCTTTTAGCATAATATATAACAAAGTGGAGCAAAACGCAAGTTTTCTTCGAAATTAAGGCTTTGTCATCCACAACACATTTTGGCACATAGATGATGTTTGAAATTCTTGAATTAAATATCAATGTCTCTGTTCTAGATTTTGAAAATATACCTTCGGATCGTAACTTGATTCAGAAACAATGTGAAAGTACCGTGAGGTAACGAAATCCGTACTACACCTAAATCCAACCACCTTATGAGATCTCTATATGTGTAAAAAAGGGTGTTTGAAGTAATTAATTGATAATTAATTTATCTTATCATGTTAAAAACTTGACAGTAAACTTTTGGCCATTGCTGTGAAAAGTAGGCTTTGAAATTGAAACACAAATCAAATACAAATCGACACCTAGTAAACGCAAAGTTTCTTGTGTCATATGTTTGCGTGATGACCATAATTGTATCATAAGTGACTGTGCCTAAACTACAAATCGCAATGAATAGAGTAAGATCAGCTCAATATAAATCAAATAGATCCCTTTGCAAGGTGCGTATTGAAAGTCTATTAAAGTGGTGGTCCAGTGAATTGCTCTGCTTTTAAACATTCAGTCTAATAATAGCTGTACGAATTTTGATATTTTGATTTGAAATCAATCCACGAGGAACGGATTTTGATTCAGCAGGTATTGATTTTGTTCATTATTTTAAAATTTTTTCCGTAGTTTTTAATGCGTAAAAATGGACCAAATTCAAAATAGAGACCCTTGTGCGTCTTTATCAACTACGAATGTTCGTCGTATTAAGGAAAACGTTTTACACCGGGGCAAGTTGAAACGATTTTTTCAAAGTTGAAATTGGAAGTGCTGTAAAAAAATCACCCTTTGATATATTTTGAATCCGTTTGCGGTGTTTGCAAGTTCGGGCCAAATATTATACATAAAAAATAAACAACCTTAACAAACTTTTTTATAAACATTTTTTATATTTAAATTATTTTTTTTATTCTACATTAAAATTTTATTTTGATATTGACTCGTGGAATCCAATGATGCCATACTAAAAATATTTTCTCGGTCACTCTGATGTCTTTAGAATAATTTCCCAAGGAACTTCTATTCCACATCTCGAATATGCTTCAGTCAATGGTCCTTTCATAAGCGACTCATAGAGGAATGAATGTAATTTTTAATGCGTAAAAATGGACCAAATTCAAAATAGAGACCTTTGTGTATCTTTATCAACTACGAATGTTCGTCGTATTAAGGAAAACGTTTTACACCGGGGCAAGTTGAAACGTGTTTTCAAAGTTGAAATTGGAAGAGCTGTACAAAAATCACCTTTTGATATATTTTGAATCCGTTTGCGGTATTTGCAATTTCGGGCCAAATATTATACATAAAAAATGAGCAACGTTAACAAACTTTTTTATAAACATTTTTTATATTTAAATTATTTTTTTTATATGCATCGTTTCAACTTGCCCGCGAATCGGGGCAAGTTGAAACACTGCGTTATATTCAGATGTAAGCTAATTTTTCCGTATTAATAACAAAATGTATGTACTCAGTGAGACTCAATAAGCACGAGGTTGTAAAAGGGACTATAATACTGCCAGGATTCGCATAAGAGTCCCATGTAAGTTTTATGATTTTCTTTCAGAAATTAGCTTAAAATTGTCTCTTGTTAAAAAAAACTGATAAAATAGTAGGCTTTGTTCTAGAAATTTGAAAACAAATCCCAGTTTTGTTGTCTCATCTTCATATTTACTCGCATAAAAATCAGATTCCAGATTTTGATAGGTACTCTTTTACTCAAAAAATAAACTTAAGTATGGTTCATTTGATTGTCCCACAACAATAAATACAGATAAAGAATATTATGTCAATTTTTTGGAAAGATACCAATTTTTTTCAATTTATTAGATTTTTTTTGTATTTCTCTATGTAAAACAAGTTTGATAAATTCAACGGCATATTACACAAGTCGACGAAAATGACGTAGGACTCTTATGCGAATAAGGGCAGTGTACAACAAAGTCACAAGCGTATTTTCAGAGACCAAATTCTGGAGAAAGCACTACGCTGAAAATTTATCAATTTGATTCCCTCCTACTGGTGACCACTCGGATTACTATTCAGGATGGTTCATTATTTGGTTCACTTGTATATTGCACAGTTAATTAATTCGGTTGTGGCTTCTTCATAAATTTACATTAATTCCATCCATAATATCTCTCATAAACTCTTCGATTGGAGAAATAGGCAGCTGGGGAAGTGAAATCTGGAGTTAACGAAATGTTTACATACTCTATGTTTTATTTTCTGAGAGTCAGTGCTCAGTAGATTAAGAATCTCAAAACTGCAATTTACACATGACCCCTTTTCATTCTAGTGGAGATTGTAGGAAGGTTGCATTCATGACAGAATGGGAGGAAAACAAACCTAAATTTATCTTCAGAAGTTTGCATGTTTTTACAAATTTATGTTTTCGAATGTATTTACGGACCATGTTGAATTTTGGGAAAATTAAATACTTTTAATTGCGAGGGTGGCGTTTTGAATCGTTGTTTCAATTTGCCCCGCACCACGCATTTCTATTTGCCCCGATGAGTTGAACACGCAGAGCAATATCAAACAATCAAAACACAAAAATTCAAACGGGTCTTTCATCGATTTTTCATAATCATTATGCTTATTCAACATTGAATGATTACCTCCCGTAAAAATTTGATGAAAAAACTCTTTCAAACATCGTTTTGAGACCTGTTTCATTGGCACGTCAAATAGTTGGTTTGGATTTTGCAAAGGGCGAAAAATAAACAATGGCAGGGATTGCTTTTGAAAGCTGCAATCTTTCGGGAATGGCAGTCAGAAGATGCGTTTAGGCGAGTAGTTTGTGGAAAAAAATTATCAGAACATTTGGTCATTTCCTTTCTGAATTACAGCTTCTGTTTCAACTTACCCCGCATTTCAACTTGCCCCGGTGTACCTTACATGTTTACAGTTCATCACGTAAAACCGGTGTTGTATGAAATACAACATTAAGAGCCGTTAAAATAAATGTCAATAAAAACGTGGAACGTTTGGGTTTTCCGTCTTTGTGTGTTCCACTTTCACATATTAGAATCAAAGCTTGGCGAAAAACCAAATTTTCTCAGAAATGAAACCCAATGCCCAATTAATTTTAGAAATTTAAATTGTGTCCGAAACGATTACTGAAGATTCCATTTTTTCCTATATTTAACTTATGTTTGGTTTTTGCTTTTTTTTTTAATTTTCGAACAGTTCAAATATATTTTTGGATTAATGTTAAGTAAAAATTTGCGAATAACCATTATGGATCGTAAGATTCCTGGTGCGTTTGCGTGTAGGTAAAAAATTACGCCACAATTCCAGCTATAGTTTGAATTTGCAGAAAAAAAAATCTTAAGGGATACCTCAAGCAATGACAAAGTCTCAAGGGGTACCACTCATCAAAAAGGTTAATAACCGCTGTTCTAGTACATACATATTCTCACTGGCGGAGTTAAGCTGGGGCACGATAGGGCCATTATTTGAAATTTTATTATGTACATATGCCAAAATTGATCTGAAAAAAAGCTTGAGCTTTGAGCTTGATTGACTGCCCGTAGTTGCTACTCCATTATGACCAGATCAGCTGTTCTTGCACAGAGAACCAACAGATGTTTTGCTTGGGACTAGCACTCATCTTCAATGTACAAGTACTGGTGATCTCATTTGTTAGGTCATACTGGCGCCTGCCACGTCAGAATGCAAGTCAATGTAGGGAAGGAGGAGGAAATGATGATGTAATCACTAGTCCAGTGCAAGCCGAATATACCTCTGCACTTGCCACGAGATCGTACGCAATTTATTGGAATTTTGGGTAAGGTTCAAGAGGCAGAGGTTTTTCTTGGTTAACGAGCTGCCAATGTTTAAAATAGATCAGCGGTTCTCAACCTTTTCCTTGAGAGGTATCCCTTGAAGCTTTTATATTCATTGAGGTTTCCACTATTTTTTTCGCTGTAAATGATAATAAGCATAACGCATAAGTATAAAAACGGACCTGAAAACCGATAACACTTCAATAAGCTGTTTGAAACTTTCACTGTTCCGCGAAGCTTTCCAATTCAAATTAAGTTATTACACACCTTGAGGACTTTTAGAAGCATCCGATCCTCTTAATGTGTGTCAAGTCCTTTGAAAGTAGGCTTCCGCGGAACTTGAAAGGAGGCATTCGCGATTCTTGAAAAGCTGCTTCCGTGCTTCTGGGAAGGATGCTTCCGCGGTTCTTGAAATTATGCTTCCGAGTCTCTTGAAAGGTCACTTCGGAGCTCTTACGAGGCTCTCTAAAGGAAGCCTCTTGAAATGAGACTTCCGTGTCTCTTGAAAGAAGGCTTTCGAGTCTCATGAAAGGACACTTCGGAGCCACTTGAAAAGAGGCTTACGAGCTGCTTGAAAGGAGGCTTCCGAGCCTCTTGGAAGGAGGCTTTCGAGCCTCTTGGAAGGAGGCTTTCGAGCCTCTTGGAAGGAGGCTTCCAAGCCTCTTAAAAGCAGGATTCCGAGCTTCTTGAAAAGACACTTCGCAGCCTCTTGTCCGGAAGCTTACAAGCTGCTTGGAAGTAGGCTTCCGAGTCTCTTGAAGGGCACTTCGGAGCCTCTCGAAAGGAGCCTTACGAGCCTCTTGAAAGCAGGTTTCCGAGCCTCTTGAAAGGAGGCTTCCGAGCCTCTTGAAAGGAGGCTTCCGAGCCTCTTGAAAGGAGGCTTCCGAGCCTCTTGAAAGGAGGCTTCTAGGCCTCTTGAAAGGAGGCTTCCGAGCCTCTTGAAAGGAGGCTTCCGAGCCTCTTGAAAGGAGGCTTCCGCGCCTCTTGAAAGGAGGCTTCTGAGCCTCTTGAAAGGAGGGTTCTGAGCCTCTTGAAAGGAGGCTTCTGAGCCTCTTGAAAGGAGGCTTCTGAGCCTCTTGAAGGAGGCTTGGAGCCTCTTGAAAGGAGGCTTCTGAGCCTCTTGAAAGGAGGCTTCTGAGCCTCTTGAAAGGAGGCTTCCAGGCCTCTTGAAAGGAGGCTCTGAGCCTCTTGAAAGGAGGCTTCCAGGCCTCTTGAAAGGAGGCCTGAGCCTCTTGAAAGGAGGCTTGAGCCTCTTGAAAGGAGGCCTGAGCCTCTTGAAAGGAGGCTTGAGGCCTCTTGAAAGGAGGCTCTGAGCCTCTTGAAAGGAGGCTTTGAGCCTCTTGAAAGGAGGCTCTCGAGCCTCTTGAAAGGAGGCTTCCTGAGCCTCTTGAAAGGAGGCTTCTGAGCCTCTTGAAAGGAGGCTTGGAGCCTCTTGAAAGGAGGCTTCCTGAGCCTCTTGAAAGGAGGCTCTGAGCCTCTTGAAAGGAGGCCTGAGCCTCTTGAAAGGAGGCCTGAGCCTCTTGAAAGGAGGCTCTGAGCCTCTTGAAAGGAGGCTCTGAGCCTCTTGAAAGGAGGCCTATGAGTCTCTTGAAAGGAAGATTCAGAGACTCTTGAAAGGAGGCTCTGAGCCTCTTGAAAGGAGGCTTCTGAGGCCTCTAGAACGGAGGCTCTGAGCCTTTTGAAAGGAGGATTCTGAGGCCTCTTGAAAGGAGGCTTCCGAGCCTCTTGAAAGGAGGCTTCTGAGCCTCTTGAAAGGAGGCTTCTGAGCCTCTTGAAAGGAGGCTTCCAGGCCTCTTGAAAGGAGGCTTCTGAGCCTCTTGAAAGGAGGCTTGAGCCTCTTGAAAGGAGGCTTCTGAGCCTCTTGAAAGGAGGCTTGAGCCTCTTGAAAGGAGGCTTGAGCCTCTTGAAAGGAGGCTTCTGAGCCTCTTGAAAGGAGGCTTCTGAGCCTCTTGAAAGGAGACTTTGAGCCTCTTGAAAGGAGGCTTGAGCCTCTTGAAAGGAGGCTTGGAGCCTCTTGAAAGGAGGCTTGAGCCTCTTGAAAGGAGGCTTCCTGAGCCTCTTGAAAGGAGGTCTGACCCTCTTGAAAGGAGGCTTCTGAGCCTCTTGAAAGGAGGCTTGGAGCCTCTTGAAAGGAGGCTTCCAGGCCTCTTGAAAGGAGGCTTCCTGAGCCTCTTGAAAGGAGGCTTCTGAGCCTCTTGAAAGGAGGCTTCCTGAGCCTCTTGAAAGGAGGCTTCGAGCCTCTTGAAAGGACGTTTCCGAGCCTCTTGACATGAGACTTTCGAGCCTCTTTAAAGGATGCTTCTGAGCCTCTTGAAAGGAGATTTTCGAGCCTCTTTAAAGGACGTTTCCGAGCCTCTTGACAGGCAGTGTTGGTAGAATCATACTCAAATCTCAATCATCGAGGCTTCATGCACTTCATGCATTGAGTTTCTTGGACAGAATTGTATCGCTTCGCTCACTCGCCGAAAAATATATTTCATTCACATATTTAGTAGCCATTGTTTTAAGGACAGGCCTCTCGGACTCCAATACAAAAAGCACTCGCGTTTTCAAGGGCACCCCGTTCAAGTGAGGTGCCCTTGAAAACGCGAGGGCTTTTTGTTTTGGATTCCGGGAGGCTTGTCCTTAAGCGAAAAAAGTTAATTCAATGCATTCAACAAAGAAGAACACGTAAAAATCATGCAATGATGCAAATTGCGATTTGAATCATGAGCGATTCTGATGGAATTTGACTCATGCGTGATTTGAATTTAACCACAAATGGCAGGAGGCCTTTTGACAGGAGGTTTCCGAACCTCTTGAAAGGAGGGCCTCTTGGAAAAAGGTTTCTGTTCCTCTCAATAGGAATCTTACGAGCTGCTTAGAAGAGGGCTTTCAAGCCTCTTGTAACGAAGCTACTAAGCTTTTCGAAAAAAGCCTTTATACTGCCGTAATCTGGAGAAGTGACGTAACAGCCATTTTACAACATGCATGTTTTCAATTTTTCTGTTAAAGAGCTCGATGAGTAGTACTCGTTAACACCATTTTTGGAAAATGGCGTATACGTCACTTTTTCAGATTACGGCAGTATACCTCTCAAATTAAGGCTTCCGAACCCTTAGATTCTAGATTTAAGTGAATTAAGGGTTTCCCCTTTTAAAAGTTTGTCCCACAGTTTTTCATACTCTGTGCTGGTAGTGTACATAATTCAACAGGCTTTGATATATCAATCATCATGCATATTATAAACAATATAAAGTTTTAAAATTTTGAAATTATCAAAACCTTATTAATATTAAGCTTGTTAAGCTTTTATTGGAATTGTAATACATCCCCCATTACGCATTTTTGCCCGAGGTACGCCCTGGGGACATCGAAAATTGAGAACCGCTGCCTAGACCTTGGGAGATTCCTTTTGATTTTTTTTTTTAAATCTCTTCAATCAATCAAATTCCTTCGGAAATTTAATTTGGAAATTCTTTCAAGAAATTCCTTCAGAAAATTTGGAAGGAATTTTATATGGTTTTACTAAAGGAATTTCTGTAGAAGTTCTTGATTTAACCTTGTGTAGTCATACACTTTCGGAAAAATCAAAAATTGGCATGTATCAGAAGAAATATCTCTATCTGATCACATGCACATATTATTTGAATATGAGGCTGGAAATCAAATCATAGAAACCAAAAGAGATCCCAGGAAAACTAACTGGGAATATTATATCTCAAACTTGGCTAGTGAGGCGGAAAACTTAAGCACCTCATTAAATACTAGTCATGGACTTGAAAAAAGTTCTAAGCAACTTTCTTGCTTGATACTGAAAGCTTTTCAAGTCAGCTGCGCTGCTAAGAAACGTTCTTCAAATAGAGACGTATCTTGGTGGAATACCAATTTACAAAAGATGCGGAAAAAAACCCGGAAACTCTTTAACCGGGCTAAACGTACACAACAGTGGGAACAATACAAAGAATCCCTCACTGCTTACAATAGAGAAATTCGAAGATCTAAAAGGATAAATTGGAGGCACACTTGTGAAAACATTGAAAGTACTCCAGTAGCTGCTAGATTGCAGAAAGTCCTTGCTAAAGATCACACAAATGGTCTTGGGACTATTAAAAAAGATGACGGGTCTTTTACCAAGACAACTTATGAAACATTAGAAGTAATGATGCAAACACACTTCCCGTGTTCTATCATCAATTCACATGAGGACCAGAATGCATCTGTTACGCAAACTGGTGTTAATGAAGCCAGGCAAGATATTCAACAAACGAATAAAGTCACTGGGATGAATTGCACCAGGAGCAATGCTGGCATTCTGGCCAATGAAATATTCACTGAACAGAAAGTTGAATGGGCGATTGATTCACTTGAACCCTTCAAATCTCCAGGTAGGGATGGAATTTTTCCTGTACTACTACAGAAGGGAAAAGCAATCTTAACACCCGTTCTGACTAAGATGTTCCAATCGAGCTTAATATTAGGCTATATTCCGACTGCATGGCGGGGAGTGCGTTTCACATTTATCCCAAAAGCTAATAAGAAGGATAAATCATACCCAAAATCCTTCAGACCAATTAGCTGATCGTCCATTATACTAAAAATAATGGAAAAACTAATAGATGAGCACATAAAATAATTTTATTTAACGAATACTCCTCTGAGCAAAAATCAGTTTGCATATCAGGAGGGTAAATCTTCAGTAACAGCGCTTCACAAGTTAGTTACAAAGTTGGAATGATCTTTTGCAGCAAAAGAAATTTCACTTGCAGCGTTCCTCGACACTGAAGGAGCATTCGATAACACATCTCACAGTTCAATGAAGAATGCTATGTTGAAACGATGAGAAGCACGCCGAACACAGCACTAGACGCTTTGCTTTGCAGAGAAGAGTGCTTTGAAGATCAAAAGAGATTCAAACCTCTTCGAAGGTGACCTAACAGGACATCTTAGTATTCTAAACAAAATAAGTATCAACTCACTGATCACAAACAACGATGATTAGATGAGAAGAAGATACAACTTTTATCGATTTTTTGATGTAATTAATCTTGAGCGCAAGGATGTTATCGATCATTTAGTAATCTGCCTTCGATCATTTAGTAGTTTGTCAATAACTCATTCCAGAGGCTAAATTTCAAAATGTGTTGTATGGTGGACTTTTAGTGCGAAGGTTTTTCTACAACTCTCCTGAACAGGTCGATGTTCGAATTCTACTGCTAAAGGAGTTACGGTGCTAGTTGCTATACTTATACTAAATGATAACAAAATATGCAATCATTTAGTCTAAGTTACTGCTACTAGCGCTATAGCTCCGTTATTAGTGAAATTCAAACAACGAACTGTTAGGCAGAGTTGTAGATAAACCTTCGCACTAGAAGTCCACCATACAACACATTTTGAAATTTAGCCTCTGGAATAAGTTATTGAAAATCTACTACATGATCGAAGGCAGATTCCTAAATGATCGATAACATCCTTGCTTAAGCGAAGCACATGGACAAATGGTGGACCAAATCTTCGTTCAGGATCGATTGTGTTTTACACCGATGGTTCAAAGCTGAACAATCAAGTTTGAGCAGGCGTGACTGGCCCAGGGACGAATATTTCGATTCCCATGGGAAAGTGGCCAACTGTTTTCGAAGCTGAAGTTCAGGCTATTCTTGAATGCTCTAATTTATGCATACGTCGAAATTACAGGCATTCAAATATTTGCATAAGGGGTCGTACACATATTACGTAAGCATTTTTTTTGGGTTTTTCAACACCCCCCTCCCCCCTGTAAGATTTTTTCATACAAATGATTTTTTATTTATATGGTGCGTAAGAAAACGCCAGACCCCCCCTCGCCCCATTAGTGCTTACGTAATATATGTACGAACCCTAATGTCTGATAGTCAAGCAGCATTGAATGCTCTGAAATCAGCTAGATGCACATCTAAACTCGTTTGGGAATGTGTTCAGTCACTCCAAACCTTGGGTATTCGTAACAATGTGAACCTGTATTGGGTTCCTGGTCATTGTGGCATTGAAGGCAATGTACAAACTGATATGCTGGCAAGACTTGGTTCATCTCGACAATTCATAGGTCCAGAACCTTTTTGTGGTGTATCTGCGTGTTCTCTTAGAATGGAACTCAAATCTTGGGAACATTAAAAAATAGAGGACATTTGGAAGAACACCTTGATTGCGAGGCAGTCCAAACGTTTCATCACACCAAACGTATTTATCACTCGCAAAATTTTAGATCTTTCAAAAAAAGATCTTAACACATATACAGGTCTTGTAACAGGCCATTGCCCGAGCCGTTATCACTTGAAGCTGTTAGGAAAACTTCAAGATGATGTATGTCGCTTCTGCGGTATACATGTGGAAGACTCGGAACATCTGTCCGGCAATTTTTAGAAAAAGATTACAGTTCTTCAACAGGGGGCTGATAGAACCCTCTGAAGTTTGGAGAACAAGTCCCAATTTGGTCGTACGATTCATCAGAACCATAATACCGTATTGGGAAGACGCTGGTAGTCAAGGTGATGCAATTGCTCTACATAGCAATGATGCGTCAACTTGATGAAGCTATATGAAATGGGGCATATATCACAATAGATCTAACAAATGGTGGCAGTGAATAAAATACCCAACAAGGGAAAAAAAGGAATATCTGGAGAAATTCACAAAGGCATTTCAGGCGGTTTTGCAATAGAATCCCAGGAAAAATGTTGAAAGGGACTACTGGGGACTAAAAATATTTTTGAAGGCTTAACTGAAGAGATTTGTGAAGAAATTTCTGGAAGAATTTCCAAATGAAGGAAGGAATTCCCGTAGAACATCGTGAATAGATTTTCAAAAAAAAAATCTAATTGAAAATTTCCTTTCATTGGAAATAATTTCTAATGTAAGTTTAAAACAATTCGAATTTCATATAAATTTCTAAATTTCTAGAGGAATTCCTTTGGAAATTACTTTAAAAACTCTTGCAAGAATTTCTTCAGGAACATCTGAAAGAATTCCTTCCAGAATTCGTCCAGAAACTTCTCCGGGAATTCTATCAAAAATTCTACATTTCTGAAAATTCGGATATTTTCAGAATTCCTTTGGAATTTACTTCGCGGGTTGCTTCGGAAATCTTTCTTTCTTAAGGATTTTTTTCAAAAATTCCAAAACAACAATTTTTCTAAAATTTCTTTTAGAAGGTTTCCTTTAAGAATTCCTGTAGAATACTTTCAGAAATTCTTCCAGGTATTCCATCAGAAATTCCTCTGATTCCTCCGGTATTTTCTTCTGGAATTTCCGAACGAATTCCTAAAGGATTATCCGTATCACGGCATACAAAAACAAGACACTATCGACACGTACGCGAACATCATTTTTCACTGTAAACAATTGACGTCACTGCTATCGCTGCTAGGAGGAGGAGGAGGAGGAGGGGGAGGAAGAGGAGGAGGAGGAGGAGGAGGCGGAGGAGGAGGAGGCGGAGGAGGAGGAGGAGGAGGAGGAGGAGGAGGAAGGAAACCCCTTCAAAGCGATGTTGAATAGCGTTAGCGTTAGCGTTAGCGTTAGCGTTTCCGTTGTTACGGTATACTTCGTAGATTGGACACTAGTGATACTCATGTTTCTTATGGAATCCTTATCCAGATTGCTATCGGAAATCAAGGTGGGGAGTTACTCTTGATTCCAATCTAAGATAAAAATGGCATAAGCATGAGGATTACTACTCCCGGCCACGCCCATCTTTACCGTAACTAGGGATAGGAAAGGAAATGTTGATGTAGAACTTACTTAACGAGAGGCCCCCGACTTGGCGACGCCCTCATAAGTTCTACGGAGTTGGTGGTTTGGTAGGGTAAGGTAGGTCATGGAGGTTTGCCTCAAGCTGGCAATTCGACCCACAGACTATGTTGTTTACCTGTTTTTATTTAAACTCTTGCCAGCCGGCTGTCGAAAGAGTATGCTAACATCAATTTTATTTACAGTTTATTCTTTAAATAATTTACAGACGATTTCTTAACCTCAATCTATCAACAAATATCCGTTGAACAAATCTAAATTTACCAAATTTGTACTTTCTGCTCAGTGAGCAAAACGATTCTTCTAGGTTCATCGAATACAAAAATCAAACCATGCCTTTTAAAGATAATTATACTAAACATTTTACAAAGTTTTATTTCAAGTATTTTCGCGATTTCTGATATAAAATTCAATAGCAAACAATCAAACAAAATTAAAATATTCTAGCTAAATTTTACTATTTTGGTCGAGCATGGGTCAGCCGCCTGACACCCGCGTTGAAAAATATGTTCCATGCTTGTCCCCCACATAAAATAATAACGTGTGCTAATCACTAATGATACTAAAAGATTTAAATGAAATTAGGCATTGTTCCAGCTTATCATTTTAGCATTTATCATTTTAGCGATGTTGAATAGCAGACACGAAATACTACCACATTGTCGTAACCCTCTCCGCGCTTCGAAGGAACTGAAGAATGCCTCGACATGACACGACACCATACATCCACTCCTGCGGCAGTATCTCATCCTTCCAAACCATTACCCAGCGCTGCGCTGTATCCAGTGTCTCACCCCCGTGTTTAAACAGCTCTCCTGGTAGTTGGTCAACTTCAGGGGCTTTGTTGTTTTTCAGCCGGATAATCTCCTCCTGGATTTCCTGGATATCCGGAGCCGGAACAGGTATGTCCTGCGCGCGTGCTCCAAAGTTCGCCACTATGCCGCCATGGAAATATATCATGTATATATCATGTAGCGGAAAGCCTGCATCTTTCTCCTAGTGATGTTGGTTTGCGTGAACGAGCCATCATTAGACTCTGAATCTTCAAAACAAGATAATGTTTACGTTTGGCTTTTAAGCCCTAATCATATGTTATAGGAGATATCATAGGAGATCGTCTTTCACCTTTTGCCAGAAAAATGTATCCATTGAAAAGAGACATCATGTTTTCCATTATCTTAAACCAACTCCGTGAACTCAAAGAAGAAATCATTTCCTCTCTTGCCTTATACCGAGCAAATATTTGAATTGAATGAAAGAATCATAGTTTTCCTTGCCTTATGTCGGACAGATGCAACCGTTAAAAAAAGAAATTTAATCTGCCCGAGCTTTAGAAAAGGCAAATTCGCGTTTTGAAAGGAGGAAACGTATCCTCTCTTGACCAGACAAATGCGTGCTTTCAACATGATAATTATATCGCCTCTAACAACAACATCATGCTTTCGTTCCGAAATCGGTGATTACACAACTATTATGCCATGGTGACTAGCTCTAGATAACTGATTAGGAAAATCGGAAAATATTCGTTCTTTTTTCACTAAATTTGTGTTCATTTTCTGATTTGATTCGCAATATTTTTTACATGGCAAGTGCTTGCCCACATGGCCTTTCAGCTTTGATTATTTGTGTTTTACTTATTTGATGGAAGAATTCAAAAAGTGGATGTAATTTGACATATTTGCCTTTTGGAGGCATATATTAGTTTCTTAAAATTATTCGGTTGCATTCGTCTTTCGTGAATTTTTTTTCGCTGCTGGAGTCATTTGCATGATTTATGGTCAACTTTATAGAGATGTAAAAAAAACACAAAGGGTCAAAATGGCTATCATTCAAGATATAATATTTTCATTTACCCATATGACATAAAAGCGAAGATACTGATATTTCAGAGATACTGATTTTTTTATGAAATAATAATTTCCCTTTGAGACACTGTGAAAATGTTCACGATATGGAGACGCATTATGCATTTGTGAATTGAAGCATCAACTTCTTGTAACTATTTTTGGACACATCTGAATCTACTTTTATGTTGGGAAGTGCGTGTTTGTTAGCATGTTAGCATGTCGACTACCGCAGTCAGGAAATCATTTCTATTTAAATCACACGCGCGACGTAATTCTATCCCTGATTTTGGAATGCAAACATGTGTTTGAATATGAATGCTCAAAAATAAGAAAAAAAAGTTTCCGTTAACAAAGAGTTTGACGGCAATCTAATTAAACCGTTTTTTTTTCTCAAATATTATGACGTATTACACTGTTTAGTAAGTACCAAAGAAGGACACATCCACGTCATACGTGTATTGATCTGTTCAGCTTTCGTTGCGTTGGGTTTATGTTGTTATGTTTTGCTTGGCGAGTTTTGCTTTGCTTTCCATATCGCCATGTTTTGGAAACATGCAGAGGAATAATGGGAATGGCATACGGAGACTCATCGCCCGTTCTGCAATTATGTTGCCCTTCTCTTTTTTTTCCTGGTCCATTCACGCACACTGGGGGGGTCTTCTGATTTCGAAGTGACCCGTGCATTGGTTTGACATTGGAATTTGAATGGTACAGCGCACACAATTTTATTGTATACCTTTAAATAAGCATTCGAACGTAAACGCGTATTAATTGGATGGTTATAAAACTGCCCAACAGATGAATTAAGTTTTTATGGACCTAAATGAAAACGCTTTACAATAATTCTTTCTTCCAACACTTGATTAAAAGCAGAAAATATATCGGATAGTCACGTGCACCGAAAATAGTTTTGATAACGAAGAGTATCGCCATGTACCGCATTAGACAGGTCTTCTGGTAGTTCTGAATGCAATTTTGATGAACCAATAGATGTAATAAACTACAAAGGAAGCTGTCGTCAATGGTGGAACATCTCTTGCTTTGCTGGCAATAATAGGCTAGGACCTGGATGAATGTAAAATCCATACGTTTCAAAAGTTATGTCCGGGAGTGAGAACAAAAAGAAAATCGCAGCAGATTCTCTCTAGTTTATTACATTTATTGGTAAACTGAAAGTTGGTTTGTAATTTTTAACTAGGTATATAAACCCCCTTGCAACATATAACTTAAACCAACCTAAATCAGCAAAACTATTCTTAAATGTTTTACTTTTGTTTTCTATACTTGATATTCGTGATGATATTTGTGGCCAAATTTAAACAAACTCTTTGCCTAAATTCATTATTGGCATGTTTTATTGGAATAAACAATAAATGTCACAGTAGATTTACGGAATCAACCATTTTAACAATATTTATTGACATGCAAAGCAAAACCTCTTAAATTTCCACCCTCCCAACAAAGGTATGTCTGTATGCGTCATGGTCACGTTAGCCCGAGCAAACTGATGCACTCTTTTGCCCTTGATTTTTGCGATATGCTACAAAACACGTACACGTAGCAAGCCATGCTTCCCCACTGTTTCCCGCCTTCGCCTCTATTGATTACCCACACCGGGCCATCACGCGCGTGCAGAGTCGAACGTCCCAGACACGGTTGACCTTTCCATCGTCCGTAATCGCGATTCGAGGCAATTTTTCTGGATACCCAAACCACATCTTTTTGCGTAGCTCTGCCTCCCCGCGTTCGTCCATTTCTATCGAGAAGCTACGTCGGCCGGTAATTACCGACACCGCGCGCTATTGCGTTTCTGACCTTCCATTGTCGGTTCTAGCATTTTCCATCCCGAACATTTCATGATTACTTCCAACTGGGCGGGGAAGGCATTTTTCACTAATGTACAACAATAACACACCTGCGATTTTGCTGTAGCGGGCCGGTAACTGTGGCGAGGGAAGCGATTGAGAGTGCGTGATACAGAGAAAACCGCACGGAACTCGAGCTTTTCTACGCACAATTTCTACGGAGACGCACACGAACCGACATCAACTCAGATCGACGGTCGAATCGTTAATGATGACGCAAAGAGAAAATCCGCCGGCCGGCCATCCCAGCCAGGCAGGCCTCGCCATCAAGATACAGACCGACCGTCGTTGTATGGATATTGGATAGCGCTTCGATAGGTGTGCGAAGAGTGAGAAAAACAGGCTCCCCTTCTCCATAAAGCCACCAGGACCAGGGTGGATGGGTGGCAGAACTGTTGGGGAAGAACGATGCATGCAACTCGTAGCGGGAGAGTAGGAGAACTGTGAACGCATGCCACTCAGTTGCCAAATGCACTTTAAAAGTGCATCTTTGAGAGTGAGTTCCCGTGGAGATGTTTGCTCCTGCAACGCAGTAAGCGCGCGTCAAATTTTCAAGGGCGCTCTTCTTCGTGTGTTTTGCATTGCTTCGGAAGTTTGGGTGTTGTCTACCGGTAAGAAATAACTTCAATGTGTTAGTTGATAATAGAGTTGGAAATCCTACTGCTTTCCATGCAGTTCTATTGCGAATGTAGAGTGATATTAGAACTTTGACTAGCCTATTGCATTAGACCTTACAATTTTACAAGTTTTTCTTACAATACCAGTATAAAAAGCATTCATTTTTGTATGACAATTTAGCAAATTTCAAATGTGACAATTTTTGACGTGGGTCTAAGTCTATCTTTTCTATATTGAGGTACACTTCACGATTGAGAAAAATGAACAAAAACGTCACAAAAATATGATGGACTTTAATCATTAATAAGTTTTTCAATAGATTTTCAATTTTCTGAGACCAGTTGATCAAGGAGCCGGTAAGGGGTTGTACACTAATTACGTAAGCACTTATGGGGGGAGAGGGGGGTCGGTCATTTTCTAACGCTCCATATGAATAAAAATTAATTTGTATGGGAAGAATCTTACATGGGGGGAAGGGGGGTTGAAAAAAATTAGAAAAAATGCTTACGTAATTAGTGTACGGCCCCTAAGATGCGCGGCTACAAAGCAAGACCATGATTAGGGTTGGTGGGATCGATTCCCGGTCCGGTCTAGGAAATTTTCGGTTTGAAAAATTTGTCGACTTCCCCGGGCATTAGAATGGGGCGTCATGGTCATTTTCTCAAATCAATGGTTTTTCGAAACCATTGTGGGTCCTGAACAACTATGCAGAAACTGGGACCGATTGGTTGCTTCCACGCTTTCCGCATCGCGTTTGAAGTTTATATGGAATTTAGTATGGGAGAACGTATATTTTTGCATTTCTACTACTAGAGGTTTCAGTTCATCGTAAACCAAGTGGCACATTGCGTTAAAGTATAATCCAAAGGATGCCGAAAAACTTTGCTGAAGAAGGCACGTTGCTGGGACGTTCACGAGAAAAGTTATAACGCTTCGAACTTAAAGTGTTCAAACCATATGCAAAAAATCGTTTATTCTGCCAGCACTGCCGAACTACGTAGAACAATAATTTAACTGAGTGTTATTTCAAAATAGTTGATCTTATAGGGCTTCAGAGCTAATGGGAGCTATCCGGAGTTATTTCACAATGAAAAAAATCCGACAAGAAAGAAGATGGGTTATGCCCTTTGATAACCATAGGTTGTCCGGTAGTGCTGGCAGAAACATTGATTTCTTGCATATGGTTTACCCAATCAATTTTCGAAACGTAATAACATTTTTTGTGGACCTTCCAGCTACGTACCTTCTTCGGCAAAGTCTTTCGGCATCTTCCAGACTATATGGTAACGTATTGAGTCACGTGATTGATGGTAAATTGAAGCCGCTAAGAGCAAAAATGTAAAAAAGCACGTTTTCCCATACTAATCTCCATGTAAATTTAAAACGCGATGCGGCATGCGAGGTTGCTACCAATCGAGCCCATATTTTGCACAGTTGATTGGGGTCCCAAAACGATTCAGAAAAACCTTGATCTCACTTGGTCGGACGAAATTTGCGTTTTTCCATACAACTGCGCCCCACTCTACTGGGCATAGAAGTATCATCGTGTTAGCCTCATGATATACGAATGCATAAATTGAAACGTGGCTTAGAAACCTCGCAGAAACTGTGGAAGTGCTGATTGCACACTAAACAGCGAGGCGGCAATGTCCCCGTGGGGGATGTTATGCCAATAAGAAGAAGTATAAGAAATATACGACCAAGGAAGAGTCAACGCTTCATACCCGGCGTACTCGTTTTTCACGCGGTTTTTTGACGTAGGATAACGTCCTTCGGGAAGATAGGGGGGGTCATTCTGCAGATTCCAATTTTAGACCGTCACGAAAAGTGATCAGGAAGTATGAGCTAATAACTCAGCCGTCTTGCAACTGATTTAGGAGATTTAGATATCAATCGACTGACGAACTCTTTAAGATTTTGCCCAACTATTGAAACAATAGATTAAAGGCACTTAACTATTGAAAAATTGAATCTCGCCTACACGCAAAAAAAAGCGTTCCCGAATTCGTGAACCAGCAAAAATACACCGTGATTTAATTCATGGATTTGGGAACACCAGTCAGGTTTTCCAGAAAACGTGACTGAATTCCCGAATCCGTGACTGTTGTGCCCGAGAAAATACACCGTGAACTCGTTAGTTCACTAATTCAAGAACGCTTTTTTTGCATGTAGCACTGTTAAAAATCGGCAAATCGTGCAACTTACGGGATGGGCTCTAATCCTCAGTTCAATTAAGATTTCACGGAGAGCGGATACGAGGGCCGCACATTAGAGTAGAGTGGGGTAAGAGTACGCACTTAGTTTTCAATCGATCATGTGGCCCTTATGAAGCAAGCTTCTGCATATCAAATCAGTGTCGATGATTCATATGCTCTTCCTTTATGGTACCCAGTGGAAAAAATATTGAATATATTGAGATTCGTTTTAGCAGAACCCTTATTGCATGACAAGTGAAAAACGCACTTTTACCCCACCGGTGGGTTAAGAGTACGCATTTATCCAATCATGTGCTTTAAGCATATATTAACACAAATAAGAGTTATGAACATTTAAGTAAGTAAGTAAAATGAACATATATTAGGGAATGTTTAAGATTATGTAACTTTTAAAGGGGGAGGGGGTCCTAGAAATGTGAACTTTCATACGAAAAACCATTGTTTTTTTATATACAATAAAAAAAAACTAAAGAGGTAAAAATATACCAGGTTTCACGTGGCGTAAACAAAAGAAATTTTCCTTAAAGAAAGTCCGCCAATCACGTAACGTAAAATTTGTCTATTTCAGCCCCTCTCCCCCCTATCTTACACTTTTTGTATGAATCCTCTAAGCATTATATGGATCGTCATACATCTCGCAACCCCTTCCAACTAAACGTTGCGTAATTTATGGATGTTTCTTTGGATTGAATGAAATTATCATTTAGATGAAATTGTGTTTTCGTACTATGTTTAGGTGTACAACAAGTCATAATAAAATTTCATTATTTCGCTTTAGTACAGTACTTTGTTCGCTAAGTCCTTTCCAACGCCAAATTACTTCAACTTGTCCCTTAAACTTGTGATAATTTTGATTCCTGTCCCTTTTTTCTTAGTTGTGGATCTTTACGCTTTGGAAGAAGTCTTATTTCGGCCGGAGATACGGGTTCGACATCAGAACTTGAAGATTCACATGCGTACTCTTGCCCCACCAGTTCCTGCGTACTTTTACCCCACGGTCCCAAAATGTATTCAAGTAATGGTTTTGACTTCTTGGAAAACCAACCGGATTGGTGTTCTGCACCATAAAGTACTCTATACAATAGGTTATCGAAATGGTATAATGTTCACCTGATTGAACGTACACTCAAAAAAATAGACACGCTACTATAAAGTGTTTTGCACTTTGATTTGTCCTACTGGTCAGGCATGTGGAACTCGAGTGCAAAACACTTTCAGTAACTCACCATGCCACCTATTAGTTTCAACAGCAAAACACTTTCGGCACAAGTGTTTTACACTTGAGAAAAAATGTTTTCCACATTGTATTCTGAATGGCATAGCATTGAAATCAAGATGAATTATTCTTGATTTGCAACAGAAAAAGCTTTGAAAGCGAATGTTATTTCTGTTGGATTGCCATGTATTATATAATTTAAATTTATATTTCTAAATAAAATATAAAAATCGTAGTTGATAAATAATTTCATTGCATTTTTATTGCTTACTATATATACACATCAGATCTTGCCCAAAATGTTCTATTTTAAATCTAACTTTTGTTGCAGCACCGCTCCCTACCGTTTGCATGTTCTCCAACATTTCTCTAAGTTTGAGATTTCGAGCTCTGTAAAGAAACAGAAAAAGTATATAATGTATGATGATCGCCTATTTAAGTTAGATATATTTACCTGTATGCCAAGCTATTTGTTTCTCTGCAGCCAGGTCAATAATGATTTTAGAACCTATTTTTTATAAGTATTCTATTCCTGCAAATGAAGAAAATGATAGCAAAATATTGATAAGCATCCATAACAATTCCTCATGGATTAAAAGTTTTTAATTCTACTTACTTCTTGATAGATTTTTTTTTCTATTAGAAACGTGGAGAACGCCTGGAAATGCCTTTGAAGCTCTTGCAACTGCCGTAACACACACTCAATATTTTTCAAAGCGGAACACATTTTAATAAAGTGTAAAGTCCTTCAGATTCTACGGATTTTACTTTGATAGACTGTTTCGTAATTCACTTTGCTGCCAAAAACAAAACTGTCGAATAGAAAGTGTTTTACACTTCGAAGTCACTGTTACTGACCAGTAGGGTCAAAACCAAGTGTATTCCACTTTGATAAAATAACCAACACACTTGATGTTGATGGGCCCTCCTTAGCCGTGCGGTAAGACGCGCGGCTACAAAGCAAGACCATGCTGAGGGTGGCTGGGTTCGATTCCCGGTGCCGGTCTAGGCAATTTTCGGATTGGAAATTATCTCGACTTCCCTGGGCAAAAAAGTATCATCGTGCTAGCCTCATGATATACGAATGCAAAAATGGTAACCTGGCTTAGAAACCTCGCAGTTAATAACGGTGGAAGTGCTTAATGAACATTAAGCTGCGAGGCGGCTTTGTCCCAGTGTGGGGATGTAATGCCAATAAGAAGAAGAAGAAGAAGAACTTGATGTTGGAGAGTGACTCGAAACTGAGTTCTCAAGTGTTTAGCTCTTGAACTCAAAGGGTGAAAAAGTTCAATTTGGAGAGATATACATTTGGAATCCAATAGTGGACCTACTTTGACATTCAAGTGCAAGGATTCTTGGATCGAGCGTTCCGATTATTTTCAGTGTATATATGGTAATGAAATACAGGTTGCGGAAACACAATTATTTTTAGCAAAATGACCAAAAAATTATCTAATTCCATATCTCTCTTGTTATTGATTCAAATCGTTCACAATTACACATGATAAGAGTTGGCCAGAATAGCTGTCAAACTGATGCAGTGCTGCTAGTTTATCTTTTTTTATTACTTCAAAAAATAGAAAACGTACTCTTACTCCACGCGCACTCTTGCCCCACTCTACTCTACTGGTGCAACGATGACGCCAGAAGAAAGAGGAGTCGCAGCAGAAAACAAATCATCAAGAGGCCGTCGCCAACAGCAGCAGTACTTCGGAAAATTCCACGCAATGTTCGGACCATCGTTTGGTTGTTGTTAGTGGTGCATCGTGAAAAGAAAATCTGTTCTTTTCAAGATCAAAACTTCATGAGAAGAAAGGGTTGATTGCAAAAATAGCGTCGGTTGCGGTCCTGGGACATCAGTGGCTGTACTGAAAATGTATTCTAAATGGTGGCGACTTAGCGGAAAATCATCGAGTGACTGTCGGGCAGCAGCAGCAGTCGAGTAAAATTTTCAAGCTATGTTTTGCTATGAGTATTTGGAAAGCCGCATTGTGAATTGAAAAACGGTTCTTTTCAAATCCTCCAATTTACACGAGAGAAGCTAAAGCCGAAAAAGGCGACGGCAGTTGTAGGTAGCTGAAAAAAATTATTCGTATGGATGACGCCTTACATAATCGAGTGGCTTAAGTTGGCGTCAGTAGCAGTGAAGTAGACTTTTTTTTTGTTGGGGCGTAGAACCACTGCGTCCATTGAGTTGAACTTTTGTGGTAGAAGTAGACTTAATTTTCTTTCAAAATTCTGATGTTCATAGTGGACTAACTTATTTGGAAAAATCATTTTCCATTTTTTTGTAAAGTAGTAATTTTTAAAGACAGGAACACCGTCTTCGACCAGAGGCCGTACAGACTGAACACTTAACACCTAGCATGAGACAACGGACAGGACACTCAACACCCAGTGGACCAGTGGAGAATTTTTCGATAATGAAAAGTTTCCTCCTTACCGGGGCGAGAATCGAACCCACACTCCATAGCACATGCGTCTAGACTCTAGACGATTGACGTCGCTAACATTTGGAAATATAATATGATTTTCCGATTATATGTCGATATTTTCATTCCAATATATCGGTGATATCGATACTTTGATTCGATTATCGTATCGAATTAAATACCAATATTTTGAAGTATCCGAACGTCCCTAGTCCTAGATGACTCAATTTATCATCTGCAAGCTTATGGGGCACTTCGTCAAAAGCCTTGGAAAAATCAATATAGATGGCGTCGACCTGATTCAGATTCTCCAGTTTGTCGATAATCGACAGCGATTGGACAGCGTTGACCGTTTTGCCTTTCTCGTACAACAAAGTTGTACCGAAAGGCTATCATTTCACTCCAAAATCGAACTTTTTATAGAAGTCTCGAAGACCCATGATGTTATATACCAATCGACTCAGCTCGTCGAGCTGAACAAATGTCTGTCTGTCCGTGTGTATGTGTGTGTGTGTGCACACGAAAACCGAAAAACATTAGCCACTTTTTCATGTAGTAATTCTTAACCGATTTTCTCGCAACAAGTTGCATTCGACGGGGGACAAACTCTAGTTGATCACTATTGAATTTGATAACGATCGACCATTGCGTTTAAAAGTTATTAAGAAAATGGTATCGAACTATGTAAGCGCCATATAAGGTTGGTGTCTTGGCTAAATTCGAGAAAGGCAGTGTCACCACTCGGTGAATTAAGTTGGGTTTTTGGGTCTGGGAATACTTTTTCAGTCAACGGACGGTCGAAGATTGCAGTGACTGGCATAGTTAGTGTTACGGCAATCGATCGGGTCCGGGACCTTTTGATATATCGACAGAGCTGAGAGCCTCGAGAATATCGGCGTTTTCGAAGGTAATCGGAAGAAGACGAAGATTGTACGATGGAAGGCTGTCAATGTATTGCTGTTGAACAATGTGAGGCTCGGTGTCATGTACGGAGTGAAAGAAATCAGCGAAAAGATTTGCAGCCTCTATCGGTGTGCAGGAGATCTGCGAGCGATACGTCAAGTTAGCGGGAACCGTGCACAGTGGCGGGCCCTCATACAAATTTCGGACAAAATCTGAGATTGCGTTCAAAACTTCACCACAAAGTAATTTTGAAACATTGAATTCATTTTGAGGTTAAAATGGTTATCCGACATACTTTATGTTATCCAAGGGTTTCCGCAAGCCCAGGCCCTAGGATCTAGAACAAATACAGCGTCCTCATTCTAACATTGCACCAGTCAATTTCCCGCGCAGCTATGCGCAATTCACCACACTAACCACCGGAAAGTAGACAAAAAACAGATTTTAATACAGAATACAAGATCTTTTCGAATCTTTTCCAAAAAAGTTTGGCCAAATTTCATTTTCCCATACATATTTGTTCGGGAGACACCAAGGTTGATTGAAACGATGAGAAGAACGTCGTACTTTGGAAGAAACATTTTCCCGGATGATTTATTCGATGTTGTTGTAGAAGACGGTAACGGGGTTGTTTTACTAAGCATTATTCAGTAACTGATTCCAGTCTATAGAAGCTTCTGTGCTGCTACACCGCCATCGTCAAGATCTTCAACTCACACGGATACACGCATTATGCACGAGCATTACTCGATCCCACTTCACAGCTAAGCTTTGTTACGGAAAATCTCGTACAGAAACTCCAGTTACACCGCTATTCTGACCGCCAAGAGATCGGTGGCGTAGGCAACTCCCTCGTCTTTTCGTACCACGCTGTCCCTATTCGAATGGGTTTGCGTTGCTCGGATTTCGTCACTGATGTACAATGTCACGTTCTGTAGAAAATCATACGTGAATTGCCAGCCAGGTGCATCGACACGTCAGCTTGGAACATCCCATCGAACCTTGCTTTAGCTGACCCTCAGTTCCACAAGCCTGGACCCATCGATCTCCTCATCGGTATGGAAATGTACTATGACCTGCTTCTCGAAGAATTCTTGAATCTCGGACCAGAAAAACCTGTTCTGCAAAACATTGTGCTTGGATGGGTAGCCTCCGGTAGGGCAGGTTCCAACCAAACAACTTTGCACACTCCGAAACTTGATCATGTATCCAGTGATGAATCTCTCGACGCCCCGCTTGCTAACTTTTGGGAAATTGAATCTTGCCGAAAAAAAACCGTACCTTTTAGAACATTTCTCCAGTAACGTCTCTCGTGATGAATCAGGTCGCTTCGTAGTCACTCTTCCCAAACGTTCGTCGATGCTAAACCTATTGGGAAGTTTGAAGGAGATCGCTACTGGAAGATTCCTCGCTCTCGAACATCGCCTGCAAGCCAACCCCAAACTGATGGGAGCATACTCGGATTTAATCGATGAACACCATCAATTGAACCATATGCGAGAAGTTATCGATGAAGAAATTTCTTTTAGTTATATTTTGTACTACATATCTCCCGCACCACGGCGTGTAGAAGGCAGACAGTACAACCACGAAACTTCGAGTAGTCTTCGACGCTTCGTGTTCTACTGATAGTGGGATCTCGCTGAATCAGGTACTGATGGTAGGCCCAGTCATTCAAGATGACCTGTTAGCAATCATTATGCGGGTTCGGATGCATCGCTTCGTTATTATTGTTGACATCGAGAAAATGTTTCGGAAAATTCGAGTCCACTCTGCTGATTATCCACTACAGCGGATTCTCTGGCGTAGCTCGCCGGACCAGCCTCTTCGTACCTTTGAGCTGACAACGTCACCGTTGTCACGGCACAGCCTCTGCCCCATATTTGGCAACCAAGTGCCTCCAGCAGTTGTCCAAGGATGGGTCGGAAGAATTTCCCCTCGCTGCGTTCACTTTAGCAAAGAATGTTTACATGGACCTGTGTCGATGATGTGGACGAAGGTGTAGAACTCTGCCCATTTGGGAACAGAGTATCGAAACACGTACTCCACCGGTTGCCATTGGAACCCTTGATTGGAGCGAAAGACGAGGCCAGCAAAATTTAGTTCGTTCATCGCGGAGGTCTGCTGGTATATGGGCGGTAATTGCTGAAGAATTTGATGTCCATTTACGCAAGCTCTTGCCGGCCGACTGGCAATTGCTGCTGGCAGAGTAAATGGACATATGGTAAATATATGCACATATGGTAAATGGACATATAGTAAATGGCGTAAATGGACATCAAATTCTCCAGCAATTACCGCCCATATACCAGCAGACCTCCGCGATGAACGAACTACATTTTGCTGGACTCGTCTTCCGCTCCAATCAAGGGCTCCAATGGCAACCGGTGGACGACGTGTTTCGATACTCTGTTCCCAAATGGTCACATGAAGGACCAATTTCTCGTCGAATCGTTCTATCGGATACGGCTCGTCCCTACGATTCTCTCGGTTTATCGGCCCGGTTGTGATACTCGATAAACTTTTCGTTCAGGCTCTCTGGCGAATTATTATGAACTGGGACGATCCGTTAGACGAAGCCGGACGACATCACTGGTTGGAGTTCCGTAACAGCTACCCATCAAAGCTCGGCGATTAGCATTCCTAGATGGGCGATGCCTGCTTCAGTTCTCGTGTCCACTGAAGTGCATGGTTTCTGCGATGCCTCGGAGAAGGCATATGGAGCCTGCATCTATATACGCACAGTTTCGACAGACGGGATGATCGCCGTTCGATTGCTGGCTGCCAAATCTAAGGTGGCCCCTCTCGGAGATTCCAAAAGGCAGAATCGGATCTGTTTACCACATCTTGAGAATTCTCTTGAGCCTTTTGTACAACAAAGTCAAGGCCATTTTTTGGTGTTGAAAACCCTGCGGATATCATTTCTCACGGCATGTATCCATCTCAGCTTCAAGAAAGCACATCCTGGTGAAATGGCCCACCATGGCTTAGTTAACCGTTGCGGTTTTGGCCGCCTCTAACTCCACAAACCTCATTCGACTTGCCACACGAGCTACTTGAAGAGAGAACAGTATCACTGCCGGTACAGGTGTACCAACCAAGCGAAATCTTCTCGATTCGATCGTCAGGTTTTCTACAAACGTTGGAGCTCATTGAAGCTTCCAACAACCTTGTTCTACTATTTCAAAAGGAAATTTTCGCTAAAGATATCGCTGCAGTAGCTACACACGGTCAAGTGGAATCAAACTCGAAACTACGGAACCTCGCCCCGATTCTCGTTGATGGGATTCTACGACTTCAAGGCCGCCAGGAAACATTCGATTATTATTCCAGCTCGACAACCTCTAACGATTTCTATAGTTTCGTACTACCATCTAAAAAACCTGCACGCTGGACCTCAACTTCTTGCCGCATGCGTCCGGGGAAAAAATTGGCCTCTTCGTCTTCGGGATTTGGCGCGAAGTGTTGTGCACTCCTGCGTAAGCTGATTTCGCTGCCGTCCTCGTAATTTCGATTAGCTGATGGGGGACTTGCCTCTAGAAAGAGTAACCCCGACGTTGCCGTTCTTTAACACAGGACTAGATCTCTGTGGACCGATCTAGTACCGCAAGATTAAGAAGGCACCTCCAATAAAATGTTTCGCAGCCATTTTTATCTGCCTTGTCACCAAAGCAGTACATATGGAGCTGGTCTATGACCTCTCCACTTCGGCGTTCAAGGCAGCGCAGCATCGGTTCATTGCTCGAAGAGTGTGATAACGCTACAAACTTCCGAGGAGTAGCAAGGGAATTAACCGAATTGGTTCGACTATGCGTTCGATTTGGGAATCTCGGGCTCAATCAGTAACCGCTAAGTTGCGAAGGCCGACGGAGGTCTTTCGTAACTTAGTTGTTTAAAAGCACCAGTCTAGCGTACTGAGGGTCGTGGGTTCGAGTCCCATCGAAGGAAATGGTTACCTTATCGTGGTAGGAAGGAAAAATAGTTTTAAAAGCAAAGGTAAATACTTCGATTCAAAATACAATTTACAAAATACAATGATTCTCTCTCGCAGGTGAGTTTTTCACAATGAATAATTTAAAAGTGTGATCGCGTTAGGGAGTTGATCAGCATGAAGGCCTTTTCCGAAAGGCTCAGTAGCTTCGTTGCAAGCGATTAGAACGCTTCCTTCCAAGCAGCTCGTAAGCTTCTTTTTGAGAGGCTTCTAAGCCTTCTTTCAAGAGGCTCGGAAGCCTCCAAAGGTCCTCAAAGTCTTATAGGAAGCTTGATATATAAAATTAGTATGAATTGCAAATTTTCACAGAATAATGAAGATATCAGCCAGATTTTGGAGAGCCATATATTCCGTTAGTTTTGAGGTCCGTTTTTCATATATCTTATCAGTTATCACTTACTTATTTTGATTTACAGCGAAAAAATAGGGGTACCTAAATTAATGTAAAATTTCGAAGGGGTACCTCTCAAGAAAAAGGTTGAGAATCGCTCATATACAGAAGACAATCAAGAGGGGACAATAACGAAACACTGCAAGAAAGGTCACGAGAAGAAAAAAAAATCATTTGTAGATACTTGTCCTCCTAAGGAAAACATAATTTGTCCAACTGCATACAACACAACACTGTATTTGGTTCTCTATCAATCACCCTTTTCATGGTCAGCAATTTCACGCTTCATGCTCCAGGAACTGGAGCCAGCGACGATAATCATCTATCTGGGCGCCAGATGCGAGGCCCGTCAGTGGTAGTAAGTCGAGAACAATTCCAAGAATCAAGAGAAGACGTACAACATGACAATTGCGTGCGAACATGGTTGACTGGCACGCACGCACAACTAAGCAGGTACTGAGTCCATTGACCACCCTTCCACCAGAACTAACGAATGGAAATGTGATACTCTACGAAACGTCGAAAAAGCAACCCATCTTAACCTTTGGCCAATTTCGTAGATCTATTTATTCGCATTAAAAATTTGTTTAGTTTTATGCTTACAAAATGCAAAATATGTTTTTGTGTGTATGTGTAAATAAAAAAGAAAACCTGCCACGGAACACCTTCTTCGAAGTCAATAACTGCGTCTCATAATGCTATTACATAATAAACGTGAGAAAATCAACAATATTGTACAAGAGAGACAGAGAATGCGTGGCCGATAAAGAGATATTAGTAATAGGTTTATACCTTGGCCGGTTTTATTCTATCTAACGATAACGATGTTCTTTGTCAACCTTATCGCCAATTGGCAGCAAGCCGTAAGGACCACTTGCAAGCACGCATCTACCTAGGTGTATAAATATGATTGGCTTCGTATCAGTGCTTGAAGTACGTATCCAGCTGCCTAATTGTGGCTATTAAACAGATTTTTTTGATACAAAGAGAGATTATAATGCAACCGATTCCTATCTTTCGAAGAAAATACGTTTACAATCAATTCAAAGTAATAGCCCAGTCAACACAACATCGTATATGATGCAACATAAGATGCTAAAGTGGAGGCGATATACGTACATATTGTGTGAGGAAGCACCTATATGGCCTCCACCTTAGCATCTTATGTGACATCATATACGATCTTTTGTTGACTGGGAGGTACCCATTTCCATTTTTCATTGTATGATACACCATCGAAAATGAATTTCGCTTCAAACAAATGCCGGTTATATTCAAGGAATAAAACAGCCTGTTAGTGTTTGTGTTATCTTACGGAAAATTTGTGTCTTATACTTACTATTCGAATGAATTGAAGAAAAATACATTCGATCCAGCATTCAATGATGCATTTCGGGACAAAGAAACTCACCATGCTGTCCGTAAGGAAAATAAACCTATAGATTTGATTCGATCATCACAAGCTCAAGTGAATGCTCGGATATGCAATATTAGGTATAACCATTTTCTTGTCTGCTAACCATGATGATACATTGGATAAAGTGACACATTGTGCATTTTTGGTTCGTCATCGATGGCATTGACGGCAATTCTTGGTTTTGGAAAAAGGGATAGACACTCAGACGATACTAAGCACATAATCAGAATTATAATAGGACATATCAAAGACAAATTATTCATATTTAAGAAGCTTTGAATTATGAGTACAAAACTAACTATTACGAATGACATCTGAATTTTGCGAGATTTGTAAAATAGTAATCATTCACTATCAAATCCAACAGAATTCTTTGTACTCCCTAACGAAGCAGGTAATTAAAAATAAACTTAACGATCAAATAGCAGATTTAGAAGAATGTGCCAAAGCGTAGTAGCTCTATTAATTACGAAAAAAGGTGTCGAAGGTACTTTCAGGGCCATCTTACAATTTGATTTGTGAGAAAAAATAAATTCAATTTGGAACATGACAAAAATATTTATATAAATAATAACCGTTTCCTTCCCATGCATGGTACCCAAAAAGTAGCGCATTGTAGTTATAGCAAAAACGAGAATCCAACATTACTCCTAAGCCCCAAACTCTGACAACAACATATTAAATTAATTGTTCAGCTCAAACAGGCTTTCTGAAACAATGTGTAGACAATTTGTACTTCATAATGGAATACATTGATACGATTATCATTTCTTATCTCAAGCAAAAGTTGCATATCATCGGTATATATTAATACTTTTAGTTATTCTCATAATGAAAGAAATATATTTGACACATTCAATAAAAAGAAGTCTTATTTAGTCTTAGCTTAGGGGTACACCAGAAGTTACATGAATTTGCAATAAAATAATCAATAAATAAAATAATGTATTGTCAGGCAGCTAAATAGGTTTAAAGCTATTTCAAGACACTTCGTACAAATAATAATTTATGTAATTTAAAAAGTAATGTTGGTTTACCAATTTGTCGTAGAGTTGGGTGGTTTTTGTTTCGAGTTAGGTGTTTGGCCCAATTATAAGGCGAGGTAAAAAATATTCGTGATATTTTTCTGCGCATGGAGAACTCAATAGACAAATTTTGGCGGGTAAAATTGTTGGCAGCTCGAACTTACTTGAAGTAGCTCGGACTAAAGTTTCTGATAGTAAAGTTACGCAAAGAGGATCTGTTAACGCTAATTCTGAGCGATGCTCATGTTATTATTTTAGCAAATAAGGCCGATACAAATATTTAAAAACTATTTTGTCTCTCCCCCCTCGGATTTTTTTAGCCAAAAAGTAATATTTTGAGGGGGCAACAAAATAAAATTCGGATAATTTGGAGGATTTTCAAAACATTCTTTAACAAATCCGAGGGGTTTTTATATTTTTTCTTGATTTTAATTTTTTCGGCGGCTTTCATTTTGTTTTTATTTTGATTTGATAACCGTCATGTATCAAAAAAGCTGACTACTCTGAGCTGCTAGGATTGGGGAAACCGGGTAACATTGGGTAGACACCTTTGCGTGATATGTTAAGGTGTAAAATCTACCATGATCACATTGTCAGCTACAGGCAAATCCTGACCCAACGAATATCTTCCCCAATATCCAACTCCGTAGTACTTACGAGGTTGTCGCGGAGTCGGGGGCCTATCATTAAGTAAGTACTACATCAACACTTCCTTCCCCTCCCAAGTTCCGGTGAAGATGGGCATGGCCAGGACCAGGAGTAGTAATCCTCATGCTTGTGTGATTTTTGTCCTAGATTGAAGTCAAGGACCACAACCACCTTTATTTCTGATAGCCTAATCTGAATGGTGATTTCAAAAGAAAAACTTGGGTATCACTAGTGTCCTAGTATGTAATTGAGAGAGGCGACACTGTCAGAATTGGAACAAAATTCATCTTTCATTCCCATATTACAAAATCGTGTTCCAAACGAGCAGAAGACAAATTCGGCACATGTCGCCACTCTTAATTACATACACTCTAACAGTAACTATAATTCAATACCATATTTTCAAAACGACTTATCTGCTTTTGTAAACAAAGATTCAAATTGGTTTGCGTGGGAGTACTCTAAGATTCGACAAATCGTTGTTTAAATCTTTGCTTTTTTTACTAGGAGTAATGCTAATGCACTGACCCAGCACACGCGTAGTAGTTGCCAATCTACCACATGGCAGTGTACTGGAGTGTGGGACTCTCACTCACTAAACCCTCCTTGGGCTCCAACCCTAATTTCCCTCCGGGACAGCTTTCCAGCATTACTTCTGGAGGATAGGCTGTACTTAATGTACACATTCACACAGGCACTCACACCATTTGAGACTTACTTGGATGCTCACTCTAACACTCCACTGCCATGCCTCGAGGATTCTAGCGGTAGCTGCCTGGGCCTACAGATACTACGCTAAGACACCCCTACCTCAGAATTAGAGTGGCCCAGCCTTGTATGGGGAAAACAAGTTGTCGAATTCTACGGGGCACCTTCCAGGATTGTGCCTTTGGGTAAAAAAAATCAATCTCTGGCAATTTCAGCTCAATCGCTTGTCGCATGAGCTGGCGCATTTGATTTGAAGTTTGTATGGTGGTTTCAGTCAAAATGCATAGGGCAATACACATCCGTCACACTTTCGTTCAGGAAATTGGTTGAATCTTTGTTTACAAGTTTTAAAAATTTTGTATTGACCCATGTAGTGTGGGGATGAGATCACCCGACCCACTAAAACCAAAACCCTTTCGTCAGTCCGTATCCTCCGGCCCCCAGTTAAGCAATACATCAAGGGAGGACTATTGAGAACGCTCACGCCTATGCTAACGCACTCGACGTTATAACGTAACATCGACGGTAACCTCACCACCCGTCGATTGCATGCTATGATAGTGACCTATCGGTCTGTATCATAAACTCGCCTAGGAAACGAGCACCCCGACAACAAACACCACGCGTGAACCGCAATGACCTCTATATCTACATACGGGGACCTCTACATACGCAGCCCACCCGCGACGTTTTTGTGTTTGGGGTGAGCATGGTGTTCACTGCAACACAGTAGTCACTACTGCAGCTGCTGGTTTTGTTCAAGACGCCGCCAGCGCTGTAGTTTCGACATAATCTGTTGAGACGCTGTGTTCACCGCATTCCATATAACCTCTTCCCGACACATCCTCTCAACGAGGTTGTTCGGAGTTGTATCCATGCCGCTGACAAGCAGCTGACATGGCGTTCAACATCGAATCGCTGGCATGCACACATCACAAGCTCTGCCGATTCTACCTCACCTACACATTCCGGGCACTCCGCAGAATTTGCGAACCCGAACCTATGCAGGAACTTTTTAAAGCAGCCATGTTTAGACAACACCTGTGATACTGTGATAGGTGGAAGTTGACCAGACCATGCTTCCTACTTATCCAATTCGATACCTCCGGAATCAGTCTGTAGGTCCAACGGCTTTTGACTGCAGTGTCCCATGCTCTTTGCCATTTTAGCAAAGAAACTGCTCTCTTGACACGTCGCACTTGCACTGAGTCCCTGTCGTTGAAGCACTCCACATCTTCCTCCAGAAGTATGTCTTTCGGTACCATCCCAGCAATGACGCACACTGCCTCATAAGATATGGTGCGGAATGCGCTTGCAACCCGCAGACACATCAACCGGTGTACCCTGATTGATGTCTTAACATTGCACCCGGCCTCTAGTGCGTTAGACCAAGCTGGTACGCCATATCGGATAACAGACAATGCTACACCCGCTATAAGCCTACACACCTGACTTTGCACCGCCGATCCGTTGGACATCATTCGCGATAAAGATTTGATTGCCAATGAAGCATAATCGAAGTGGCTCGTAAAATTGAGCTTATCGCCGATCATCAAACCCAGATGGTTTAATGACCTCACGGAGTTAGCTGTGCAGGTCCCTACCTTTATCCTCGCTTGCTGCAATCCATGGTGGTTATGCACCACAACCACATCAGTCTTGTAATGTGCTAACGCCAACCTCCTTGAGTTGAGCCATTCTTCGACTCTGCTAATCGCGTACCAAGCTTTAAATTCAACTTCGTCGAGAGTGTCGCCTGTGGCCTCTAGCATTACATCATCCGCAAAGCCTTCTATTTTCACACCAGCCGGGAAATAATACGCCACCAGCACACTCCGTATAGTCCGTTAATCTATTCAGGATCACCCTCTCTAACAACTTACCAGTTGTGTCGAGTAGGCAAATTGGTATGTATGCCGAAGGCTCTCCCGAGGATTTGCCAGGATTAGGCAACAGCACCAACTTCTGCCGTTTCCAACGATCTGGAAAGTTTCCTTCGTCCAGACAACGTTGCAGGCAGCTCCTGAACATATCCGAGACTTGAACATAGACCCTAATCTATGATCACTCTACACCGGTTAGGCTATACAATGAATCCGAGATGTCTCATGGTCAACTTGTCATTGAGGGAGTCAACCGTCTCATTCAGAGAATTTTGTAGAAACCTAATGTCCGGTTACAAGGATTCATATTGACAAACGGAAGGCTGACTGCGGAGGTCCAGTAGTTTACCTATGAGGACTATACTGCCGTCGGACGCATAAATGTCACATGTTACAAACGAGAAAAATGAGAAAACGCATTTGAAGTTTCAAAATGCATTCAAGCTATTATCGTTAAATTTCGCTTTTTTATTGGCTATAACGCAATAAACTATAGAAGAATATTTATATTTGATGGGCCGGACTCAAACATTTCCAAAAACAACTATTTTTTCCACGTTTTGTCAAATAAAACTCGAATGTGACACTTATGCCGCAAAATTCACTAGCTAGGCGAAAAATGTACGCATATTTGTCACACCTTGAACTGAGAGATAGTTGTTGTTAATTTGTTTTTACATTTCGCGAGCGACGATTGTATTTCTTTGGTGTGATTTTTCGCTGTCGGTAGAAGTGGAACCGGAAATGGAATATTTAAACCAATACGGACAATCCAGTGGCGCGAAATCGGAAGAGGACTTCCTCGGGTTCGATTTTAAAAATTGGTACATGTGATTGTTTTCCGTTTGCGGAGCTGGCAAACGTTCTATTACCGGTCCCAGAGGTTGACCAACCGGTTCTTAACGGCAGTGGCGTATTTTCTTTGCTCGGGACACAAGGACATGTACTACATCTTCAACGACCAAAGGAATCACGACTGTCTTATCGAGATGATGGTGATGGCTACCAGGTGAAGCAGTTTTTTCTGTGGATTTCCAAAAAGTAAGTTCTCAACAATTTATAAGTTATGAACTTATTTTCTAGGACATACGGCTTCCACGGTTGGATTGCTTCAAGAGCATTATATTCTCGTAAAGGCTGCTGGTCTTTAATGAGAGCTTTGCGCCTGTTGGCCCCTACATACGAGCATTCCCATTGTCAGCGTGCATTTGGTCAGAGTCAGGTAATGGTCGCACAGCCAACGAAATCCTTTGCTATTTTTTCAAAGTTATTATGAAGTGCGCTGACTTGAAGATAATTATCTTTTGGTTGGATAATTGTTGTTCGCAAAAAAAGAACTGGAATTTATTCCATCACATTACCCTACTGATAAACAGTAATGAAATTCAGGTCAAGCGCATACTGTTGAAGAACTTTGAATCGGGACATACGTTAATGGCCGCTGACTCTTTCCATGCAACGTTTGATTCCAAAATGCGCCATGAACGTGTAGTCAATAGTTGACAATGCAAAGAACAATGTTGACGTACTTGATATGCAGGCAACTGAATTCTTCAAAGCTCACCGTTTTGCAGTATACGATAAACCACCGCATACCTCGCCTTTACGTGGACTTCATGCGAAAAGGGTTTTTGAAAAAAGCAGTTATGAACTTGGATACGCAAACAACATCAACAGTAAAGACCTTAAATACTGCAAGTTGTTGTTTGTTCCAAGCAGCAATTTAAGTTGGTTGTAAAGGATTCGTCCTCTTTTGATACAAACGTACGTTGGCAAAATGCTCCTTAAGGAATTGAAGAAGAAAAGAAAACTTCTCTAATGAAAGTGGTTCAACTTGTTGTTACCGAAGAGGAACCATCGTTTTTCATTGATCTTCCGACAAAGCTAGAAGCTTCTGATTAATCTTTGTACTTGTTTCATACTTTGAATAAATTTGTAAACATGTCACAATAATTAATAGTTTTACAAAAAATGGGTTTACTAAAGGGTTCCTCTTTATCACTTTTTTACGGGCCTTGAATATTTGTTGTTACAGTTTCATATCGCCTTCTCCCAAGAAGCCGTTCACGTTATACTTGGAGAGGTTTTAGTCAATATAATACCTCCCCTCTTTTTTATGAACAACCAAGGGCCAAGTACTGCTGCTTAAGATCCAGGAAGCACAATGGACAGTGTCTCGGGTGCAGAGGTTCCGGTATTTTTAGCAGAAAAAATGGTTCCGCCGTCGATTCAAGTTGCCAAACTCACTCCGCCGCCGAGGCGTGTGTCCCCTCCTCCGCCCTGTAAGGAATTTTCCTCTGAATCTGAACCTGATGTCAGCATTGATGACGATGACTCGAATATTTTTCCTCTTAAAACAACAACAGGCTTCGTTGAGGCCATGCCCGGTAAAACCATAACACTAACTTTGGCTCCAATCTACTGTTTCACCTAAACTGCATACAGAAGTTAATTGAGCCACACCGTAATCTCCTTTAAGTATCCAATCCTTACTTTGCTGTAGTAACAGCTATCCTAGAGCGCAAGGGATTAAGCCTGCGTTATTTCTACTCAGTCGATTACTCAAAATCCACCTACAAGATAGATTAAGGGGTCAATTATAAGTTGCTCATACAATAAAAACATTAACACAAGTCGTGAAAAAAAAGTTAAAAGGAGAAAATATAGAATAAATACGACAGCCTTCAGTGGGCTGGTCATAAAGTGCGAATGTTGAAAGAAAGAATTGCGAAAACAATATTCAACAGAGAACCTAATAGAGGGCACTGTAGCCAACCAGGTAGCTAGGCAGGTTGTTACTGGTTAAGCAGAATCTTATCAAAGTCATCTCTTGTGCTAAAGAAACTATGATTGCTGTTATGCTGTCCAAACCACTACAAAAGAGGAAGTTGGCCATTCACCGAACGAATTCCGGAGTGAAATCTGGACCACTCGAGAAGGAGTGTTGGCTGAACGAGAGATCCAAGTAAAATAAATGCTCTGCAACACTGGTATGGTTACAAAATAAATACTCGATTGCCAAGATTTTCACCTAGCCTAGAGAAAAGCTGAGAAAAATGCTTCTTGATTCTATAACATTTTACATAAAACCAGTATGAACAATTCCCCCGAAAACCATTCCCCAGAATTCATCATATTCTATAATTTGGTTCCTATACGTAGAAACCATTTCTAATTAGGAAAGAAGATTGTGTTTCTATGATTCAATAGTAGCTTATTTGGCACCGACCGGCATATAAACGGTCGCTTCGCTCTGATTGGTAACTATAAGCAAACCTCCCTGAAAAAAAATAGAATCTAAAAAAAGGACACCAAACGCATGAAATCTAAGGATGTTATCGATCATTTAGTAAATCGCGTTCGATCATTTAGTAGTTTGTCAATAACTTATTCCAGAAACTGAATTTCAAAATGTGTTGTATGGTGGACTTCAAGTGCGAAGGTTTTTCTACAACTCTGCCTAATGGTTCGCTGTTAGAATTCAACTATTAACGGAGTTGTAGCGCTAGTTGCAGTAACTTAAACTAAATGATTGGAATTTGGTTATCATTTAGTCTAAGTTACTTTAACTATAGCTATAACTTCGTTACTAGTGGAATTCAAACAACGAACCATAAGGCAATGTTGCAGAAAATCCTTCACACTAGAAGTCCAACATACAACACATTATGAATCTCAGTTTTTGGAATGAGTTATTGACAAACTACTAAATGATCGAACGCGAATTACTAAATGATCGATAACATCCTTGAATCTAATTAAAACCAGTGGACAGAAATTAGCCTATATGAGCAATTTAAAATCTGCGTTCTTTGTTATCCCAATGCACTAATGTATCACTTTTTCCTTTTATCAGTATTAGTCCATCCATACGGCTGCTCCTATTATGGTTTATTATTTCCAGGATTTTCGAAGATTGGTTCCATTTTAGAAAAGTCAGTTATTTTCAATTCTTTATCTCGTTTTGCACAGACAGTTACCGTTCTTTTCCAGGTGTATGTTGGATCAAAAATGATCCTAAAAGCACTAACAAGTTCGAACTGTTGAAAACAGTTCCAGACTAATCCACAATTAAAAACGAACGTTGCCTAAATTACCGTTTTAACAATTCTACATTTCGATTCTCACTATTCTGCCAGCTAACCCTAAAAACGTTCTCTTACAATTATCCTATCCTTATCCCTATCGACGCGCATCGCGGAAATATTATGTTTGTAAACCTAGTATATAGATTTATGTTTGATTTATTTTTCTGTGGTATGCCTGCTATTGAATCCTATTGGTGGAAATATGGTGTGTCTTTTGTGTTTTGGTTTCCGCTTTTATTATTTTTGTGACGACGAATTCGTTAGTTCATACATGCGTTATTAACCTTACCTCTCTGCATATTTTTTTTCTATTCATTCCTAGGTTAGCAGGTCGCCTTCGTTGTCAACGTGCGCATTGAGTTCGCCGTTAAACTGCAACAAGCAGCCGATAGCACCGAAATAGCCTTCGTGTTCCAAAAATAAGGCCTTGAGCATCCCCTTTGACCAATAGTCCATGGCGTATGCGAGCAACTTCATCGAAATGGGATTCACTCGCAGGAAATTTCCAACGAAAACCACCTGCAAGATTTAAATAATACAACTGGTAACTACGTAGTTGCTTCAAGTAAGGTACAGTATGCGTACCCTATCGATTTTCTCATTACTGGCGCACATCCTGGCGATCGAACCGATATTGTTGGTAATCGTAACGAGAGTAGCATTGGCGAGGTCTTCTCTCGAAACACTTTCTCTTCGTTCGGCAAGGTTCATCTGCCCGAAGCTATAAAAAAGGCGTCTATAATCAATACGTACACATACACTTTTTACTACAATTCGT